>NC_054750.1:29539782-29879267 GCF_018143015.1 Lytechinus variegatus
AAATTGAAATTGAAATCGAAATTGAAAAATTGAAATTTATAGTGTTACAGAGAAGTAGTGTGTGTGCGACATCATCGGCCATAAGTATCTAATTTGTATACATAAGTGTGAGTTACATGCTTGTAACTATTTTCTGAAAGTAAGTTACTCAAATTCACTTTTCCATTTGATTGTTTTCTTTGTATTCAGATTTTGTTGATGTAGGCTTGACCTTTTAATAAGAACTTTTTTGTTTATTTTATTCATGCAGTGTTTGTAGAGGATGGAACCATCTGGTAAGACAGAAACCACTGTGGAGAGTAGTGGATCTTTCACCTTACAAGATCAGTCTGGTCAACATTCGTAAGCTAGTCTTTGCTTACTTCAGTGATTCCCTACGTAGCCTCAGTCTCGGTGGCTTCCTCTCATCGGTCAAGAATACAGAGTGTATCTCAGACTCCTTGCTTCAAGAACTTGGAAACCGCTGCCCAAAGCTCCAAGAACTCTGCATCAGGGGGGCCGATTTATCCAAGGCAAGCTCAACCAACCTGCCACCAAAATTACAGACTCTGAAGTTGATATCATGTAACTATCCCACGTTTTGGCTAACTGCGGCATTTAAACAGTCCAAACTTGATTCGCTAAAGCATCTAGACATGACTTGCTCTAATGGTTTTGGTAATCGAGACTTAGAATCCATTACACCTGCCCCTATGACATCTGTTCTTGTTCTGAAGTTAAGGAACTGCTATCGGATCACGCCACGAGGGACGAGTCGCATCACAGACAACTTTCCCAACCTGCAGGAGTTGGACCTAAGCAAGTTGCCTCAGACCAATGAGACCCTCCAGAAGATCGGTCGTAACCTGACACAGTTAAGAATCCTTAGACTTCATCAGTGCACCAATAGTGAGAATGTCCTCTTTGATTTACACCATCTGTCACCACTGAAGCAGCTGGAAGAACTTGATGTGAGCACCATGCCTGATAACAGCCCTTTCTCAGAATCACCTACCTATGATGGTAATGTCCTAGCTGGCTTAGCCAATTCTCTACCTAAATTGAAAGTTCTGTTGGTGTCCAAGAATAAACATTTTACAGAAGGCCATGTACAGAGAGTTAACAATGGTTGTGTAATGCATCAAGAAGGAGGTGATGCTAGGGCTATGTGGAGGATTGGTTTCTATCCACATGACAGGTTGATCAGAGTAGCACAGCAACAAACCCATTGATGCCCATTCTATCACAATAAAACAATTTTGTTTCCCAAATGTCTTCATGGCAAACTGCACTTTTCCGACAATGGTATAAATCAGATGCGTAATGAGCCAATCAGTTTGAGAGGGCCAGACATGGCATATTGGGTAAAGTTTCTTTAAAAAAACAAAGTGAGCAAACAAAGTGGGAGAGCAAAAGTTTTGTCCTCTTTTAATAAAAAAAATCTCATATTGTGTCAAATTTTTACCTAATATTCAGAAAAAAATATAATATTTTACTCCTTTTACTTTCCTTTTCTTCCCCCCCCCTTTTGTTGGTTGTTATTTATTTATGTTTATTATCATTTTTTGGGGGGTGGAGTCTTGGGAATGGTGCCATCCCCCTTTCCTGTACACCAGTGTTAAATATTAAATAACAAGTGGGTTATTTGAATGAATAAAAGAAAAAGCAAACAAACATAACACAAAGATATCTTTAATAAATATCAGATAAATAAATAAAGAGAACAGATAATGTTACATTCTTTGTACATTTATTTCCTTTTTATTTTCATAGGAAATATCAAGTATTTCATCTCAAGTTTTTTTTTCATAAAGCTCTTGATTGATTCATGGTAAGGAATTTCAACTGTTCTAAAGTCAAGTCTAATGTCTATTCCATTTCATTATTATATGCATAATCCCCAAAACAGTTGTTGAGTGATGGATATTTCAATGTGCTTTATTTGGTTGAATTTCTTTTATAATTTACTGATTTTACATCAGAATTTAATTTGATTGGGTGCCCAATTAAAATAGAATATCTGAATATTTTTATCTTGTTTGAATAAAATGCCTTCTCAATCGTGGAATGGGCTGAAAATATCAGGACATAATTCTTGTCAGTAGCCTTCTAATATCCATTCGCAAAATATGTGCATGTAAAGCAGAGCTCAAACGGCTATTTGAATCAAAATAATAACATTATGGAGAGAGGTTGCAAGATTTCAGTTACGATCCCAACAGCCCTCAAAATACCATGCATAAATTCTAATGGATATAAAATACATTTTAATGACTACTATACTTTTGTAATATTGTATAGTTCCATGATTTTTTAGTGTAATTCACATTGCTGACCTTTAAACTTTAAACAGGCTTTTATATCTTCAATAGGAATTATATACCATGTAAGTTATCAGGAGTGTAAGAGTAAGTGAAAGCTTGCTTACAAAATTTAATGATCATAGAACTTATAAAGTACATTGATGAGATTTGCTTAGTACCAGAAATTGCCACTGTTACTGTAACATCCTGTTTGTGTATTTGAATTCAAAATGGAAAATAATAGTATGATAATAATATAATCAATTTGACAATTAAAACTTTTTTCTGTTTATTTCATTATGAACAAATGTGACATACATTAAAAAAATCTTTGAGATATAAAATTTCATTTTGAAAGGTGGAATTGCAAATAAAGATTGATTCTGCCCCAGAAAAATGTTGATTTGAATCAATGGAGAAAAGTCAAACAAGCGTAATGCTGACAAATTCATCAAATCAGATGTTAAATGAGAAAGTTATGACATTTTAAAGTTTTGCTTATTTTTCACAAAATTGTTATATGCATAACTCAGTGACATGGAAATGAGAGTCGATACCCCTCACTCTTTGTCTCTTATGTTTTTATTGTTTGAATTATTTGACAATAGGACCAACTTGACTGAAACATAAAATGTTTAATAAAGCAATGATAATAATACATGTTCAGGGAGGATTAAACTAGGTTTCACAGGACGAGGAGAAAATTAGAATATTTCAAAGTTTCATATAATGAAATATAAATTAAATAGTGAGTAAGTGATGTCATCAGTCCCATTATTTGCAAATACCATGTAAGTTACATAACTGGTGAAATGAAACTTTAATATGTCATAACTTATTGTACACCCAATTTTTATGAAATTTTGATTGTTATGCTTGTTGATTTTTTTTTCTTTTTATTCAAATGAACTTTGTATTGGGATGGAACTGTCCTACAAGGAGATTAGATATTTTAGAAGATTAAAAGAAATATATATATATATATATAAAATGGATTTTTTAAATTATGAAATAATGTGTTTGTTAATATATTCATTTTAATTTTTTATTGAATTTAAAATTCAGGAAATTTAAAATTGCAGAGAATATACTCATTCCTGAAGCATTAGAGCAAATATTATAGTCAATAGTCAAGCTGTTTCAAGATCAATAGGCCTATGTTTTATTGTCCAGCCTCGTTTGGTATATCACTTGATGTACATGTCAAAGAACATGTAAATTTTAAGTCTATATATTGTCTTGTAAAGATAGTGAAACTTTTGTGTCTGTTTAATTTGAAGTATAGATTTTTTGTTACTTGTGTGTAAAGTGCCATTTAATGGATAAAATAGATAATATATTGGCTGTTTCACAGATTTGACTTAGAGTCGCACTTTAATGCCGGCGCGTATATGATATGCAGTGTGTAATCTTATTAATTAATACACAGTAGTTTGCATCCTCTGGGCATGGTCTGACCAATGCGGATAACGTACATGTATACAAATATTAAAGCATTGCAGTGCAACTCTAAGTCATATCTGAATCTTTTTGAAACAGTACCCTGGAATAGTATTCTTTATCATTATTTTATGTTTCTTTGCCATGCAATTTGTGAATGCTTAATCTTGCATAAATTTATCTCACTTATATCAAAACCTTACAAGTTTATTGTATCAGTTTGTGTATTTTTAAAGTTGTCTTGTGATTTAAAAAACTCTTGTAAAAGTTTACAATAGTTCATAATGTGTATATTACCATGAACAATTACCCGTGATCTCGCTGTCCATTGTAAATTGCATAAAGTTATTCCTGCCTTAGTTTATACTTCAAACCAGAATACTAGATACCATTGTTCTCAAATAGCATCTCCAGTGTTCAAAATTGTTACGAAGTTCAAAACATACCGTAATAATTTCTCCATCATAATATTGATTGTAAATTTATTTGTAATCATCTAATATGTTAATCATGTGCCACTTTTAAATCCATGATTTAGACTTTAGATCAGCAATTAATTTTTAAAAAGCAACATATTTTTTACATGTATGTAGGTATAGGTGTTGGCATTGTGTAATTATTATCCCATTTTTGATGGGATAATCAGTCTTCCTAATTTGATAAATGGAATTTCTAAAATAGAAAAAAAAGTTAGAAGGGATGAAAGTGCAGAAAGAATTAAAAAGATATGAGAAAAGGATGAATAGAAGGATAACACGGAGAATGAAAAAATGGAGGATATCAAACGCTGGCTGAGTGATTAAATGACCTCACGTACCCCCCCCCCCCTGGAAAATATGAATTTATCGGATACATGTATGTTTAAATGATGATAATAAAAATAATCCTAATGATACTAATATTATTATGAAAATAATCCTAATAATAATGATATTATTAATAATTGTGATTTATTATTATTATCATTATAAATCATTTATATAGTTTAATACAATGTTTCTGAGCCCCGGGGGGGGGGGGGTCCACTTACATTGACGAGTGGATACCATGCTCGACCAAAAAACACGTAAAAACAGTGTCTTTTTCACGATAGGGCACGTTACGTACGTAACGTGATAAGGGTGTCAAAAACAATGGAAAAAGGGTATCTATTTCGCGAGGAAAATTACGTGTTTGCGGGGATGATAAAACAAAATTAAAATGTTTTATAAAGGATGTCCTTTTTGCCCCAACACTTCGTGTTTAGAGTCCTATTTGCGCGAGGTGTAGGACGTGGGGTCGTACTAAACCAATAAAGGTAAGGCCGACGACCGAAGGACCTGTAACAAGAAAACATTCCTGTACTTGTTTAGGGGTTCATTTCAGGTAATATTTGCCAAGAGTATCGTTTTGTTTCCAATACTTGTTAAGGGTAGGGTTTCACACGCCAGTACTTGTTAAGGGGTGCATTTTCAGAATGTGGAAAATACGTGTTTAGGGTGATTTTCGAGACCCCATGGTCGCGCATGGTATCCACTCGTGAATGGAAGTGCCCCCCCCCTGGGTTCTGAGCACTGCATTTCTCCGGCTAGCTTTAACCTTAAATAGACTGGGCTATTTCGACGCCTAAGAAGACGGGGGGGGGGGGCTGATTCAGCCCCCCCCCCTTATGATCTCGGCTGTCGATCGCGCGATCACAACGAAAATTGGCACACGCATTATCCATGGCATTACCTACAAAACTATAACATCAAATTCTGCAAAAAATCTCATGTCTCATTAATTATGCTAATTTATGCGTAAAATCATAAGTTTGCTCTAATTAATAAAATAATGCCCCTGAAATGCTAATTTTTGTTTCACATCCTCTAGATAGGCATCTGATCAAATTTATTTTAAAAAAAATTCAACATCACACTTATTTTCTTATGTATTCTATTGTTTTCTAAATTTCTTATGTATTTCGACTTTTTGTTTTTTATTGTTTTTTTAATGGAAATTGTCGGGGACTTTATTTTGACCATAAAAAAGATAAAATTAATTGATTTCAAGCAGTAAAAGGAAAAAATAACGATACATTTATGAATTTTAGCTAGAAACACTATTTGCATTGGATTTGTACACAAATTCACGTTTTTGAGTAATTTGGGGTCTGCATGCACTTACGAAATGTTGCGTTATTTCGGAACCGCGTACCCGGGGGTTACAATTTTGGTCTCAAAAGTTGCGCGAGACTTGAAAGTAAAAAGTCAGCAAGCGATGCGGTCAAAAAAATTTGCACGGCGGATTTATCGCGAAAAATGTCGAGGGGGGGCTGATTCAGCCCCCCCCAGTCTTTTTAGGGTTAAGCACAGCTGCTGGGAGCTACCCCGATCAGTCGCTTGAGCATTCAAGAAATTTGGCTACCTCCCGGGTACATTTACTACACCTGGGTGGAGAGTGACAAATTCAGATTAATGCCCTGTGCCGAGATTTGAACCACGGACCTTTCTTTAATGATGAACTTTTTTAAAATATTGTATTTCTCTTTAAGAGATAAAGAGGGAAAGAAAGAGTGACCATGTAGATGGGAAGATGACACCGCAAAGATGGAAAGAGGAAGATATAAGAGAGGAGGGTGTTGAAGACAAATAAGGGTGAAGAAAGAAAGAATGAAAGGAGGATAGAAGGAAGGTAAGGAAAGATTTTGATGAAACTTTCATTTCAACGTGGTTAACTTACTTTCAGCCTTTTGATTATAGCTGTTCTTCACTCCGGCCATTAATTCTGTGTGGGAAGAAAATATTAATTTGTGAAGTAAAAAAAAAATGAAAGGGAATTGTATTTTGATTATTGTACTCGAAATGGGAGGGAAACTAATTATTGCAAGAATTATGAGACAGCTAAAACTGTATTATATATAACTTATTTTTGAAAAGTGCATGTTTAGAATAATACAGGAGATTGTAGCAGTTGAAGGAAATGAAGCAATCGGACATATGATGCTTACCATATTCTATATAATTATGCAGATCAATCATCAACTGGTATACTCTTGTTGAAGCATACTGTAGATAAAGATATTAACAAATGATGCATATTTCACAAATAAACAGGTCTTAGTGGCGTAATTACCCCCCCCCCCAAGAAAAAAAGGGTGGCACGGAGGGGGAGGGCACTTTTATTGACGATACGTCCGCGACTATTGGGGTCTCGAAAAGCACCCTAAACAAGGATTTTCCATATTCTGAAAATGCCCTTAACAAGTATTAAAGCTTTGGCATGAAACCCTACCCTAACAAGTATTGGAAACAAAACGATGCCCTTGTCAAGTATTCCCTGAATTAAACCCCTAAAAGAGTACAGTGATTTTACCTACGGTACATTAGTTAGGTAGTACGGCGCCCCACCTCACACCTCGCTCAAATAGATATATAAAAAAAGTATACCAATGTATAATATTTGAAGGGCGATACAGAGAGAAATGTTTACCTAGGAAAAATTAATGTCAAAAGGAGAAATGGGGAAAGATTAAAAACAACTTAATGAACATTTTAACATAAATATTATATTTAACCATGGAGCTCTGTGTTATGATTTAACCAATGTTGAATGAATAACAATAGATTAAAGAGTGGATTGTATGAAATAATACTTGCTTTTTTTTAGAAAACAAACAAACGAAAGCTATTAAAGGGTCAAATTGAACGGGAAAACATGTATTCCACAAAAGATTAGTTTTTAAATGAAACAGTGGTCTGGGATGGGATCGTTCTCGATATGCTTACCTAACTAATGTACCGTAGGTAATTCAGGGAATACTTGGCAATGGTTCTGAACACGTCCTTTTATTTTTTCCTTTTCACCGTAATAATTAGTTAACATGTATTGTATTTTACCACAATGCCTTATGGAACATTTTATATATCCTGCGATGAGCTACTTTTCATTGCTACATTTTTATCTTTGAACTGTTTATACTGTATGTATTGTTTTTAAAAAGAGCCTTTTTAGTCGGCTTATGAAATAAAGATGAATTGAATTGAATTGAATTGAATAATGATTCTAAAGAAACACTGTGTTGATGGTAGTGTAGGAAACGGAGTCATGGATCATAATCATAAAGAATTATCTCAAAAGGAATTATAAACAAAAACTAAGAGGACGTTGAAGTAATATAATCTGTACAAAAATATAAATGTAACGTGGGTTATAACATTATGAGCCAGTGACTTATCGGAGAAGAAAGTTACTGCAGAAATTAACAATTACAAAAATACTTCGAGTCGGTTACAGTTCAAGAGAGGCGACAAATAAAATAACAAAGGTATATAAAAAAATATAGTCCTTCACACGGACTCTAAACACGTGTTGACTGTTGGCGAAAAGTACATCCTAAACAACATTTTAGTCTTTTATATACCCTCGCAAATTTGACCCTAAACACGCATATATAGCTTTCCTAGCGAAATATCCTTTTTCCATTCAGCGTTTTTGACACACTTATTACGTTACGTACGTAACGTGCCCTATCTAAAAAAAAAGACACATTTTTACGTGTTTTTTTGGTCACGCTTGGTATCCACTCATATGTAAGTGCCCGGCCCTCTCGCATCGGTGACAATCGAGAGAGTGACGTCGAATTGTTTAAAGTTATGAAATAATCTAAGTTTTTGATGAATGATAAAATGATTTCAGAAATAACAGCAGTTTTAACAATTGTTCCTGTTCTTTAATTTCTTCCCTTTCTCTTTTTCCCCCTTGGTTAATTGGGGCCCCCCCTCTCCCTCTCTGTCTCTCTCTTTTTTGGGGGGGGGGGGGGTGGGGGCATAGCTATACCTTGGCTTAATTGGCTCAAGCATGCATATGCTCACCCCCCTTCCCCATTTGTATGCCAAATGGTCTAAATGAATATATTGCTGAAGGTTTTCTTTAAAAATACGCCCAGTTGGAAAAGGCACATGCAGAACATTCATTAATTGTTTCAGACATACTTGTTCATGTGAAGTCGTTTAAAAATGTACAGGATTATTTTTATTATATTTTTTTTATCTCAGGCAAAGAAGTGCCCCCGGTCGTCAAATTAAAAGCATAATTTGGTTTGTCTATTATAGCTACACTGAAAAAAATTACGCTGCAAAAACTTAAGTGAGTGTATTCTAATTCTCCTAAAGCTAAAAGGAAGTGAAATACAAACATTATATTGTACTATTTTCATTAATATAATTGAGGAAAAAAGAAGTCGAAGAAAGTTTAGAAGGAAATAAAGAATTAGCATTATAGAACACTCATTGTCACTATACATATGAAATATAGCCCGAGTTGATTTTAAATCGCCCCCTTTTCTCTCAAAGATAATGATATGAAATGTTGCAACAATAATAAAGAGGGAAAAGGAGGGGAAAAGAGTTTCTGTTCGTTTTTGCTCTGTCATTAATTGGTAATCTTCAGAATATCAGCTTAAAAAAAATCTACATAACAATTGGAATCATTAAAAGAGCTTTCAATAAATTGGTATAACAAGCTGTATAGGCAAAGTTTTATGTAAGTCCTGATCAGGGGTATGCTGTGGGCCCGTGGTTGAGAGGGAATTTGTGGAGGAGACTTGGCCAGGTGAATGAGGCGGAAGGTTTGGGGAGCAGTCAAAGGTTTTAATTCTGTGTTGGGATGTTCGGGTGTGTCTTTTTTTTTCTTCATTATTATGTTTCAATGACTATTTTTCTTTCATTTTTTAAGCATAGTTCCTTTTCCTTCATTAAGTTCTTTTAGACAGCCACATCTCTTTCATGTATCATGTTAATATTCTTTGAATATGCTTGTACCTTGATGAAGTCCCGGCATATAGGATTATGTTGAAAATTTCGACAATGTCGGCTGGCTGATTTTTTTTCTCAACAAATTTGTTGATTTGGAGCCGCAGTAGTAAGACGTCAACGCAACCGCGAAATTCAACTGTAAACTTGTTTTGCGTTACCGTAAACTCAACCTATTTTACCTGTTTCTGGGATCCTGTAATGCCAAATGGAGAGTTGCGTAGTTCGCCATCGAATTCGATGTATTTTTTAGTGACACTGTCTGCAGGGTAAGTGTAGTGTTGGACATATTTTGTTAGTTTTTTACTTAAAAAGTTCTGAATTTAGTTTGCGTTGCTGCACATGCACTGGGCAGTGCACCGGACTGGAGCTGGCCAATTGCACTGCACAGCAAATTTGCGCCCAGGCCAGGCCCGGCCCGCGCAGATGGATCGATGGCCGGTGCCCCGGCGGTAGGGCATTTAGTCTGGTCAGTTAGCGGAATTATGTGGACACGGTGGACAAAAGCGTGATTTTTTCTCCAGACCTTTGTTTATGTATAAGAATTAAGAATGGGGTATGCTCCAAAAAATCTGGCTGCAGGAACAGTGAAAAAATGGGTGAAAATGTCAGAATTTATGAGTTCAGATTTGTCTGGTATATAGACTAGCGCTAGTGCAAAACTCAATAGCAGTGCATTATTTTGCATTGAATTAGTTCTTGAATTCAGACCCTTTTTGAACAGATCTTCTGTTTGTCCTCGCATCTCAATCCAATGCACCAAATATCTGAATGAAGATGCTAACCAAGCCGAAGGGTGACGGTGGAGGGGTTGAATGTTGGTGTGTGTGTACATATTTTGGTCTTGGGGTAAAGGTGTGCAAAACACATTTTTTGCATGTGTTGGAAATTGTGTTGCCATGGTAACAGTGTATTATTGCAAAAATAGGTAAAAATCTTGCAGTTAGAACCACTTCCTCTGTTTTTAACCGATTCTCATGAAATTTGGCACACACATTGGTCTTGAGGTGAAGATGTCTAAGACACACTTTTGTGTGTCTTTCAGAAATCTTGTTGCCATGGTAACAACATATTATATGGTGAAAATTGGGAAAAAATCTTACAATTCAAACTGCTTCATCAGTTTTCAATCAATTCTAATGAAATTTGGCACACACATTGGTATTGAAGTAAAGATGTACTAGGCACTTTTTGTGTGTTTCAGAAACTGTGTTGTCATGGTAACAAAATATCATATGGCAAAATTTAGGTAAAAAACTTGCAATTTGAACTACTTCATCAGTTTTGAACCAATTCTCGTGAAATTTGGCTCACACATTGGCCTTGTGGTAAAGATGTGCAAGAACCTTTTTTTTGCATTTGTCAGAGAGTGCATTACCAGGGGCCCGTTGCATACAACTTTTTACCTGAGAAAACTCTGGTTGCTTTTACCAGAGTTTTTGCCCTGTGTTAAAGTCAATGGCAGAAATCAGACTAACCTTAGTTTTCAGTTTTTACCAGAGTTTTCTCAGGTAAAAAGTTTTATGGAACGGGCCCCAGGGTAGCCACATATGATAGCCAGAAATGTAGGAAAACTTATTGTGGATCAAACTTCCCTGTTTTTAGTCAGTGCTCATAAAAATTGGAAGAAATATTCATCTTAGGGTAAAGATTCATATTGAATTCTAAATGTCTTCTCTGCATTAAAATGTGGGGATATTAATCACCTTCATTAATATTTCTGGGTTGGGGGGAGAAGGGGCAGGATTAGTCCTTTAAATCTGACAAAGAAGGTTAAAGGCAGTGGCCATTAGAAACATAAAAATGATAAAACACTCTTAAAAAAACGCATCCCCTTAAGGGCATATAGGCTGGAGGTACACTGGGTGAATATGAAACCTTCCGCTGAAGCAGAGGAGTTCCAACACTGGCAAGCAAAACAAAATGTGTACCCCTTCTACTTTCAACAGCTGATTTTCCAAACCTTAGTTCCACCTCCCCAAGATGTGCACCCCTCCCCATACCACTTTTAGTTCTACTTCCCCATGCTCAAACCAGTCTACACCTTTGTCCCTCAGGGGTCAATGCATTTTTAAAGCTAGACATTACTCTTTTTTTGGGGGGTGGGGTCTTTAGAAAATGACCTCATTAAAATTACAGTTAAAGGATTATGACTAGGAACTTAACCCCCCCCCCCGAAAAAATAGGGGGCTGATAATACTTTTTAGCAGAAAATGCCCCCCCCCCCCTTCAAAGGTAAGAAGAGTCCTTTGCACTTCAGACCATTCATTTGAAGCTTAATGCATTCTGATTTGATAAAAAAATTGTTTACAGTACCTAATTAACCATTGTTTATTTATATTCTCCTACTCAGTCTTTTATTCATATTCATATTCCGTTCCTACTCTTTCTTTTTAACTTTCACATCACTCTTGATTTTGAGCTTCACCATGCCATCTCCTTCTGTTTCCTGTCTGCTGTCTCTCTCTAAGTAATTGTTTGGTAAAAAATAAAAGTACATTTTTTCTGACATATTTTAAAGTGTACCTTTCATCATGCAACTAATTATTATAGAAATATAAATACATACAAAAACATCTGCACTTGTTTTAGAAATTCACTTGCAAATCCATGACTCAGTAACATACCATATCAAAAATATACCTATGTGCACAATAGATTTTAGCCTTATATTTTCTTTCATTCAATTTTTTCAGTATATTTCTGTGACAGCCCCTGCTTCATGCTTCAAATAAAACATTGATTAATTGGACACCGGAAACTTTTTTCAAAGCAGAATGTTTGAGGCTTTAAATCAATATGCTGAAGTGTAAAGGATTTCCCTTTTTTTTTTGGGGGGGGGGTTAAGTCCTTAGTCGTTATAATTTCATTTTAATCTTTATGTGGCAATTTTCTAAAGCCCCCCCAAATAAAAAATGTAAGGGGTGTTTTTTTTAAGACTGTTTAAGTTCCTCATGGTCATGGCCTTTAACCTTCTATATTTTTATGTTGTCAGTTTAAGGACCTTCTCCGCCCCCCCCAAAAAAGCCTATAAATATTATTGAAGGTGATTAATACCCTGCGCTATTATATGACGTTATAAAGGGGAATCAAACCCAAATAAACACTTGTTTTTAGAGGAAAATGAAAAATCAGACAAGTTTATAGGTCAAAGTTTGAACAATATCGGACAAACCATAACAAAGTTGTGAACATATTAAAGTTATAAACATTGGTAATCACTATACCCATGAAGACTTCAAATTGACCGCATATGTGATGTCACAGTAATTTAAGAAGGCAAGGACCACTCTTCCATGTACTGGAATAATTAATTAGCTAAAATTTCTTTTTTCAAAAGTTTTACTTCAAATTATATCTTTCTTTCATGAGGACATAAAACATACTACCGGTTTATATTACGGCGCCAATGGAATAGGGATTTAGGAGAAAAACAAAAATCCTGATAACTACTAGTCTTATGGGAAAGTTTACATAATAGAATAATTTACATAGATATACATGTACATGTTTTAAAGCAACCATAACTATATTCCGCTTGTCCGATTTCTGTAAAACTTTCACCATTCTTATTTTTCTCCTTTTCCATGCACACAACATTATGACCAAGGCTTGATTCCCTTTTAATACTGAATATGAATCTTTACCCAAAATGAATATTTGTGTCAACTTTTATGAGCACAGGCTGAAAACTGAGAAGTAGACTGATCCACAATGAGTTTTCCCCATATTTTTGGCTAAATGTGGTTACCAAGGCAATGCACTCTCTGACAAAAGGTTCTTGCACATCTTTACCTCAAGGCCAATGTGTGAGCCATAATTATTTCATGAGAATTTGTTCAAAACAACAACAAAAAAAAAACTGATGAAGTAGTTCAAATTGCAAGGTTTTTACCTAAATTTTGCCATATAATATGTTGTTCCCATGGCAACACAATTTTGGAAACACACACAAAAATTGCCTTGTACATCTTTACTTCAATACCAATGTGTGTGCCAAATTTCATTAGAATTGATTGAAAACTGATGAAACAGTTTGAATTGTAAGGTCTTTTCCCCAATTTTCACCAGATAATATGTTGTTACCATGGCAACAAGATTTCTGAAAGACACACAAAAGTGTGTCTTAGACATCTTCACCTCAAGACCAATGTGTGTGCCAAATTTCATGAGAATCGGTTAAAAACAGAGGAAGTGGTTCTAACTGCAAGATTTTTACCTTATTTTTGCAATAATACACTGTTACCATGGCAACACAATTTCCAACACATGCAAAAATTGTGTTTTGCACACCTTTACCCCAAGACCAAAATATGTACACACACACCAGCATTCAACCCCCTCCACCGTCACCCTTCGGCTTGGTTAGCATCTTCATTCAGATATTTGGTGCATTGAGATGCGAGGACAAACAGAAGATCTGTTCAAAAAAGGGTCTGAATTCAAGAACTAATTCAATGTAAAATAATGCACTGCTATTGAGTTTTGCACTAGCGCTAGTCTATATATCAGACAAATCTGAACTCATAAATTCTGACATTTTCACCCATTTTTTCACTGTTCCTGCAGCCAGATTTTTTGGAGCATACCCCATTCTTAATTCTTATACATAAACAAAGGTCTGGAGAAAAAATCATGCTTTTGTCCACCGTGTCCACAAGTAGGGCATTTTTGACGCTAACAGACCAGACTAATTACATTGTCTGATTACTGGCCGGGGGTCGCGGCCCGCCGTGTAGGTCATGGAAATGCCAAAACCATGACCTTACGCCTCGCCAGGACCAGAATTCACAAAATGAAATATGTATGGGACAATCTACAAAGCACATTGTGATTGTCATTACAGACCACTCTAGGCGACAACACAATAGTATACTTACCCGTGTTAAGAAACTGGGAGTGGGACTCCACTCACGCGCATTTGGGCCGCCCTAGCTTAGAACTAAGCTTTGTTTCACGAAAAATTGAATATTCTTATAATTCAATACATGTAACTAATTAGATTAGTACTGTTAAATCGGTACTCACCGGTTCTTTTCTTGAATTTTCTTGAAAATTCCCACGCTTCTGAGTTCTGGCTTCAATTCTGCGATAGATTCTGTCGCCATAGACAGCTACACGTGCAACTTTATTTATAAATGGAGCGCCCCTTACGAGAGTCGCTAATGCCGCGGAAAAATTGTTAGGCATTTTGGCCTGTGGTCAAGGCGTTCTTCTGTTCTATTTTTTTTATAGGTATGACTATGAGATCGAAATCACAGCGACTATTCACACTGTTCCATAATGATTCCGAAAGGAGGTGCAACACCCCCCACCCACATGGGCGCAAATCCCAGGGGGACACTTCCCCCTAACCCAAAATAGTAGGGGCACATTATCAAATGTCCCCCTACTATTTTTGTTCTTTTATATATGATGGAAAGAAATAGGCCTACATCATTTAAATCGAAGTAAAACATGTATTTTGGACGAGACGACCTTCTTTTGGGGGTGATAAACCTTCCTTTTTGTTTTTTTTTTGTTAGTTTGTTTTTTTTTTGCCTGTTTTCCAGCCCCTGGTCCCCTACCTTAGATTTCCACCCTTGCCTCCCACTACTCTTGATATTGTTTGCGAATCTGTTTTGTAAATTAAAGGGGAATTTCACCCTGATAAAAAGATGATGAAAATATGAGAAAAATCATTTCAAAATATCGATGAAGGTGTTATTTGACAAAAAATGGAGTTGATAGAATTTAGAATGCTTGATTTATTGTGACGTCTATAACGAGCAGTTGCTCTATCCTAAATATAAAATGCCCAAATTTCCCATTTTTAATGGTCCGTAACGACCCACTTTTTTCTTTTTGATAACAAGTATGAATTGATATAGGCCTACTAAAATGTACCATAAAAATCATTATCATGTATTTCTTGACATTTCATTTACTTTTTTACCATAATAATAGCTGCTTGCAAAGGCCTACGCCGTCACAAAAAAACCCGGGGGGGGGGGGGCCACTTACATTGACGAGTGGATACCATGCGCGACCAAAAAAAAACGTAAAAAGGATGTCCTTTTCACGATAGGGCACGTTACCTACGTAACGTGATAAGGGTGTCAAAAACACAAAAATAACGAAAAAAGGGTATCTATTAATTCGCTAGGAAAACCGTCGTGTTTAGGGTCTAATTTGCGGGGATGATAAAACAAAATCAAAATGTTTTATAAAGGATGTCCTTTTTGCTCCAACACTTCGTGTTTAGAGTCCGATTTGCGCGAGGTGTAGAAGGTGGGGTCGTACTAAACCAAATAAGGTAAAGCCGACGACCGAAGGACCCGTAACAATAAAACATTCCTGTACTTGTTTAGGGGTTCATTTCAGGGAATATTTGCCAAGAGTATCGTTTTGTTTCCAATACTTGTTAAGGGTAGGGTTTCACAAGCCAATACTTGTTAAGGGGTGCATTTTCAGAATATGGAAATTACGTGTTTAGGGTGCTTTTCGAGACCCCATGGTCGCGCATGGTATCCACTCGTGAATGGAAGTGGCCCCCCCGGCAAAAAAAAAATCTTACCTTTGAAAAAGATTGGTGGGGGATGGATTTTCCTCGAACGCATACCAATTTTTTTTCTGCTGTTTTCATAATAAACTTTAAATGAATTCAACTTTGCACTACTTAATTTTTTCAAAGAAAAAATAACAAAATTACATCTCGTCATCATCATCATCACCACTATCATTAGCATCACCATCATCATCACCACAACCGTCACCACAACCATCATCATCACCAAGATAATTTTCATCATCGTCATTGCCATCATCATCTTTTTTTTTCTTTATTTTTTCCCCATCCCTTCTTTTTTTTTTCTTCCAATATTCCTCCTTTTTTTTTAGAGCGGCACACCGTCATGCTCCCTCACTGATTATCCGCCTCTATATGCTTGGTGTTGTATAAATTGGCGGATACCTGAATGAAATACTGAAGAGAAAATAAGGAAAGGGAAAAAGTAAGAAGAAAAAGAAGATGAGGAGAAGAAAAAAAGAAAGCCAAACAAATGAAACAAAACAATGTCAAAATTTCGTAATAAAGTCTTCTACGTCAGTTTAATAATGATGTTTTCATTGAAATGAGAACAAAAAAAGAATTGAAACCATAGGCGGCGGAAGCGGGGACGTTCCCCCCTAAATTTGTTGTTGACCTTTTTTTTTTTTTTTGCTTGTCAATTTATTTTCCTACGTCCCCCCTAAAATGTTTGGGTTGAGAGCCTTTTTTTTTTGCTTGTCAAAATTTTTTAGGTTGTCCCCTCCTAAAATTTGGGGCTTCCGCCGCCAATGATTGAAACAATGAGGTAAAAAGGACTACATTATATAGTGTAAAGAAATAGAGGGAAGCTCCGAGACAATAAAAAGGTTGAAAAAGAAAAAAATGTGAAAACACAAAGCTCTCACAACATGAGCATAATAACAAATAATAACAAATAAGCGAGGACAAGTAGCTGAGGGACCCCCCCCCCAACTCTCTCTCTCTAGTTATCTATCTATCTATCCGACTCGATTATATAAGAGAAGAATTTACTAATCAAAATATTATGAGCAAAAAGCACGAGCTGATATTTTTTATGAATATTCAAAACTGATAGAGAGACGCAATCAAATTATTCGATTGCGACAAAATTGATGATCTGAGAATTTATTGTTTTTAGGAATTCATTAAAAGCATAAAGTTGATCAGCATTAAAATATGGCAGGCGCAACGCATGAGCTAAAGCTTTATAGGCATACACCGATAAAAAATTTTAAGTATTTTTGGTAATCATGAAAAAAATTGATATTTCATGAAAGAAAGCTCAAATCCCGAGGAGGAATATTCTTATGAATTGACTTTAAAAAAAACTGTGGTAAGCCCCATTTAATATTTGATTATAAGTCGAATAAAACAGTAAAAGCTGAAAAACGTTCGCGTGATATTTGGCAACCTCCCCCCCAAAAAAAAAATAAATAAATAAATAAAAAATAAAAAAAAGTTTTTAACTATAATAATGATCGAAGGTAATTTTGTCTCGCGTAGAACTGGACAAATGAAAAAAAGATTGTCAATAAAAAAATGAAGGTAATTTTGACCCACGTAAAATTTGGCGAGCCCCCCCCAAAAAAAAAAAGGAAAAAAGGTTTTAACAAGCAAAAAAAGGCTAAAAAAGAGAAAGAAGAGACAAGAATAATTATGAACGAAATATCCCCATTACAAATAATGCTGTGATCATCATAAGGGAGGGGTCGCATAACTAGTATGAACAACGTATTTAATTCCAAAATATTTACTACAAATCTCAATAGGGGGATCGGGCAGAAATGCTCACCCCCACCCCCACCCCCCGATTCGCCAGTAATGCTCACCCCCACCCCCACCCCCCCCGATCCGCCACTGATTCCAATCAATAATGACATTTATCTGCAATACTGATACTTTGGAATCAAGATACTGAAGATTGATACGCTTTACATAAATTATGAACGTCTGACAAAAAGATAATCTACCGATCACCTGACCGATCAGCTGACCAGTTTGCGTATCACTTCGGAGTTGATCACTCGTCGCAGCTGTGTGGAACGCTCACCGAAAATCAACAAAAAGGGCCTGAAATGTAAGTTTAATGATAATCTATTTTAATTTGAACTACTTAATTAATACTTTTAATGTCTCCCCACCAAATGAAAGTCATATCACTTAACTCCAATTTGTATTAAGGCGTACATTTACCAAAGTCTTGGTTGGAAATCAGAACAGCATTGTCTAACCCATATTTTTGGGTAATGTCGCCTATGAGGTCCATACATGTTAATGTTTGGACCTCATTGGTACTAGGAGTGTTACAGACAGTAAACATGCCTTTCGACCAAGGCCAAGCCAAAAAAAGATAACAAACTTACAAAGTCAAAGACTCATTTACACAAAAGGTTAGACTTTTTAGAGTTAGACTTGTAAAAAAAATAAAGAAAAGAAAGGGAGGATGAATGAAAGAATGAAGGGTCAAGAAAAAGAAAAAGGGATGAATTGAGAGGACAGAAAGAAAAAATGAGGGGGAAAATGAAGGATGAAAGAGAGGTTACAAGAAAGATTATAGCCTATATAGGTTTCCATCATTCTTTGAAAATTAATGAAGAAAGAATGAAAAAGAAAGGGAGGAAGGGAAGATGAATAAATGTGTGAAAGAAAAATGAAGGAGAGATAGCAAAAAAGTAAAATAAGTAAGAAAGAATGAAGGAAAGAAAATGTTTCGTTCATTCTTTGAAAGAAACAAAGAAAGAAGAAAAACAAGAAGGAAGGGAAAGAAAGAATAAGGGAAAAGAATTGGAAGGAAAAAAAAGAAAAGAAAATATGAAAGAGAGGAGGGAAAAACTGTCTCATATGTAACATGTCATTAATTTGTTTAATTAGAGCATGGATCCTACTAGAAGAATTCATGATTAGAGTCTGTAATGAGAGGGTTTTGGCTTATGACATGAAACTTGCCTTAGATTCATACTTGAGTGCAGGGGCTGCGGAAGCGGCCATATGATTGTGATTTTTTTTCATGGTCAGCCCCCCCCCACTTTGAAAACTGTTCCGCGGCCCCTGGAGTGTTGCTAAGTTATAGGTTGTCAAATGAAATACTCAGAGAATTCTCAATGTGAAAAATATGTTTTAAAAATTGCCTTTTTTTCGCATCCCATACGTAACAGCACATCTTTTCTCTCTTCAAGGTCAAGGTCATTTGTCACCATTTTTTTGCATGATTATTCTCTTTAATAGATGTCTACCATCATTAGAGTATTCAGTATAATCAAAATCATTTAACACTATTTTCCAGGCCATTTAAGCCTGTAATTTCAAACAAACAAATGATATTGTTTTCCATTTATTACTGAAATAATGTCATCCTTCAATGATTCAAACCTGTGCCTTTGCAAATTTGTGACATTGCCGCATAGAGCTTCGACCTGTAGCTTTTAGCACTAGACCACATGCATTTGATGACAAAATGATACACTCAATCAACTAAAAAACAAAACAAAACAAAGCAATCAAATTTATGTTTTTAATCAAGTAAGAAGTAAGTACATGTATGAATGGACTGTCCTGTCTGAATATGTTTTCTGTCTCAAACTTTCTTTATTTTCCAAGATAAAGTGAATGATGATGGAGAGTGTCCAGGGACTTCATCCGCGCTCTTCATATTTTCCGCCTCCTCCGTCTAAACATCCTAGCAGCAACAAGCAGAAGCCTTCAATTAAACAAAATGTCTTCAAATTTCCTTTGACCAAGAATATTCTCTGGTGAGTCAAATCTTCTAAATATTTGTGAAACAATTGGGCAATGCCATAAGATATGTACATCCAATCCCCTGATGTGAGACCTTCATGGAATTTTGTGTCTCTGATTTCTTATTCTTTTGACAGTCTAATGTACTCAAAGAACCATGACCTGGTCAGTTTATGAAGTGAAGTAAGACTTGAGAAAAATGGGGGGCGGTTGTACAAAAAGGTTGATTTATTATTTTATGGCATTTCCCAGTTTTCTTTGGGGGAGAGAAAATATATTTCTTGCTACAAATCTAAACAGACAAAGCAAGTCAAAAAATGATTGAAAATTTTTTAGCATACGTGTACTTCTAAGAAATGAACAAATGAACAGAAGACAAAACTAAATAAAGAGAAACAAGTGTTGTAAAAATTCTTAAGAATTAATCACCTGTCTGAAGTTAATGGCAAACCTACATGCAGGATTTGTGCAGGCAGTTTGTACCAGGAAATAGCATGAACACAAACTCTTTCCTCTGACCCGAAGGCACATATTAACTGATTTGAAAACTTCTATAGTTTATGATACCAAATTATTGATGGCTCTTTTAATGATACCGATTGTTAATGTACAATTTAAATTGCCATTATCAGATTTGTTTGTAGTGATTCATTGGTATTTCTATCATTCATGCAGGGACCAAACTCCAATAGGTTCTTCGATCAATCTTCATCCAATGTACAGGAGGTATGTGTTTGCTGTATCATGCCTTTTCCCTTTTCTCCTTTTCTATCTATCTATCTACTGTAAAAGTGAAAATATTCGCGGTGTGGAAATTTTCTCGCACTTCGCGGCAAGATCGGCGAGCGCGAATTTAAGAACACGCGAATTTATGAGCATCTATTTTAATGCAAGTTTTGAATCGCGGTTCCATTGCTTGTATCGTTTTGGCAAAGAGATTGCACAATGTGATCTAAAGAGGGCGGCATTTACGCAAGCAAGCTTGAGCTCCAATATCATGTGCATTGCGAGAATTTGTTCTAAAAGCAATGTGATAATTTTTTAACATTCGCAGATCGGTATTTAAATTGTGATTTTGGTTGAAATATAAATTGCTTTTGCTGTATGATTGGTAATTGTTTAGATCTGTTTAGTTTTTGAGAAGACGTTGGGTCGCGATCGCCCGTGTTTGATCGATCCCATGCACTTCCAATAGCCGTAGTCCCCCCGATCCTTACCCGGTGCTCGGCCATCTATACCAGGCCAGCAGCTAGCAGCCCAGCAGCGCCTCCGTTTTGCCTTTCCCGATGTCTGCCCCGCAAAGAAAAGTTGCGCTAAATGTCACAAAGCTCATGATTAGATCAAACAATGTTGAATTATGCGGCCCTAGAGCTAAAATTATGATCAGAAAATACGATTTCGTTGCTGAAATTTTAATCAAAACCATTCTGAGTTGGCAAGAAGGAAGTGACTTTGTGATTATGGAGTGTGCAGCGCGAATTTAAAAACCCGCGAATATGTTTGAAGCCGCCCGAGCGCAAAAAATTAATCCCGCGAAAATAACAGCGTTTACAGTATCTATCTATCTCCATGTCATTTCCTCCCTTCTCCATTTCCCCCTCTCCCTTTCCTTCTTTTCCCCTTTTTCATTGGTGAGAAATCCTTTTTCTTTAACATTCCACTTTTTTTTTGGGGGGGGGTGGTATTGAATAAATGATGGGTAAACAGTTGAATGATTATCTTTTTCTAATATTTAGTATCTTTGATCTCTGGCATTGTACAATATGTCTCCTGGTACCAAATTTATGAAACTAAAGTGAATCTAGACTTCTCAATCGTTCTGGACTTAGAGGAAAGAAACTGAATTTCGAACATCTACAGTGCGATTGTTCCGATTTGATTTTCCAACAGGCACTCTTTTTTAGTTTGCTAGTTGCTACTATAAGCAAGACCTGTCAAGTTTTCATTTCAAAAGATAAAGAGGTCCGACCCTTATATGGCATCTGACTGATGTTTATGTATTATTTCAGGAATATATCTCTATGCGTATCTGAAGCAGCAGTACGGCTAGCTCACAGGCATGCCCTTCAAGCTGATAGTCGACCATATCATGGATTCTTGGTTGGAACAATCACGGTAGATCCAGGTAAACAGGGGGGAGTATTTCATGAAGAGATTCATCAGTGATTTTCACTGACAACCGTTACAAGCTATTAAACACCCTTGCATCTGATTGACCGATAACATGTTACAGAGAATAAAATCACTGACAAGACTTTTCATGAAACCGCTCCCCGGCTCCCCCGATGTATCATAATAATGATATGTCCATTTATATAGCGCAGTTACTATGTGCATATACTCAACTGCGCTTAGATACTTATTATATTATTTACTTGGCTGTAGCTAAGCCCCCATATTAACAGGCACTAAAGCGTTCAAGGAATAAATCCTACCGGATACCCATTCACCTCACCTGGGTCGAGTGCAGCACAATGTGGATAAAATTCTTGCCGAAGGAAATTACGCCATGGCTTGGATTAAAACCCACACCCTCTTTTTCAAAGTCTGGAGACTAATCCACTGGGCCACAACGCTCCACATTACAGTGATAAATGATTTGAGGGAGAGTGCAAGTTTGATCGATTACCATAATGGGCAAAACAAGGAAGTTAAATTTAAAGTCCTTTATCTACCAGTGTGAATGCACTTGAAGGTGATTATTTTCTTGAAGTCTGTTTCATGATTTTGAACAATTCATAGTGTTCTGGGGGTGTTCACAAAGAGTAAAGTGTGACTTAGACCCCATTATTACGCTTTCTTAAACTAGTTTATTCGAAACCAGTTCAGGAATCCAGTTTGGAAGATCGCTTTGCTAGCGTTCCCATTTAATCACACAATAGTGTTTTTTCAAAATCACTTCACGCAAAGCGATCTTGTTGCTGTGGGAAGTGGGGGACACATTTTGCACGAAATTTGAAACCGCAGCGTAGGCATTCTACACCTGTTGTGCAGAGTAAGCATGCTCAAAATGTGCGAAGATCGCTTCATGAAGAACAGTTGTGTCCTCGCGCTAAAACAAGTTTGACAAGGCAAAGTGATCTTCAAAACTACGGTTCATTGCGAGGTGGTTTCATGAACCGGTTTGGAAGATCGCTTCAACCGTTCTCATTACTAGTTTCCACTAGACTAGTTTTAGGAAGGTAGCGAGAACGGTGTCTTAGAGTGAAACTGAAATGTTAACATTCATGTATTTGGTTTGGCTGATGGAGAAGCTCTCTCTACCTTAAAGTTAAAGTCCACCCCAGCAAAAGTTGATTTGAATGAACAGAGAAAAATCAAACAAGTATAATACTGAAAACTTAATCAACCTCAAATGTGACATAGAAATTGCGACATTCCATATTTCTGATCATAATAAAATATTAAGAGAAATATTGAGTGGGTGATGCCATCGGTTCTTTCATTTTCATAGTGACTAGGGCCCAGTTACACAAATGTTAATGTTTAATCACTAATTTAAAAGATCAATTTTAATTGGTTCCTACGCGGGGCCATTTCATTTACCGATTAATCGCTAACCTGTGTATTACGGGGCCTAGGATGTGCTATAAACATTTCATAAATCTCAGTGAAACTTCAAACTTTCTTTATATTTATATTTGAATTTGATGAAATTTTCAGTGTTAGGCTTGTTTGAATTATATATATCTATTCAAATCCATTTTTGCTGGGGTGACCTCGAAAGTGAACAATGCTGACAAGCTTCGTGAACGGATGCACAGGTCATAGCCTGACTTAATTATTGAAAGAAAACTGCCCTCTATTACATGCATAACCAAGGAAGGCATTTACATGTAGTTCTCTCATCATTGTCCTTGCTTCCTAGATGAAGAAGGCTTGACCGTGTCTTTAGATCGTTTTGATCCTGGACGTGATGTTCCTGGTCGTAACACCCGTCTTCCGACCGCTAAGCTACCAGCTGATTTTGTTGTTCCTCTGACAACCTTCCTAGGGGATGCTGACATATCAGCTACGCACACATCAGATGATTTCATTGCTGCATTCAAGGTAGTTAGTAATCAGAGTAGGAAGGGGGAGGGGTTAGGAGTGGTAGGCTAAGGGGGGGGGGGGGTGGAGGTGGAGGGAGTGATTTCATTGTTCATTTTTCTAGGAGATGCTGATATATCAGCTATGCATCTATCAGATGATGGGGGGGGGGGCGTGGAAAGGAATGATAGGTGGAGGGGGGAGTGGTAATCTCATTGTTCCTCATAAATCATCCTAGGAGATGCTGATGTGTTACCTACACACACTTTGGATGATTTCATTGTTGGTCAATTCCAGCCAAATGTTGCATTTTTCCATTTTCAAAAATTTCTTTTCGGAGCAATTTTGTTTATACTGTTTATAAGTATACAGTTTAAGGTTTACAAAAACACACTTATATTTACTATACCCTCATTCATTCATAAAATACGCAATGTACACTCTGTTGAATTGTGGTACTAAGATTTCATAGAAAATGTACAACTTTCACCCATCCTTGGCTCCTGGCAAGCAAAGGGTGCTGATGAAAAATCCCACTGTCCATGTGACCTCCAAGCAATAATTTACCATTAGCTGTATTGTTTTACACGCTGCAGTGAAACTATGAGGCACAAAATACATTTCAAGGTGTGTATGTTTGATGTCCCATAAGTCACAGTTTTGAGCATTAAGTTTTCCTCATATGCTGCCATAGACTCCTGGAGACAAGTATTGGACTTTTTTATCTACCATAGTACATGCTTGCTTCAACAAATCAAGCTGCATCTGTATTGGACTTGAAATAGCTATACTGGGGGGACATACATTTCAGTCCCATAAGTCACATGTCCCATAAGTCACATATACAGTTTGTAAACCATGCCACCTTAAAGCTGTCCATGACAGCAAAGAGAGAGACAAGAATGCTTAAAAGCTGGAGAACAGTATGCTGACTGTCAGAAAAAACAGTCTGAATATCAAAGGCAGTGCATTGAACAACAAAAAATAAGTTTGCATTGTGTGCCCAGTCCAGAAAGAAGGAGAAAACTGAATATGATCGCTAAAATGCAAAGCTGAGTGCAGGTGAATTGGGTTTGTTTCACCCTAGCTTTTAGTCATTTTTTAGGTCCAGATCATTCTCTTGGTTTTCTTGTCCCCTTAGAGTGTGCATCAACTGTTTTACATATGATGTGAACTTGGTATATACACGTAGTTCCATGGAAACTATTAAAACCTATGTCAATGTCCCATCAGTCACGAATTTTGTAGTTGAGCGACCCTCTGGATCCTGTCAAAATAAGAGCACCAGTCCTCAGATGCATTTAAGGCTACCATGAGCAGAGCTATTAAAGCCCCTGTAAATGCCAAAAAATTGTTCAGAAGCTTGCAATCAAGTTTTCTCAGAATCATTCCTGCCGCCTGCCAATAGAAAGGAACATGCACATTTAAAGAGGACCAAAGGGTGGTGTCATAATGTCATGAACATCGAATCGCCAGTTCTAAACCTAGTCGCAGCTGCATGATCGTCTTACACATTTGTATTTGCAAAAATAATGATTTGTGTTGTCCTTGGTTGTTACCATCATTCTGATAGTCGTAAAAGGGCACTGGTTCATAAAGCTTTTCGTAACTTAAGAGCGACTTTAAGAACGACCGATGATCCTTGTGGTAAATGTCATCATAAATTGGCAATGTTTTAGCATATAAGAAAGGATCACTAGTCATTCTGAAAAGTTGCTCCTAACTTACAACAGCTTTATGAAATGGCCCCAGGTTATTTTGTTTAGAACCAGGCCGCCATTACACCATGACAACTAACATCACTTTGGTACTCTACAAATGATGATGTCCTTACATACAGGCATTCAGAATTTCTATGAAAGAGATGACATATCAACCCAAGCAGCTGGCAAAAAAAGAAGTTGTGATAGGGTGCATCCCCATGGTATATTTTTTAACCAACATTTTTTGTATTGCCTGAAGTGTATAGTTAATGAATCTTGATGTTCCCTTTGTCAAATCGTGTCCCATGGGGTTCCAAATTGGCAATTTTGGCAGCCATCTTGGATTTTTCATGAAAATCAATTATTTTCATATTTTTTGCACAGACAATGGTAAATCTTCCATGTAAATGAATACACTTTTTACTATACAAGTATACATGTACATGCAGTTTAGATAGTAGAAAGCGATTGCAACTGTTTTCTAGACAGTCCAGTTAATGAATTTTTTAAAAAGAATTTATGCCAAAATTTTAATATTTTTTGTCAAAAATTTGCCTGTGCACTGATATCCATCTGTTTTATCATAAACATCAACAGCTAATGAAAAATATGAGCATTTGACACAAAAGAGAGTATATTAACAAGAATATTGATTTACTTCATGGCAGCATTAATGTCTTAATTTCTCACATGTAATACACTGTAGTGTAAAGGTCATTTTCTTACCATACTGTATGAGACAGATAGAGAAAAGCAACATTTATTTGTCCTATCTGTAACAAATATGTCATATCATTATGTCCCATCAGTCACAATTGAAAGTGTGTACATTCTTTCTAATTGTTCATTTTTCATCTGTTTGCTAAATATTTATGATTGTAATTGTTTATTGATTATTTTCTACTTATTTGATTACAGTTCTTAAAACTTGATGACAAGTTAGGAAGCTTTTTTTTGGTTAATGTTCCCTTTATATAAATGAACTGCGTGAAAAGATGTTTCTGCCCTTTGTTGAATTTATTTCTGACACAATGGCATGAATTATTAAGGGTGTCATCTTATTTAGGAAATATTTATTCATGCTGAAATTAAGTTTGACTTAAAAAGTCATCGCGAGGAAATGTTAATTCCATGAAATGAGATAGGGTCCCATCAGTCACATTCACTTGTCCCATAAGTCACACACGATTGCACACAACTACTGAAACAAATGAAATGAATCAAGTCCAATTCAAGTACTGTTAGTGAGCCCTATCACTAGTTAATCTCCAAGCCCAAATCTAAAAACATTGTCATAAAACTGAGATAGATATGGCACTTTGAACAAAAGAGCCCAATTTGTGTGGTCCATCAATGTCCCATAAGTCACAAT
Organism: Lytechinus variegatus; assembly: GCF_018143015.1. Taxonomy (NCBI): domain Eukaryota; kingdom Metazoa; phylum Echinodermata; class Echinoidea; order Temnopleuroida; family Toxopneustidae; genus Lytechinus; species Lytechinus variegatus. The sequence continues at coordinate 29,566,665 of NC_054750.1, forward strand.
GACATTTCTGAATATCTAGCACCCTATGCAACCAAGCTGAAAGTATACATTTTTGTATATAGTAAGTTTAAGTATTCTTCTTTCAGTTTAATAAAGTAAATCCATGTTTGTGCAGCTACTATTTCAGATATGCACCTCAGTTATGTGGAAAAAAGTATCAAATGTCCCATAAGTCACAATGGAATTGACCTGTTGCATTCCATGATAATAAGTAATCGGAGTAGGGGGGGGGGGGGGGGGGGGGGTTGAGAGGTGTATGGGACTGGATTAATATAAAGTTTATAAACATCCTGTTGAGTATGGAAAGTCAATGCTGGTCATTTTCGATACGTGAGAATATGGAACCGTTACTCTATTTTTAACAGTTTAATGAACCAATTACATGTACTTCCTATCAACACCATCATCATCATCAGAAGTAAACAGAATGTTGTTTTTCAATCTAAACCCATGTATACATTTCTTCATTCTTTCAGCTTCTTGAAAGCAGTCTAACCACTCATGGATCGGTTGACCCTGCCAAATATTTGACCCTTCGTGCCCTATGTCGTTGCCATAGCAATACAGATGACATCACTCTCGGTCTTCATTTTGGAGCTGTGTCAGTGTCAACTTCCTTTACTGGCTGTCCTGTGAAGTCCATTCCTATCATTCCAACTGCTTTAGCCAGAAATCTTATGGGTCCCTTGTCTTTGAGTGATGTCCAAGGCTCGTACAAAACAGGGTAAAACAGCTCATTCATGTGTTTTTCTTATTTATGTTTGTGTCATTGATTTCATGGAATTGTCCAGTTGTTTTTGAGCACTGTCCAAGGCTCACATATTACTGACTGAAATAGTGTGATTTGACAGTGCTTATTTTTAAGTATTTTTCTCTTACTGTTTGTCTCATTAATTGGAATATTGCAGTGTACCTGAATGTCAGTTAACTAAGCTCATATTAAAACATATATCTATTTTGACTTTAATGTATCTTGAGCAAGATTGTTTTCATGCTTGGATATCCATCTTTAACAAGACCATGCATGGTCCACCTTCATGATTTTTGTTAAAATCCATGAACTTTAAGAGCATTAAATGAACTTTTTAAGTTTACTTGAAAAAAAGAGATAAATCATGTCATTAAGTTCCCACATATAGGGAGGGGGGGGGGGGCGTTAGATGTGCATACTCTATTGCTATAAACTATCAGCGTCATTATCAATTAAATACAAGTAGCAATCGATCAATCTCTGATTTAAAGATACCATGAGAATTTAATTACTTGATTTTGTTCCTCTAATTATAGATTTCTAAGCATGGATGAGACAAGGAAACTACTGCTTCTTCTTGAAAGTGATCCTAAGGCCAGTACGATACCTCTTGTTGGCATGTAAGTTATAGCTTTCAATTCGTAACTTATTTTCCCAATTATTAAAGTCTGTAGCTTTGCAATCTTGCTTGGTTTTGTGGATGAACTGCGCACTGCGTCTGTGCTTGAACATCCATCCATAACACAATTGATAGTGATCTGTTTTTTATATTCTGACCAGGACGTGCTGACCTCTGATTTTCAATGTTATCTGCATTGTGTCTGTTTGTGTTCAGTCTTGCATAAATAAGGGGAACCAGTTTGAAAGAGGGTTGAGTTATTATTTTCATTAAATTAAATGTTTTATATTGACCCATGTGTAGTTGTAGATGAGGTATTTAGCAGGATTAATTTCTCAAATTTCTTAGCCATAGGTAAGCATTATATTAATCTTGCATATTGTTATGACTATTATTGGAGTCATTTTAAAAATATTGAAGGAGAAGAAAAACTTGCATTTTCCCATTGATTTTAAGTTAACAAAGAGACGCCTTAAATTTTTTTGTAAAAATGTTGACAAGAGACAGGATTGCTTGAAAATTTATTTAATATTTATTATTTAGTTTTAGATACACCCGTTTTGATTTTTCAAATATTTGTGTCTTGACTGTGCCTCTTTTAAAACTAAACCAATTGTTCCTATTTTAATTAATTATTTTTGTTCTTCAGATGGTTGAGTGGTATAACTCACATGTCTAATCCAGTTGTGTGGTCTGCCTGTTTACGTTATCTCCATAGTAACGGCATACAAGAAAGGTAAGTAACAGATTTCCAGATAAAGAGATGTGGAAGCATCGTGGTGTAGTGGTTTGGACATTTGCCTTGTATTCAGACAGTTTTCTGTTCAAATCCCACCTTTAGTAAGGGGTCAATCCACATTTTGCCACTCTCTACTGAGGTGTTAAATGGGTACCCGGAAGGATATAAAAGTCTATGTAATAATATGCCTAGCAATTGAGACGCAGAACTATTTTTGGAATGTTTCCCAGGGAGTGGAGAGGGTGTATACATGTACATTATGTGCAGGCATGTCAGGATCTGATGACTAAGGTAACATTAATTGCAATGTTAAGCGCTTTGTAATAGAATATAACAAGCACTATATAAATGTAACTATCGTCGCAGATACAATTATTATTTTCATTATAAATGGATCATAAAAATCACTTTAAATTAATTATCATAAGTTCAGAATGCATGTGGAGCATTGAGAATGTCAATTATTCAGTTTTAACAGCTACCCAAAAGCCACATTTATTTCTTGATAAGAATTTTTAAACATCAATAGTACAGATTCTGGTGGGGGGGGGGGGGGATTTCATGACAAATGTATTTGTTATACATCATAAAATTGTAAAATCAATTGAACTTTTATAAGCTAATGATTTGCTACCCTTAGTAATTTTCCTGTATCTGTATGAATAGAAACTTGTGCAAACTATAGAACCTTTGAGTTTTCAAACTTATTTCTCAACGACCCAAAACTATTTTTTTTCCAGAGTTTCTTCTCCGAATGGTGGATTTCTTGTGGTTATGTTTACTAGTACATCCCGCCATCCTCTCTTCTATGAATGCATGGTGAAGTCTGATCAAGAACCAAGGTTTATGCTGGTGGGCTGTAGGGAAAACCTTCATGTGTTCAAGGTATAGCCTCCTGTAACCATAGACTGAAATCTTCAGTCTCTGTTTCATTTCGTTGATTGTTCTGCTTTACACTATGTATTGGTTCACTACATCTTCTCCATAGACTGAAGGCATTCTTCATATTAGTGTAGGGAACCTGTGTGCCAGGCTACGAACCAAGATGCGTGGACACGCAAGAACAAAAAACGCCAGTGTCGAAAAGACAAAGCAAGCACAATCGCTTTGCCTGCCCCACTGGGCCTTTTGCTTGCCCACACGGCAACAGACTTTTCAGTCATCTTCGTACCACAGGAATTTTTGAAGTTGTGTGGTATAGCTAATATGTCTAATTCAGCTCCCCTTATGATCTCAGCTGCCGAATGTGCAATAGTAACAAAATTTGGCATGCGTGTTATCCATGGCAGAATGTACAAAAATGTGCGAACAAATCATTCGAGAAATCTCATTACTGATTGATTATGCTAATTTATGCATAAAATTAAGCGTTTGATCTACAAAGTAAAGAAGACCCCAGAGTACTATTTGTTATTTACAGATTTTTTGTAAAATTCTGATCAAATATGCTTATAACGAATTCCATATCACAATTCTTTTTCTTCTGTATTTCTTTTTGGAATTTCTAATGTATTTCTTTGTTTTCAATGTTTTGTTTTTTCAATGGAAATTGGCTATAAATGAGTTGAAAATGTGTTTGGTCACTAAAAGTAAAAATAATGATACATTTATTGATTATGGACTAAAAACAATTTGTATTGGATTTGTACATAAATTCACATTTTTAAAAGCAATTTTGAGTTTAAATGCACTTGCATGAATTTGGAACCATGCAAATTAAGTTTTCAAGATTTGAAAGAAAAAATTTGCAGCATGGTGGGGCACCAGCTTTTTTTGAATTGCAGATTTATCACTAAAAAATGTAGGGGTGCTGAATTGTGCCCCCATCTTATTAAGGGTTAAGGGTTATATTTTTCCTTATGTCTTGGTACATGTAGTTATATATGTGTTATTGTTACATTATATTCCACTTCTCACCTGACATGTTGATTTCCCAACTCTCCACACAGCATGCTAGTGCTAAGGGGAAACCCCCAGTAGAGATGGAGCTTACACCAGCTCGTAGTGGGCCCAGTAAGTCTCTATTCATGCAGTCTCTATCTCGGCTGACTCACAAACATCGTAGGTCGAGTAATAGTAGAAGAAAGAGCAGTGCTGCCGATAGCATGTCAACAGAAGAATCTCATCTGATGCCCAGACCAAGTCCGAAGCCTATATTAGATAAGGTACTGTATATGGTTTTTCCGTCAGTCCTGTTTTCCCATAGTCCAAATTTATGTACTTGTACAATAGCATCTCATTTGTTTCTTTTCCTCTTTGTAATTGGAAGTTTCATGCTGTGGAGGTTCTGACACTTCTCTTGTAATTAAAGAGTTTTGTGTGGGATATCACTGCAGTCTAGTTTCCTTTAGCAAGGTGTCTGTTGAAATTTTGCTACTCTTCACCCAGGTGTCAAATGGGTACCTGATATGATATGAGAGCCAGTGTAGTATGCAAAGCAATTGAGTTTTGAAATACTTATTGGATTGCTTCCCAGGAAGTGGGGAAAAGGTATACATTGTGTTAGGGCCAGCCTGGATCCAGTGAACTGGGGAAATTAGTATGCTGCATGTAAAGTGCTTAGAGACATACTGGTGTATAGAACATGAAAGAAAAGTGGAATATTATTCACTGGTATTATTATTATTGATGGGAATGAGGGGGCTGGTCTACCTCCAAAGTCAATTTAATGACTGAGACTGTGAAAGAGGCTGAAACATGAAAAAGAAAGAGAGCAAGAAAGATAAGTAATGAGTAATGCACTTTAAGTAGAAGATTACATTTTCTTCATTTAGGATATGTGTAAAGCCTTATCTCTCTTTTTGTAGTTGTATCTATGTTGGTCAAAAATTAAGTGTGGATAATTCATTTGATGACGAAATTGATATCTTTGCAGGTTGGTTTTTGTTTATCTCTCGATCTCAAATCAATGTTATGTTCATTTACAATTTCAGAGCCCTTCAGTAATGCCATCAGTTCCCGAGCTCTCTTTCATATCTGACAGTTTCTGTGACCCGTCTGACCATACAACCACTAACCAAGGCTCTGCTGATATCCATCCTAAACATAAACCTGACCACCGTCCTGTTCACAGGCAACGTCTTGGTGGTCAGAGTGAGGATTCTCGCATGACAAGACTTCATGGTACCTCAAAAACTCCTCTCTCAGGACAACATCCTCCAGGAATGAAAGGAACTGATCAGATTAAAAGGCAGAATCGACCTGGTCCACTTCGACCTCTGAATGGCCAAGAATTGGAAAATGCCAGAAACAAAGCAGGTCATAGTGCTGAAACACAAAATGCAGTTAAAAGAACAAATCAAATGAAGAGCAAAGTTCAGTCTTCAGGCTATGGCCTTCATCAAAGACATACTAATAGACCTAACAAAGGAAGACCTTCTGTATCTCATGGTGGTCAAGAGAGATCATCAGTACGTAGTCTGCAGCAACAGTCAAATAAGAAACCAGTACAGGGGCCAAAATCTTCTGAAGATGAAGTCGAAAGGAATGTCCAATCATCTTACAATCAGAATCAGCCTTTGCAACAATCAGGTGATGTTCACTCGGTTATTACCGACAATGTCCTCCAAACCCATCAGCCAGACACTCTCAACATGTATCACCACTCACCAAATGTCCAGCATGCAAATGCATATGGATATTCTAACATACCCTCTGAAGGCTATAACACCCTGCCAGAATGTATTCCATCTGAAGGAGAGTTCTATGCTGATGCTTCTCATCAACAAGGTGCTGTAACAACTGATTTTCCTTCTGAATGTTCACCAAAGACCACCTCCATCCAAGGCCACCCACAACCATTGGCCACAGCCCCTGAAGGACTTGTACCATCGCATGATCAGACTCGGCACATTGAAGGTGTGACTGCTGAGAATGTGAAGGACAATGAAGCCAGAAGTGATGCTGGTACAATGGGAGGTACGTCAAAAGAACTGTCTGGTATGGACACCCGGACAATGGAACAACTAAAGAGACAAGAGGAGATGATTCAACAGCTACAGGAACAGGTATTCATTATCAGTGATCTAAGGTTGAATTGACTGGATGTAAGGACATAGAGTTATTTTCAGTAACTGATATTCACTTGAAAAGAATTATCTTCAAGAAACTTTTGATTGTTTAGATGAAGTCATTCTAGAGAGATGTACATGCATATCCACTAAGGTTGTAAGTTAATGACTATCTTTGATAAAGTTTATGATTAATCTGAAAGATGCAGTAGTCAAATTCGTTGATACGAAATATAATTATGCCCAACCTCTTATTTCGTTTGCAGATTAAAATGCTTCTTCAAGCACACATACCCCAGCCTCCTACACCTTCACCACTGGGACTGTTCACACCTCCTGCTACTCCCCAAGGGGCTCATAACCTTATGTGGGAATCACCTGGTCACAACGTTCCTCCTGGTACAGGTTCACACCATTCCAATCCTGGAATCAACCCTCGGTCTCCATCTTTGGGTTTGTCCTCTCCCAAAGGACTTCATGTGAGAGGTACACGTGATCCTGCGTGTGCAGCTCCTGCCAGTCCTGTATCTACCAGAACTGCTACAACATCCACAGGGCTCCCCTTGCCAAGCCCTGTGATGTGTAGCATGGCTGTGAACACTGGTCAGAGCTTGTTCTGCTCTACACCTTTGGAATCTGAATTCCCTGGTTCATCTCCTGTTCAGTCTGACCCCAAGGATGCCAGATATCCATCCATACCTACTCCTGGATCTGCAGCTATGCCTGCTCCAGAGTCTACCTCCACCCCTGTAGGTACTCAACCTGATGATGTCAAGGGGCTTCACTCTCATACCCTTCACCAGACTGGGAGAATGGTGGAGACGGTAGATAGTGTCAGCATCGGCAGTTGCCCAGAGCCTTCTGGAACATCATCACGTTCACCTCCAACAAGGTTAGTCATTTATTCAGCATTGGAATTAATGACACAGTGATTTTAGAGGACTAAGTAATGTTCGACTTTGTTTTACTTCATGTGTTTTTCGAAGATTGAGCCTTGAAAATGATTTGTGTGTCGACATACTGATATTACTCTCATATATTTCCTTTGCCTGCAATCATAATGACTTCAATGAAGGAATCAGCATCACTGGTTTTGTCACACACTGCCAAATTTCTGATTTCCAATTGCATGATTCATATTGGTTAAATTTTACAATGATTAAGTGCCTATGTATTGTATTTGAACCTACATGTAGTAACTTCTGAAGATTCCATGGCGAAGAAGAGATTGGGTGGTCCTTTTCAGGACCAACACTTTCTCAAGAAAGATACATGATGTACCGTGAAACCTACTTCACTAACCTACATGCTCTTTTTTTGTTACTGCAGTGAGCAACACACCCCAAGACAGAGCCCAGATAGGAGCCCGGATGATTCAACCCACACCTATGGAGCCAATCTTAGCAGCCCCACCCTAGGGGAGAGCGCTAGTACCTATGCTCCACCCCGTCCTCAAGTGTCAGATGAAGAGAGCAGCGATTCTGATGAAGAAGATGAAAAGAGAGATACAGAGGAAAAAAAGGGAGTCGACATGGCAAGTCCAAGCTTACTGTATCGGGATGAGAAAAGATTCTATGATAATCTACTGGTAAGTATTAGTTTGTTGCTCTATGTCCTAGCCTGAATAAGGAGATTAATTTATTTTTTTCTGTTTTTTGCAGCCTGTGAATGAGTTTAGAAACAAGATGTTTCCATTTGAAAGTTCATTAATTCTGTTTTGGACTTTGTGGTTATAATTATATGATATTGGATGGCTCCACACTAACCCATTTATTCTACTGGTCCAACCTATTTATGTCGGACCAGTAGATACCCAGTTTTTCAATTTTTTACTGGTCCGAACCTAAAATCTACTGGTCCCAAAAAATAAAGAAAACATAAAAAAAAGGCGCAAGTTTATTTTTCTAGCCTTTCGTTACCCCCCCCCCCAAATAAAATGAAGGAATGAAGGACAAAAAGAAAGCAAGACAGAAACGAAGAAGGAAAGAAAAAAAAGAAAGGAATGAAAAGAAAGAAAGAATAAGAGAAAGGAAGAAAGGAAGGAAAGGGAGGAAAAGAAAGAATAAAAAAGGAAGGCAGTAAAAAAAGAAAGGATAGATGTGAAGGAAAAAAGAAAGAACTAAAGAAGGAAAGGAAGGAAGGAACAAAGAAGGAACAAAAATAAGAAAGAAAGAAAAAAAGAAAGAAAGAAAAGAAAAAAGAAATGAAGAAAGAAATGAAGCAAGCAATACAGAATGAAAGAACAAATCCAGAAAGTAATAAAGGAAAGAAAGAAGAAGCAATAAAAAAGAAAAGGTTAAAGGAAAGATGGAAAGAAGGACAAAAGAAAGAGAGGAAGGAAGGATTGAAAGAAGGAAGAAAGGAATTAAGGAAGAAATAAAGAAAAGGTAAAATAATAGACAGAAGGAAAGAAATAAATAAAGGAAGGAAAGAAGCAGCAATATAAAAAAGAAAAGGTAAAAGAATAGATGAAAGGAAGAAAAAAGAAAGACTGAGAGACAAAGAAAAGAAGAAATAAAAAAGGTAAATAAATGATGGGTGAAAGGAAGAAATAAACAAAGAAAGTAACGAAGTATGAAGGAAAGAATAGGGTAAAAGGAAGGAAAGAAAGGAAGAAGAATAAAGGATGGATGGAATCAAGAATTAAAGAAAGAAAAATATCAAATAGAAAGGAAGGAAGAAAGGAAGGAAGGAAAGAAAAGAAAGAGAGAAAGAAGGAAAGAAGGAAAGAAAGAAAGAAGGAAAGAAAGAAGGAAAGAAAGAAAGAAGGAAAGAAAGAAGGAAAGAAAGAAGGAAAGAAAGAAGGAAAGAAAGAAAGAAAAAAAAGAAATAGAGAAAAATATTTTTTAACAGGAAAGAACAAATTAAAGAAAAAAGGGGAAATAAAAAAGAAAGAAAGTAACAAAAAAATGAAAGAAGAAACAACAAAAGATAGGAAAGAAAGATATGAAGAAAACAGAGGAAGAAAGCAAAAACTATCATCATAAATAATTTATCAATTTCTTTTTGGCTCAATTAAAATAGCTACGAAAGAAAGTCAGAAATCAAGTGTATAAACACACACATAAATGCATGTGTGGTGCTAATATGTATTCAGACGATATCACTCGAAACCCGATCTGTTTGAACCAAACAGAAGTGAAAATTTATCCTTTTACTGCTTACAAATGACTGAGTTACTCCAATTTTTAGGAAATATGGACATTATAAGAGCCTTTCATGAGTATGAACCTTGAATTTTGACAGTTCTGTGAGAGATTTCTGCCAGAGTTTAGCCAGGCTTCGTTCGTGCGGCCAGTAGAGAATTTACCATGTGGGTTGTGTGGCTGACTACATGTACACTGTATGCATGCTGTATAGTACTCTAGTAACACTTACGTGCGATTCATTCTGTGTGTATTCTGTGTGTGAATTGCAGAATTTAACGGGGGGGGGGGGGGAAATGGTTTGCTGTGAATTTGACCATTTCTGGAAAAGTTATTGGCCCAACAATGGTTTTTATTACTGGTCATGTCGGACCCTTAAATCTTGCTATTTTTGGAAAAATTACTGGCCCGACAATGATATTTTTTACTGGTCATGTCGGACCAGTAAATCTTCCAATTTCTGAAAATCTACTGGCCCGACAGCGATTTTTACCGGTCTGGGACCGTCGGACCGCCGCTAGTGTCGAGCCCTGCATATTGGATGCGTCAGAATGCAATACTAGTACCAGAAATTTTCCAAGAATATTCCATGAATCACAGATGAGTGGAATATTGGCCACAGCGAATGGAATATTTCTGGTATTCCTTGAAATATAAAGCCATCCAATGTAATCATTATCTATCTTACCCTCTGCTAAAAAAGAAGAAAAATTAATTTTGATTGAGCAAATCATGTCACTTACCATAACCAGGTAATGTGGCCTCACTTCCTATGGTCATCGTAGAAATACGACCGAAATGTAGTTTGTTATGTCATTAAGTATCATTGTGCTCTATGCTGCGTTTCGCATTGCATTCATTGTTGTATATATCTTGCATGCGCTTCCGACTGTTGAACACACTATGATATTGAACCGCAAGTTTTGTACTGGAGCCTATGGGATAATCGCCAGATTTCGGTCCTTTTAGGAATAATTTTCATATTGATGCAGACTCAAATACGCATTTTTAATGCATCGCTTAAATAGCAGTGTACTGAAATACTATTTGGTCATTTTCAAACGTGAGTGACACGACAATCGGAGAGGTTTAAGGGCTCATATCTTCAAACTTAAAGGTTATGAATCAATCATGACTACTATATTATATACAATGTAGGACTGGCATGGGCCACTACGAGTTTGATTTGAATTCAACAATTCGTTTAGTAGATATGATAAAAAAACGGTGCGTGAGTGACACGACAAATTTTGGACATGGGTTTCTGACCACTAACACATATGGTTGGAATCGTGCCCAAGTAGTTGTCATGGAGTACTGTGAGTACCAGTAAATGGACATAAATAGTGTACCTATCTAACACATATAGTCAAAATCAATCAAACCTTCTCTATGGAAAATGGTACCCTCCTATATACCGTGAGTGACACGACATCCAAAACGTGAGTGACACGACAAGTGCAAAAATACAACATTTATCTCAACATTGAGAGTATTTCTTGCATGATGTAGAAGAGTAAAATACCATTAACCAAAAAACAAGCTTAATTACATAATAACTGCTTTCTTTTAAGTTCATAATATGTCATCCTGATGTTTTATTCTTGGTTTATGGTCATATTTGCCCATCAACTCACATTCCCTATACCATACCACATTGTCACACTAGGGCTTCTACCACTCTCCTCTTTAGAGGAGGAGGGGGCACTTGAAGGAGGTGTTATGAGGTCTTGGCATTGACATCAACTCAAACATTCTTTTTGTGGCCTGATATCATTCAAAACTTTAACTCTTTCTCCCTATCTGTATATGAAAGTTTACAGGTTTATACAATTCAGCATCCACAACGGATGGAATAATTTTTCCTTGTAAGAAAGGTATTGTCAATAGTCACTTGCATCATCTGGCATGGTCTGGAAGCCAATGATGTCATGTATGACTGCCTTTTCTTGAAATATTGGATTTCAATATTATCCTCCTTTAATATTTTTATAGGCATTGTCCAAATAGGACATGGCAGTTTAAATGTGTTTTTTGGTACCAAACCACAATCACGTTGCTGCACACTTCAGATGGACTATCAGCAAATCGCCTTGAGAAAATTGGAAATTCAACTCAACAAGCATAGGTTTTCTCCTGAACACTGCTTGTATGTGGACCCTCCCAAGGCAGTACATATGTAGGCACTGTACCAAAATTCAGAGCTATGCTTTTTGCTGGAATTTGTAAGCGCCTTTTCATTGCTAATTATTTGATCATATACCATACCATGGGAATCCAGGGAAAGCCACAAGGTGAAAGACGCAGTCAGTACCTGATTCTTGCAGTCTGCTACTATTACATAACAACTACAAGTCATTAGCCTTTCCTTTTCTAAGCCCTTGGATGTCACACTAAAATCCAATTCAACATCCCAACCAGGCTCCCTTTACACCTCAATAGCTTTTTCCCCTCGAGGTCCAGCTCTGTTCTTATCAGGGTACCCCCCCAAAAAATGATCTACTGGTACATGGCAACCCATCCAAAGTTGCTCAAATCAAAATGCGGTCTCGGTTGGGACTTGTTGGGACCTACATGAACATGCATCATTTTGTTGTAATGAATATGTGTAAATGCAAATCTGCTCTGAACACACATCGGCCCACTTACGGTAGTTTGCTGTTCAGACCCTACATGTAGTTAATCACTAGCGGTATGAATGGTGGCCGAACAAATAATGATTTTGAACTTGGCATGTAGCTGCTTCAAGCAATATCCAAAATGTTCTATCAAATCTCAGTACATTCTCACCTGAAATGTTTGTTTTCTTGCAAATTTTTCATGTCCTGGAATACAAGCTTTATGGCAAATGAAAAGGTTGATTTAATCAATCAGAAGGAAAAAAAAATATTTTCTTTTCCGAATTTGAAAAAATGTTTGGTGTTCATGGTGATCTCTTATATCTCATGTACACTACTTTACCACTAAAATTTCTGCAAATTTCAAAAAAGGATCTGTGACTTTTCTAGCTGAGTATAACAAAGAAATAACATTACTCAAAAGAAAGGTGAACTTTCTGCTTATTTCTGTAAATGGAGACAGAGAATGTTCGAGTAATACCTAGGTATGACTTGAACCATCACCAACCCTTTATGCATTGTAAATATGTCCATTGCTTAAGTATAGTGGTTTTTCTCTTGATACATTCATAATTTTGTGTTGATTATGTTGTTATATTCTTAATCACAGTACATTCACCAAAAAATCTGAGTCTTCACACCAATGGAAAATTGTCAGGATTTTTTAAACCAAGGCAACCACGGAGAGGAGAGAAAATAGATGAACTCAATGTCAAATTCAATGTTTCCATAAAAAGGAGTAAAATTAGGAAGATGGAGGAAATTATTAGCCTAAAATAGGCCTAAATGATGTCAGGAACAACATTTTGACTGTATCCCTGGTAAAACGCTTCAAAAATTACTGGATGTCCTTTTTTATACACAATATAATACCGTGAGTGACACGACATTTCGTGAGTGACACGACATTGTGAGTGACACGACACAACTTTGACTGTTAATTTTAGCTTTACCTTAACACATTGGACCAAGTTACTTTATATACAATAAGGTACAGATAAACTGTATTTGCTCCAGTACTGGGATAAATTAATTTTTAGAATACACAGCTCTAGAAAACTTTTTGCATTTAAAACGTGAGTGACACGACAACCAGTTTTGAAAACTTCGAAACCCAATTTTTTTCAGAAAAACACTTCACAGAATTTTTTTTGCTTTTGAGGAGTTAGATACAATACACAGCTTGTATCTTGCCTACAGATGTGCTTCTAATACAAATTTTATATTGTGATAGGCAATATGTGAATTTTAGTGCAAAAATCAACATTTTGTAACATTTAATTTCCCTTGCATGAAATTCACTGTATCTCAAGACATAATTAATAATTTTATGTAAATGAAATGGAAAAATATACTTTAAGATGTCTAGTTTAAAAAAACATTGAAGCCTAATGATTTCTAGCAAGTTTTAATTTTCACCCCCATGTCCACTTTTGTTTGAAAATGACCATTTGTATTTAACTTCCAGTTAACTACATGTATCACCTTACAAATCTAATTACCCATGCTTTCTATTTGAACAGGGTCAGGTTCAAGAATTGTTGCATTCTGATAGCACTGACCAGCCTCCCACATCAGACCCTGTGCCTTCAGATGAACCTGATCTGCCTAGGGCCTTGCCTGACATATCAATGGCTACCTTAGATGAACTGCAGAAGCTTGGTATCAACTTTAATAGCACTGATATCACCATCACAGACAGGTCACTGTATAGGTAAGAATATCCACTGTCAGGATAGGGAATTAATAACCTGTCGCCCCTTATTCTGAAGTCTTATTCCAGTGCTAAACTGATCGGAAGCTGGAAATGTCAAAAGTTTGTTTACATTATTTGTTTTTTGTCTCGCCTGCTTAGCAGAGCGAGACTATAGGCGCTGCTTTTCCGATGGCGGCGTCAACATCAAATATTAACCCAAGGTTAAGGTTTTGAAATGACATCATGACTTAGAAAGTATATGGACATAGTTCATGAAACTTGAACATAAGGGTAATCAAGTATAACTGAATATCCTGTTTCGGTTTCAGGTCACATGACCAAGATCAAAGATCATATAGGGTCATTGAACTTAGACCATGTTGGGGGAATCAACATCAAAATCTTAACCAACGGTCAAGTTTTTGAAATGTCATAACTTTGAAAGTATATGGACCTAGATCATGAAGATCACACATAAGGGTAATGAAGTATTACTAAACTTTCTGGTTGAGTTTCAGGTCACATGACCAAAGTCAAAGGTCATCTAGGGTCAATGGACTTTGGGCATGTTAGGGGTATTCGTTGAATTTTCATCGTAACTATAAATTTTCATGGAGCTAGTTCATTAAGCTTGGACATAAGAGTCATCAAGTATCACTGAACATCCTGCGTAAGTTTTAGTTCACATGACCAAGGTCAAAGGTCATTTAGGGTCAATGAACTTTGGTCATGTTAGGGGTATTTGTTGAATTTGCATCATAACTTAGACAGTTTATTGGTCTAGTTCATGAAGCATAGACATAAGGGTAATTAAGTATAAATGATTGTTTTGCACACATCGTAAATCACATGATCATGATCAAAGGTCATTTTTAGTCAATGGACATAGTAATCTATTATCATCTGAATGTTTTCTTGTGTGAATAATTATTCAATAGATGTTTTCAAAGTCAGCACTACTGCTATATCAAATCGCGTAAAGTAGGCGAGACTACCAGGGGCATTCCAATTGTTTTATGTGAACTTTGCTCTTTCCTCATGCTTTAAGGGTGACGAAAACAATTTTAGTCATTATTTCCCGACAATTGTGAATGAGACAATTATTAATGATTTGAGTGTCAAATAAGCAGATAAATTGATTTTGTACTGAGGGAGGTTTTTGTCACAATTGGCTTTCCATAGTTAAACTGCAACTTCAGACCAGAGTTTAAAATATACCCAAGATTAGAATACAGGCCGTTGTCTTTAGATAAGAATGGTGAGAAAGTCTCTCAATGATTTTAACTGAACATTCCATTCAAGTTCATATTGTTTCCTTTTGAAACTTTTTGACATTCAAGAGTTTGTTTCTTTACACATATGAATTAATTACGTGACATTTGTTGGATGTAATTTAATGAGTTATTTGAAATCCAGTCCGACCTCTCTTATCGGGACACGTTTGGACCAGCACCAATCCGTAAAAGGGATTTATCCGGAAGACCTGGGACTGGAAAGATCCGGATAACGGTCCGGATAAGAGAGGTGGTACTGTATTCAGATCCATATGCTATTGTTTCTTTCTCTTTAACATAGGATGTGTTTCACCCACTATTGTTCTTGTGTCATTTCAGATCACTGTACAATGTGAGTCCTGATCTTCATCCTCAAATCAACTATGTCTCGCTGGCAGATTTCACCTTTGACCCCTCGGACCTGAGCATGGAGGCCAATGCCATCGCCATGAAGTATCTCAGTGATGGTGAACTAGCCAAGATGTCTGCTGGTTTCCAGGGTGACAGGACACCGGGAAAAAGAGGTGGAGTGAATCCACTTCTACGATCGGTTCTTACTGGTATCCGAGAAGATGGTGGCGCTGGCGGCAGAGGGGGTGATGTGGATTCGAGCATCGGCGTCAATATGTCGTTAGCGAGTCGTAAATACATGGAGAAGTATGGGTTGATGAATGGATGTGAGGGTGCAGTGCCCTGTGCTGATTCCGCATCGCCAAGAGGGGTTGGACACATAGCGAAGCCATCGCCAGTACGCTTCATGAAGTCCCCTGCTGTTGCCAGAACTAACTCACCTAAAGAAGGAACAATTGAAGCCAAGCGTGGCTACAAATCTAAACCAACCAAACTATCATACAATCTGACACCTCCGAAAGACATCATTACTGATCAGTCAGAAGGGATTGATACCCCAAGAACCGGAAAGGTCACTCCAGACAGTAAGCCTACAAATGTACTAGGACACCTGAGGAAGGGAGATAAGGAGCCTCGTATACCTGTAACTGGGGATGATAAGGACAAGGGAAACATTTTGGACATCAGCAAACTGAAACAGCTTCCAAAGCTCTTATAGCTTGCAATGTTGTAACTGGGTATATGAATAGAGAACGAGCCAATTAAATTTCTAGGCCAAAGTGAGTTGAATGTGGGGAATTGTTCCGTATACATGATCCCATCTTGTGAATAATTCACATCCTGGAATTCCAGCCCTGAATGACAGAAACACTGACGACAACAACAAAAATAATTTTGCTATATTCTTTATTCACTTGAAATGAATTGTGAATGGACTTGTGTCATTCTTGTATTTGTAATCTTGTTGAATTTAGGATCCACTACTCTTTTCTTAAAATTGGGTGTAATCTGTGTTTATCTATAAGCACACATTTCTAAGTCAATAATGTTATTATTGAATGTATGCTTTAAGGCCATTGCACACCTTACGACTGGTCCACGATCCGATTTTTGGAACAAATCATGTTTTGCTTATTTTCTGAAAATGTGAATGAAAAGTATCATTTTATTTGAGGTTCAAATTAACTGAAATAATACTAATTTAACAATTTGGGATGATTGCAAGCCATTATAAAGAGCAAATTACTTTCAAATTGTAGCCAATTGTACGATTGCTATGACGTCATTACGACTAGATGTTAAATTCGCTTTTATTCTAAGAAGGATGATAGATTAGTCACAGATTTGAACATTGTTATTCGTACATTGATTTAAAACATAACACAGTAAGATATAATATTCCATGTCTCAATAATAGCGTCAACTTCTATTACGTTTTATTCCAAAATCGGGTCGCAGACAAATCGTAAGGTGTGCGGTGGCCTTTACATATTCATGACTGCACATAAATTATTATATTATATATCTATTTATGTACATTCTGTCAGTTGTGGTAAATGTGGTTTATACATGAATGTGACTATATTTTGTAAATTGTTAGTGTTTAGAAATGATCTCTACTATATAGAGAAATAGAGAGAGATTAAAGTGATAGTAAAGTGTAAACTACTACTACTACTACTAGTACTTCCCAATACTAAGATATAGTTTAAAATGGTTGAGCGTTTGACAGTACACCAATGAAAAAGACTGAACATTTGATGAGGTAAATGTGTAACTCAAATGAAATTGTAATGAAAAAGTGTAACTTTTCAATGAAATGGTTTTGAGAAAAACTCATAATAAAATATCTAATTAGCTAAAAAAAAAAATGACATGATAAATGTAATTCATCAGTTGAGTCGTCTTTTAGTGAGCACACATTAAACACATCTAGTGTAAGATTGTTTTACTTTCAAAATGAGTAGACTATTTTCATCTCATTGTGTGTAAAATTTGGCATTTCTTGTTATTAATTTCAAATGTGTGCACATGACTCAATCATGATATTGAATTTATCTCTTATTTCTTTTTCTTTTTCTTTTTACAATTGACACCACTTGTTTGAAGGCTTTTTTTTTCAATAATCTGGATGAATGTAGCAAGTCTACATTTAGGAGTGCTAAACATAGAAAATACCCCCTAAGACAATTCTCTTTATCCCAAGGGCATGGTAAAAAAGCTGTATGTGATTCTAATGTGTAGTAAAAGTTTTACTTATTAAAAGTGTTAATAAAATATATGGATATCTGCTTTATTAATACTATCATAATTGTTTTAGGTCATTTTGAAAGTTTATACAACCCCACTTTTGGCATTGACAAGCCTAAGGGTAATTGGCAAGAAGGGAAGGGGAGAGAGAGGGGGAAAAGAATGGAGAGAGAGAAAGAGAGGGCGCACAAGCTCTGGAAGCGGGGGTAGTGAAGCACTCCCAAGATTTTTTGCTTGTCAAATATTTCTTGACCATAATCACCTTCATTTTGGAGTAAAAACCCATTTTTTGCCTGACAAAAAAAAAAAAAACAAAAAAACAGGCTAGCACCCCCTCTTACTTGTAGATAATTGTCCCATGACCCTGCTGGATCGAGAGAGAGAGGTATTGAGCCAGAAATTCCCAGGCAGTAACCATGCCAGATTCACCATGTTACTAGCATTGTTTCAGAGAAGTAAATTGTTGAGTTGCATATTTCCAATATCTTAGTTTTGGAAGATTAAAAAAAGAAAAGAAAAAAGTATATATAAAAAATTGGACATGTGAAAAAAGCTAGATCAGCCCCTGTTTATATTACCCCCCGTCCCCCCCCCAAAAAAAAATAAAAGTATATCCTAAATAAAAAATCAGTTTGTAACAATACAAATTTCAACATAATTTGTTCAGCGAACATCGACGGAAACAATTATTTCAAGAAAATCATCTCCCCCGTTTTAAGTATAGCAGGGGCCACGGAACGGTTTTTAAAGTGGGGGGGGGGGGCTGACCATGCTGAAAATCACAATCATATGGTCAGTTTTACGTTTTTGTACTTTTGGAAAAAAAAAGTGGGGGACTGAAGCCCCCCCCCCCCCCCGGTTCCGCGGCCCCTATCAAGTACACCCAACAAAAACCTCGATGGCCGGCCGGCCGGCCATATACAATACGGATATCCGGAACCGTGTGCGTGCAAAATAATACTTTAATAGCTAGCGCAGGCGATGATTCGATTGTCAATATATGCGATGTCAGCGCTCATCATACATATACATATATATATGTAGTAAACTGAGATAGAGTGAGAAATCTATTTTACAGTTGAGCACGGTGAATTGGTAAGTCCACTGAGTTTTCCTAATGTTTTGGAGGATCACTCTTCCGTACTTTTTCCCTCCAAAAATATATGTGTTTAAATCTATCTAGTGATATGAATTTAGATAATCTGGATCTGGTTGCTAGGCCAGGTCAAAGCCAAAGGAAGCCAAGGCAACGACACGCCACGATTTAGGAGCAGATCCTGACTGTCATGGCCGTGCCGCCGGGCTGCGACGCGCTGGGTCGAGCCGCTTGGTCCGTTCCGAAGTGTTTCGCTCCTGTAGTTCGACGCGACGCAACAAATACTTAACTTAGTTCTAAAAATTCTTTATACTTCGTCTTTTTATGCTTGTCCGTTACACTACACTCCACCTACCCGAACTTTGGGACAGTGAACTCGATCGGATATTCCGAGTGACAAACATGACAAAGGCCAAGGTCACGAAGGAGGATTACCCACGAAGGTGGGAATACTGGGAGTGGGATGGAAATGTTTTGTAAAAATTAGGCCTTATAGGCCCCCCCCCCCCCTACTAGATTCTAGGTAGGCACTTCAGGTGAAAATCAGGGAAGGCTATTCCAGCATGTGTTTTATGCTCATAATGAAGCCCAATATCTACGATTCACAAAACTGTTTGAATTTTCAAATTCCGACATCCAGAAGTCGAGTTATTGTCATTTATGTGATACAAAATCAGGGCTTTTTGTGGACAAATTGTGATTGCGCAATCTTATTATTTTCTTTGTTTTTGGCACGGCACACTTATAATACGGTACATACCTTATGGGGGAATATAGGACATGTATATATATGCTAAAGTTTCATTTAGTCTTAAAGGACAAGTCCACCAACAAAAACTTGATTTAAATAAAAAGAGAAAAATTTAACGAGCATAACACTGAAAATTTCATCAAAATCGGATGTAAAATAAGAAAGTTATGGCATTTTAAATTTTCGCTTATTTTCAACAAAATAGGTATATGAACGGGCCAGTTACATCCAAATGAGAGAGTTGATGACATCACTCACTATTTGTTTTGTATTTTATTATATGAAATATTTTTATTTTCTCATCATTGTCATGTGAAATGAAGTTTCATTCCTCCCTGAACACGTGGAATTCCATTATTTTAACATTTTGTGACAAGGAGGGTCCTAATTGTCAAATTCGTAAAAATTGAAATATTGTATAATTCAAACAATAAAAAACAAAAGAAATAGTGAGTGAGTGACATCATCGACTCTCTCATTTGGATGTAACTGGCTCGTTCATATAACTATTTTGTTGAAAATAAGCGAAACTTTGAAATGTCATAACTTTCTTATTTTACATCCGATTTTGATGAAATTTTCAGCATAGTGCTTGTCTGATTTTTCTCTATTGATTCAAATCAACATTTCAACATATGGTCTGAATAGTCCTTGTTCATACCCCTGGACAATTACCCCTCCCCCCTCGGACAATTACCACCACCCCCTCCCACCGGCCCCCACCCGGGTCAACCAGACCCTGGCGTATCCCCATCTAAGAACAGGCTATAAGCTAAGTATAACCCTTTTTCAGGGGTAATTGTCCTGTGGTAATTGTTCATATGGCTAATAATATGTACATGTAACTTCTAACGTTAGGACAATTACCCCCCTGGACAACTACCCCCGAGGACAATACCCCCCAGGACAATAACTCCCCCCAGGACAATTACCCCCCCCTTGAGGATAATCACCCCCCTAGACAATTACCCGAGGACAAATACCCCCGGACAATAAACCCATAGGACAACTACCCCCCCCGACAAGTACCCCGAAGGACAATCGCCCCACCCCCCTCCCCCCGACAGTAGATAATTATAATAATAACTCTGCTCAAACACCAAACAGTTGTACCAGAACCTAAAAATTGTCCTGGGGGGGTAATTGTCCGGGGTAGTGATACGGGGGTAATTGTCCTAATACAAGTTAACATGACTTGATATGGATTTCAGCCTCGATGGAATGACACAAGTAATAAAATTATAATAAAGCAAACACATTCAGCACATTACTCAATACTAATTCTCTTCTCTCAAGTTCTCAATCAGTCTCATCTTCATATACCTCTGAATCAATGAAAGATGTGTTATGATATATATTATGTAAGTAAGGTTTAATTTGCATTTGCTCACAATTATACTTTCCTTTTTTTCCAACATGAAGTGCTTTTTCACCCTTACACAAGTTTTAACAGAAAGATACAAACTGGAAATTAAAATCTGAATTAAAACATAATCCGTAAAATGTCATGATATTTATGTAAGAACAGTAATCCATGTTAATGTTCTAAGAAAGTGTATATTTTCTGATTTTCTCTATGCTGTTTCACTGGACATTAAGCCATTAAAAAATAATTTTTGCTTTAATATGATAAACAAGGCAATGAGAGTTAATGTAAGTTATGATGAACATATACATCTACTTGTGTAATTCAAATGTACATGCATAATTCAAGGTCTCATGACTTGCAGAAATGATTTGAGTTAATTATCTTTTTAACCATTATTTATCTTCACCTGTATCATCATTGCTGGAATTGACAATTATATCTGTGAAATAAAACTGTTTTCAAATCTCAAGTTTCACATTACAAGAATTAAAATTGGTAGATTAATGTACATGCCTTGTATTACATTTGTATTACAAATCACATTATTATCAAGTCATTCTTTTTTAGGTCTTGCAGCAAGTCAAACACCCAATCTTGCTCTTCTTCATCTTCGTCATCCTCTTCTTCATCATCTGGTTTATCATACTGAACGGCATATTCTGTATTCAAAGGATTTACATCCTCACTAACAATAGTCTTCACTACTCCAGCATACCACTTGGTCTCTGTATGTTCTTCATCCCAGCACTTGTGTTTGATCCTTTTCCCAACAAGTGAAACAGGATTTTGAAGGAAGGATTCCAAGAGCTCCTTTGAAGCTTTGATTTCCCGTTTTTTCCTGTCTGACTCCATTTTGTTGTAGAGTTTTCCCTTCAAGGCAAGAAACTTTGGATTTCTTTGATGGGAAGGAGCAAATGTTCTTGATGAAGATGACTGATTGTTTTCTGTTTGTTGACTCACCAACAGATTAGGATCTGAGGAAGGAATGTCATTTTCTTCAACAACCCTAAGGAGATGCTCCTTCGTTTCCTGGGGAGTAAATGTCTTTTTATTAAAAAAAATAAAATGTGTTACAGGCTACAGCTACATAGTCCAATGGAACATTAAATTTGAAAATAAATAGGGAGAACAATATATTTTTACCTCTTTTGTGAAGAAGTTGTCCTTGTATGCGTCCTTATCAGCTAACTCCAGCCGATGGGCCACACAGTGAGTGCCCACTATCCAGGGCATCTCTGCCTCCAGTTGCTTGAGGACTCCTTCTTTTCTTCCAAAATTGACAGCTGCCCCATCAGCACCAAACCCAATAAGCCACTGTCTGTAGTCTAGGACGTCATTGGTGACAAACACAGTGTCGATTGACTTTCTGATATATGCTGCGTTTGCTTGTTCCAAATCACATATGCTGCCAAAAGAAAGTAAAAAAAACAAGATCCAATTAGACAATTACAATTTAATCGCATATTATTGAAATTCCAATATGGAGCCCAGCTCTGATGGAGGCAAACAGCTGACACACTTCATAAAAAACATTTCAGGACTATAAGATAAGAGCATTATAATGAATATTCTTCTAGTCAAGTTTCATTCCTTTTTTATGATAGTCTTACAAGTGATCTTCCCTCCCACTCTGTCTCTGTCACCCTTTCTTCCACCTCTCTCTTTGATTTTCCTGTTTCTATACCACTTTCTCCTCTATATACACGTATCTTTGTAAATCATTGGTAAAAAAAAATCTAGCACAAGTGAAAATGCAGGAGAGACTTGTTTCAAAACTTGTAAAGAATAGCATCATAATACAAAAAAGCTACATGTATGAGTGGAAAATAAGAGAGAGAGAATTAGACTATCTGCTTGGACAAAGTCCCTGTTGGGATCTGAAGATGGGATCAACCAGTCTGTTGGTGGCAGATTCTATCAAAGTCTTAACCCAGAATGGAGAATGTCAAACTCAAGAGGAAGGATAAAGTTGATGTATTGGAGGATTCAATGAGACAAAGTATGCTATGCAAAGTAAATCTACAGTCCATCCGCTTCATAACCCCTTTTCTCCTTTCTTTGTATTTACATGTACATGCAGGGTCTGAATAATACTTCCTTTGTTAAAGGGATCTGAAGATGGGATCAACCAGTCTGGTGGTGGCAGATTCCATCAAAGTCTTAACCCAGAATGGAGAATGTCAGATTGATATGTGTCTAGGGGATATTACCAAACTCAAGAGGAAGGATAAAGTTGATGTCATTTGTGTTTCTGCCTTCGCTAGTAAGTATCATAAAAAGAGGATCTCATGCATATGTATTGCTATTTGAACCCACTGGGATTACCACACTTACGTGGCAAGCTATTTTACCATTTAATCCTAATTGATTGATGTTTTGTTTTTATATCAAGAAATTAGTTTGTAGAATTCTTGATGTTAAGTTGTTGGCATAAAATGAACACTTGTATGTAGGTGTATTGCCTACTAACCCTTGCACTGTATGATGATGAATTTTCACATTGCTGAAACTTTGTCAGATACCATACTTTATGTGTATTCATTGCAGATAGTGTTTTGAAAATACAGTGCCAGTGTCTGTTTTGCTAGCCTGGTAACAAAAGTGGTATCACAAAAGAGTCCATTCTAATTGTATATTTCTCATTGTTTCAATCTTAGATGACTATGCCCCTACACCTACCTCAGTGATTGGAGCCTTGAAGCGGACATTGGATATCAGCGTCAGAGACCTAGCCAGGGATAAAGAGGAAGATCTTCGTAAACTCTACTCCTGCTGGTGGTCTAAACCCCTCCCTGATAAGCTTCCTTATAAGAGACTTCTCTGCTTTGAAACTAGGAGGTAACCTTTGACCTTTATACCAGGGGACTGTTTCATAAAGCACCTTGCCTGTGATTTCCAATGTGGAGCTTTCTAGCTACTCAAATCCTGATTGGTTGACAGAAAACCTGACCGTGAATATCGTGTCACTGAAAAGATGGTTTGTGAAACAATCACTGATTAAACTGAAACCCATGCATCTGATTGGATGACAACAAATCTGATAGTGATTACTGACATGGTGGTTCATGAAACCTTCCCTTACACTAAAGTCTGTGCATCTGATTGAAGCAATTTGATACTCGATCGTGAAGATTACTTAGAAGATGGTTTATGAAACCAATCCTTTGTACTGAATCAGACGCAATGGCCCGAATTCACAAAGGTGGTTGTGGAAACCCACGGTTGAGTCCATGGTTTACGCCGATTTCCTGTATAAATTACGCTTAATTTAGCGCGTATTGGGCGCTTGTATAAAAAATTCCAATGCTGATGCGTGCTTTTGTCACAGTGCGTCAAATTGACGTCTGTAACCATGGTTAGATACGCTATTTCATTCATGAGTCCACTGTTTGAAAAGTGGACTCATTATTCAAAACAGTAGACTCAGGAATAAAATAGTGTGGATAACCACGTCAACAGGTGTCAATTCGGCGCAATCTGACAAAAGCACGCATCAGCATTGGACATTTTTTAATATACGCAGTAAAAAAAGCGTAATTCATACAGGAAATCTGCATAAACCATGGACTCAACCCTGGGTTTTCAAAGCAACCTTTGTGAATTCAGGCCATTGCGTCTGATTGATTGATAGCATATTTGACAGAGAAAATCACTGGCAAGCTACATGTAGTTCATGAAAGTAATAAATGACATAAACATTCTTGATGGTGATGGGAGAAAACTCAAGTGTAGTCAAATAATGCTAAATAATGGTTCTAATGTAAATGTACTTTAGATATTGATAGTGTCAAAGTTTTTGATAAAATTTGTTTGAACTTGAAATCAACTGTACTTTGTGTTCTTATAAGGTGGTGAGGTATAGGTTTAGGGGTGACCCTGAAGTTGAGTTTGCATACAATACAAGTAGCTAGGATAGAAATTTGAGCGAAACAATTTAGATAAAGGTTGCAATGATGCAACAGGGAATATTGTTGCTTTCCAAACTTTATTGTCAGTTTTGGTCATAAGAGATTAACTCTCAAATATGTTCTGTACGTTCTCATGTAAATATATAATTTACAAAATTTTTTGTGTAAGCAATGCTTCCTTATAAAATGTTCCAAATTGCGAAAACTACACTGAAAGTATGAAAATAAGGTCTTACAACTTTAATATGTAGAAGAATAGCTTTGATAAGATGAAATGAATCATTGGTGATCATGTACACTGTACATGTATCTGTATTGAAAGCTATGAGATATCAGAAATGCACTTTACCCTTTCATATCTGGATAGGAAATGATCTACATGTAGGAAGTAGACATCAACAGGAAGCCAGTAATATCAGCTAGCCTTCATTCTATGAAACTAGTCCATAGGCCTATTTATCTCCTGATACAAGTAGATAATAGATATTTTGAATTTAAAACCATTCATGCAACGAAACTGTAATTATTTATGTGTAAGGACAGAGTTGTACTACGAATACTAAACAAATGCTTCATTTTACAAAGAAAAGAATATAAAGTGTAAAGATCCCTGACTTTATAATTAAAGTTTAGATTTTGAAACCAGCCATGGCACTTTTACAATACCAGGCTGAGAAAGGCATTTTATCTTCATTGGTCTTTCAAATTTTTTTTTTAGATGACAATAAAGGTCACTGGACATCAGTCCAATATCAAATAGATATGTGCCTATATAAAAATGATAACACAATACCTCCTTGAATGGGATGGTCCATGTACAGAGTCTATGGGAATGAAAGATTTCAGTAGTCAACCGGTTTAATACCCATGATATGTGACAATTGTGCATGATCATGTGAATACTTAAAGGTCAAGTCCACCTCAGAAAAATGTTGATTTGAATCAATAGAGAAAAATCAGACAAGCACAATGCTGAAAATTTCATCAAAATCGGATGTAAAATAAGAAAGTAATTTCGCTTATTTTCAACAAAATAGTTATATGAACGAGCCAGTTACATCCAAATGAGAGAGTCGATGATGTCACTCACTCACTATTTCTTTTGTTTATTGTTTGAATTATACAATATTTCAATTTTTACGAATTTGACGATTAGGACCTCCTTGCCTGAAGCACAAAATGTTAAAATAATGGAATGACATGTGTTCAGTGAGGAATGAAACTTCATTTCACATGACAATGACGAGAAAATAAAAATAATTCATATTTCATATAATAAATTACAAAAGAAATAGTGAGTGAGTGATGTCATCAACTCTCTCATTTGGATGTAACTGGCTCGTTCATATAACTATTTTGTTGAAAATAAGCGAAACTTTAAAATGCCATAACTTTCTTATTTTACATCCGATTTTGATGAAATTTTCAGTGTTATTCTTGTTGAATTTTTCTCTTCTTATTCAAATCAAGTTTTTGTTGGGGTGGACTTGTCCTTTAAATGCAAATTTGAACAATGGCTGTGGTGAAGTATGTATGTATGGTACATGTAGAGTATGCCAGGACATTGCCATTTCAGTGTTTACTGTGTCATATATTCAAGAAATGGGCTTATTGTGTACATCTAGGACACAGTGAAAAGTAATTTGTCTAGCTGGGCTCATCCAGGGATAGTGCTATAATTTGAGGCCCTGCGTGGTTTCAGTAAAACATTGATGAACCTTCGTGTGCAAAACATTGAATACCATACCGTATATGTTAATTAGTGTGAAACTGAGATTCTTCAAGATACATTTCAGTTGGCCGTTGTAATGAAGTTATTCATTATCATGAAATAAAAGATAAAAATCATTGTAAAATATATCAAGCTATCCTTTGTAGACTGTAAACTGAGGATACGATACAGCATCTTTCATGAGTTATGAAGTTTTTACAAACAAAATGATGATATGAGTTGTCAGATAAATAACACAGCAGGATGCCAAAAATTATACATGTTCTTGCTGGTCGTATATCTTTATCAATGTACATGTATGACTGAAAATAAACCTTGAGATATATAAGAGATTTTCTCTAATTTTCTGGATTTATGATGATCTTTACAACAATGTATCCATTATTCTCCCTAGCTTTGGAGCAGCAGGGCGCCCTCAAGAGTTGGTAGCTAATGTCTTTCGTTGCTTGGTTCCCATTCTCAATAACGAAGATGGTAGCGTTATCACTCCACTGCTTAATACTGGCGATCAGGTTAGTATGTACAGGCCTTTTTAATAATACAGGGTGTCAATAAGATAGATTTAATATGAAGTATTGAGTATGCTATTATACAGGGTGGTCCATAAAATTACTTGATATACATGTACAATTAAGGCTTGGTCCCACTGCACTTTTGGATGCAGAGAGGATGTAAAACGAAAAAGAATCTTGCCATCCTTTTGAAAACATGTATCTTTTGTGTACTCTGCATACGTGTTTCATACGCTCTATATCCATCAAGCATCTATCCACTGTGATTTCATTGTTCACCCATTTGTCCATCGTCTGGCCGGAGTGGATGAAAACGGATGGAGCAACCCTGAAATACTGCTTGTCCGCTGTACCTGTTATGAGTACGTTTTGCGTCCGTCGGCCAGTGGGACCATTTCATAAAGGACTTACAACTGTTGTAACTTTGCAATAATGGCAACTACCATGGCAACAGGGCTCAGCAGCCAATCAAAATCAATGTTACCATTGTAGTTGCCATGTTGGCAAAGTTACAACAACAGTTGCAAGTTTATGAAATGGGCCCCAGGCCTTTACAAGGTGGCCCATTGGATAGATTAATAAGAGGTATTTATTATGCCATTATACAGGGTAGTCCATAAAAATACTTGATATATCCATGTACAAGAGACTGACAATTTACAAGGTGGCCCATAAAACATTAATGTGAATTATTGAGTATGCTTATATACAGGATGGTCCAAAAAACTATTTAAGGTGGTCCATTAAATAGATTGATATGAATCGTTGAGTTATAGTATAATGGTGGTTGGTCCATACTGGAGATCATGAGAGTACATGTATATGTACTGTACATGGTGACTAAAAAATGCTATTAAGCTTGTTGGTTTTACTGGGTGATCTATAAAACTGTATATGACATTATTTGTGGTAACAGGTTTATGAATGGGTTAAATAAGTAGACTGTTATCTGTAGGGTGGCCCATAAACAAAATTTATGCTTTGTAATTATCTGAGAATCCATTCAATAATTTAAATGTGTATGATCATGCTGTTTAATAGTAAGGTGACCAAGAAAAATTCCCAATGCTTTATTATACAGAAGATCATCAGTTATTTCAGTAGTGTTTGGATTACTGCTTTTTTTGTCCCTTGTGATGCACTGTCTGACAAAAATATTAAATGAATTATGCTATGATTTGGGTTAATAACATTGTGATGAGAAAGGTTACGAAATCTTTGTCTGGATTTATTATTTCAGAATTAATCCATAATGATTTGATTGAACCTGTTGCAACATTATGGAGGCATGGCTTTAGACTACTACATATTCTTTGACAGGATTGAAAAATGTACTGTTCAAAATTTACAACACTAATCTTAAGCACATTTTGTTTTGACATTCTGTAGGGGTATGGTGAGGTAAGCATGATGAAAGGTATGGTTGAAGCTGCCGTGAAGTGGATGAAAGCAGGACTACCTCTCAGGATTCTTAAACTGGTTCTCTACGCCAAGGTGATCGATGGTGATCTTCAGAGCCATTCTCTTAGAAGATTCAGCGAGGTCCGTAAGAAGTTTACTGAGCTCAAGGAACGCTATGAGATGCAACTCCTCTTACCTAAGGTACGATTCTTCTATTTTTTCCTTCATGATGATATGAAGCTATGGTTTCTTTACAAAAGCCAAGTCAAATTCTTCATCCATGTTGGACATCCCAGCGACTTTCCTGTTGTCACAATCAAACATGGCTCAAACCTTTGTTACGATGCTGGATTAAGGATGGTAACTTCGGTGAGGCAAGCTTAAAGCATAGTGACAACACACTCGGGTACACCACCATCGCAACAAACAATCTTTAAAGGAGAATGACACCTTTGGAATAAGATAGCGTGTATGAAAACAGAAAAATCAAACCAACAGATTAACGAAAGGAAATCCTCACTTTGGCAATGCGACAAAGATGTGTGATGTCACTTGTGAAGAACTCTCCCTATTACTTTAGTATATATTTCGCTTAAACTACCTCTGTTATCACATCTATCAGTAGATCACATGTTCTTTCTATAGGAGGGCTTGTAATACAAATTTTTAAAGAATACATCATGGATAAAGAGCTTGTATCAGCATTAGAAAAAGGAAAATGAGACATTTTGGGGGTATTTTATAGTCCATCAAAGGGAAAGTTGTTCACATGTGACATCACACATCTTTGTCGCATTGCCAATGGAGGATCTCCATGGCGTTAGTGATTGCAATATTTAAATGCTCATAACTTTGTCATTAGTTGTCTGATTTTTCTCAAACTTTCTTTGTTCTTTGATTTTTCTGTTTTGACACAAGCCTACTTGATCCAAAAAATTAATTCCCCTTTAACCATGTACCAGACAAACATATTGATGATACCTTGGAGCATAACAAAGATGCTCTTCAATTAACCCTTTGTTATAGCGGGTGCTGAAGAATTGTTTTCAAAATAATTAAATTCAAATCAATGATTAGAGATTTTGTTATGTCACATAAATATTCATTTTCAACCCTTTTTTACTTGGTGTTTCAGGCTGTGCCGTTGGAGTTTGATGTTTATCTATCCTTCAGTGAGGAAGATGAAGGGGTTGCTAAGGTGATCCGAGAGAAGTTGACTGGAGCAAAGGAAGGTGTTCGTATCTATGATAGTTCACAGCAGGGTATCAATAAAGATAGTGTCTTTCAAGAAGATATGTATACTATCATGATGAAGAGTGCAAGGGTAGTTACAGGTAGGTTCACATTCTATTTTGATGATGATGATTATAACATCTTTTAGATATTTTATATTACAGAGAATCTCCACTAAATTGCATAAATTATGACAAAGAATGATGTTATATTTTCCTTGATGAATCAAACCAAATTGTGGACAGGATTTGAATATTTGATCTGATAAAATATGTCCAAAAGACATAGTGCATGTGTGGCATCTGTTACCACAGTTTTATCCCTCTCGTAATACGCATATATATCACTGTTTTGAGCAATAAACAAAATCTACAGATGGCATATTTTACATCCAATTTTGATTGAATTTTCAGTTTAAAGTTGTTGGATTTTTTTTTACTCTTTTATTAAAATCAAATTTTCTTGGCATGGACTTGACCTCTAAGATATGATTACCTGTGACTATTGATATACAATCACCAAATACTCTTTACACACCACTGCTACTTTTGTGATTATGAGTTTGCCATTCAAAAGTCAGTGAAATGACATGAGCTTTAACACATTCATCTCTCCTTTTTCTTTCTACAGTGTTGAGCCCCAATTACTTGAAGAACAAGGCATGTATAGAACAATATAACATCGCTCTTTGCTGCAATCGAAGAGCACTCCGTGATATGCTGGCCCCTATCTATGTAGACTCGGTTGAGATGATGCCAACATACATGGGTCTTGTTCAATATGTTGACTGCAGGTTTGTAACATTATCATTAGCTATTCACAATATTCATTCATCCTTCCGTCTGTCTGTCCGCCTGCCAGCACGTCCATCCATCCAGTTTGGTTACTTTAAAAACTTCCTGGTTAAAACAATTGACATATACAAAGATTAATAAGTGAAGATAAATTGATAATTTTGATAAAATGAAATGAAATTGTGAAATATTAGTAACAATGAATGATATTTACATACAGGCATACATATATATTGCACTTGTTCGGTATAAATTTAGATTATAGATTAGAAAACATTGCAAAATAGGTTACAACTAAAATGATTATAGAAAAAACAAAACAATATGGTGATTATAACTGCAATACATATGTTGAATTTCAATAAAGAAGTCTATAAGTTGTGAATAAAGTTGAGATGGAATAGAATAATCACAAATAGGAAGGCTCACTTGACAATATAATACATGAACATGTTTATAAAATTAAGATAGAAATGTTGATTTTTGTTCTTTGTTGTATGTATATTATACACCATCATATTCATTTTTTTAAATGTGTGATATAAATACAAGTTTTTAGAAATGTGACATGTAGAAGAAAGGATTAGAACAAATATTTTATATTCTATCCCCTCTCTATCACTAGTATTTACCTTTACTGTGATATTGCTCATTTGTATTTTTCAAATGAGTGATATAAATACAAGTTTTGAGAAATGTGATATGTAGAAGAAAGGATATGTAGCTGAAATACAATTAATATCAATTCAAATTCAATTCAAATTTATTTTGCTCTCTGAATAAAATGAATATAATTGTGATTAAATGCATGGTAACAAAGTAAAAGTTTACAAAAAAACATTCATTATTAAACGGTCGACCCAACTTACTTTAAAAGAAAAACAATTATTGAAAATATCAAAAGTTACAAAATATGAAAAATGATTAGAAGACATTACAAAGACATAGAGAAACAAGTGGTATGATTATTGTTTACAAGCAGGTTTCATTATCAATTAAGAAAATTTCTAAAGTTATGTTTGAAAATATTAAATGAACAAGATGTTTTCAAATTAACCGGCAATATGATATTTCTCATTTTTTCTTTAGACCTCATGATCCTTCAAAGATAGGAGAAGCGTGCACTCAGCTTTCAGTTTCTCTATCTGTTACCTTCCATACTGAGCTGAGAGTAGCTGAGTTTGATCCTCTCCGATATGACATCTTCCTCTCATACTCACATTGTGATACAGAGAAGGCTAATCGCTTTGTAGCATTGCTCCAAAAACTAGCCCCAGACCTGAAGCTGTTCTTTGATGTCCAAGAATTGAAAACAGGTAATTGTCTCAAGTTTAGTTTAGTGGTTTCACGGTATACCATGTATTATTTCTGTAGTCTCTTATCTTTTTCTCAGTCACCTTTAGTTTCATTTAGTTTCACTTCTCTGTGCAGGTTTGTAATGTAATGTTTCTATGTGATATTTATAGTGATTATGATATCTGTTTCTGCCCAGAATATGGTGCATGCAGTCAATGTAATGTGAATTGCAAGAAGAGTAAGAGTTCAGATGAAACCAATTCTCCAATGTGTCTCTTTTGTTTAACATACAGACATTACAAGACTAGACCATTTTACCCTTGAAATACCTGGTGCACCCTATTTCCTCTGAAATCTAGTTTCATTGAATGATAGCGATAAAATGTAGTCAATGAAGTGAAGTCAATGAAAGTATACATGTACTTGTCATTGATTCATATAACTGTTTTTTTTTAATCAGGTAAATCCTGGCAGCGTACCCTCTATCACTCTATCGATGGCTCTCGATGTATGCTAGCTCTCATATCAAAACCTTATCTCAAATCTGCTGTGTGTCAAGAGGAGTTTGCTCTTGCTCAGGCCAAACATTACTCAAAGGTAATGAATTTGAAGTGGATGTAATTACATGTATATGTTAACCAGTCGATGTATGCTGAATAGTTGAGGAATGCGTTTATCAGCAATTATCCAATACCTTCAAAAAGTTGAAATTAACTTTTGTTATTTGTGTGTAAAATTTTAGCTGTTCTTAGGAGTAGAAAAGCGAAATGGTCCACTGTAAATCCCAGGGGCCAATCTTGCACAAAGATTTGCAATAGATTCAGCAAAATATAGATTTGTGAAGTTAGAGATAAGAATTTTAACCCTATCAAGGCCGGGGTATTTTGGGAGTTCATATGGCCGGGGGGGGGCCTCCCAGGCCCCCCCCCCTTGAGATCTCGGCCGTCGACCGCGCGATCCCGCCGAAAATTGGCACGTGGATTGCCTGGGATATAATCTACACAATTGTATAGTAATTTATTTCATGCGACTCGCTATTAAGTGATTATGCTAATTTATGCGTAATTAGTATACGAAATCATACTTTTTCCTCTAACTCCCTAAATAAAGCTCCAAATGTACAAATTTTTGGTATAAAAAGTCTTTGTGGTGTTCTCAGCAAGTGTACATGAAAAAAATTGCGATATCAAATCATTTTCTTATGTATTATATTGTTTTTGGCAATTTCTTAAGTATTTCTTTGTTTTTTTACCTTTTGTTTTTCATTGTTTTTTCATTGAAATTTGTTGGGGACTCTTCTGAGATCATAAAAAGCCTAAAATAAATTCAGTTAGACCAGCAAAACCAAAAATAATCATACATTTATGAATTTTGGTTGAAAACACTATTTGCATTGACTTTGTACACAAAATCATTTTTTAGGCCATTTTTGTTCTGACATGCACTTGCATAATGTTGCGTAATTTCGGAACCACGTACCTGGGTGACGCAAAATTGGTCTCAAAAGTTGCGAAAGACTTGAAAGTAAAAAGTCAGCGAGCGGCACGGTTAAAAAAATTTGCACCGCGAAAATGTCGCATGATTCTTTGAGTGGGGCCTCCGAGGCCCCCCCCCCCGGCCTAGATAGGCTTAAGTCAGTTGCAGTTTGATTTTTGATTAAAATCAATCTGTTGTGAGATTGGCCCCAAGTCTTTTACTACACTCTGTTCGTGATTGAGATTTCATCGATTTTTTGTGACTGATAAATATTAGACTGATTGAAATAAACATTTCAAGGAAATTTTCTTTTAAATGCAGCAATGTTACATTTTAACTAAGTATTTGTTTTACATTTAAACATTTTTCTGATGGAGACAACTCGCCTCAATCTCAATCTGAATTCATTTATGTGATACCTTCTCATTTATGTCTCTGTTTCTGTTTCTGTTTGTGGTAACTCCCGTAGGAACTCGGCAGGACAGCATTTTGCTGGTAAATGCCAAGCTGGTATAAAACCAATTACCTATGAAACATTTTATGTCTAGGTTAATCAGTCATAGTGGTTGACGTTATAGGCGACAGATATCACTCTCGGGCCTTTTTATCAAAGTGGAGACAATGGCAGAGTTGGGATTCGAACTCACAACCTTACGATTATGAGTCCAATGCTCTAACCACTGGACCACACGACCCGTAAAGACTGTATGTCAAGCTTATTCAATTCATGATTGTATAATGTATCACAGCATTTTACTTCATGTATTTCCTTTTTCATTTTACGAGTTGAAATAAACTTGGACGTAAACTTTAACTTAAATTTTTATTTATTTTCAGGGTAAGCAGCACCTTCAACTCATCCCAATCTGCCTTGAAGACCTAGACGCCATCCAGACAGAATTCACTCATATTCCAATGGTCAAGGGGACACCAGATGTCTTTGATGATATGGTGAAAACTGTATGTCCAGCGGTCATTCAGTGGCTTAAAGGAGAGAGAGTGGACCAGACAGAATCTATCAAGACCCTGTTTGATGATCAGAGTGTAAGTGTTTCCACTGAAAGTTAGGTACCTTGTCTAAAGTCAGAGGCGTAGCTTTCAACATAGACAACACAATGGGGGATGCAGAAAAACTGCAAAAAAAGATGCATTGCAAATTTATTACGGTGGCGCATTTCTGCTAAGAGTATTGGCATAGACTTTGACTTGTTGCCTAACGTTATGTAGGCCTATGCTGGGGGGGGGGGGGAGTGGTATATTATTTACATGTACATACTCAGAGATATCGGTTTTGAGGTTGTGATAGTAACAATTTGGACATCACATCTTGTTGTAAATGATATTCATATCATAGATTATGTTTTCTCATCATTATTTTGCTCAAGAAAGAATCATATTGGATGAAAAAAATGTGATACATCTTACTGCTTCTGCAAACCTTTTGGGGCAATGGTGAAGTCATTGCCACACCTTTGCACATCTGTCAGAATTTTGGAGAAAGCATTTGAGTTTGTGCAGGAGACATTCCTGTTTAAGCTTTAATAGTAATTATACCATTTATTTACATGGTTTATCTAGAGATATATGTTCACTATGATTAATGTTTGTTTAGAATATTTCTTACTGGATTTGTTTTCAGCTCATTTAGTATTCATACATGTATGTGTCTTGTATTTTCTCAGTGGTTGTCGAATATCTCTCATCCATCACAGATCCCAACCTTGTCAGCTGATGAAGAGATGGAGAAGTTCCGCCATACTAGTTTCCAGAAGGAGTTTGGAAGCAAAGACAGTTTGCTATCAGCCAAGAAAGCTTTCCCGCCTGTCCTGAGTAAAATTCTACCCGATGAAGAGGATAAGAAAGATGAACGTCCTATGTCTGCCTCAGACTGCGATCTTATCTTCAGTTACCATAGCGACGATGAGAAGTATGTATCCTTCATGGCTAGACTCCTTGCTATGAAAGCCCCGTCTTTGAAAGTGAAAGCCGTTTCCAGCGACGAACACAACAAACTCAGTTCCTTGGAAAGATCCGAATGCATCGTTCCAGTGCTCTCACCCAACTACCTTGAAAGCCCAGAATGCGTTGAAGAGTTCCACATCGCCATCTGGAGACAGAGGATATCCAACCCAGAGGCCGGGTCGCTGCTTCCGATATCCGTCCACACTCTCCCTCAGAAGCCGACGTACTTCCATCTGGTTCAGACTGCCGTTAGTCTGACAGATGGATTATGGGCCCAGCTGACTGGTGAACATATGTGTGGTTTATCCCGAGATGTTGTTGATTTGAGTAGTTCATTGGGTAAAATGCAGCTCTCTCAGGTTGACATGTTGGCTCTCTATATGGCTGTTTATCACATCCTCAGGAGATTTGAAAAAGGGAGGTTAGTACTAACGCTCTAATTCTAGCTAAACTCTTTGTCAATCATTGATGTACGAATGAAACGTGTCAAATTCAACCTCAGATGATGTTATCCATTTTTTTTCGCCGAGAGTTTTTGAAAACTTAAGAGAGTAAATGATTCTTGCAATGAAAAGGTGATGTGTTTGATTGTTGTTATGTCTGCATTCAAACTTTCAATAATACAATGTATGAAATGCTTTTGCTACATGCAAAACTAATCCATACTATAAACAAATTAGGATATTTAAGTATTGCAAAGCATATATCTGAATGATATTCTTTTCAATAATACTAAAAAATGTAAGGAGACTGCCATCATGAGCAGTTAAACTTGAGAATTGATGGCAGCTATATTATAGCATCCTTTTACAAGACATTAATGTTCACGCTGTCACTATCCAAACAGGTGCAAATTTATTTGGTAGAATATTTATCTCTGTAATTATTGTTATCTTCATTATTATTGTTAGTCTTAAGATTACAAGATATCATAACTACATGTATCATCTTACTCTCCAGGAATTGTAAAGAAGATGACTTTCCTACCAAGCCGGCTCTGATTAATGTCATGAAGCTCAAAGAACAAACCAAACAGATTACTGAACCAGATTACACAGATCAGCTGTGCAAGGTAAGTTTCTATTGTATGAGAGAAAAGAGGGATTACTCGTATGTATTATCAGGTTATAAATGCAGGAATATGAACATACAACGGTTGGTCTTTGCCTAAAATCCAGGAACATAGATGCATTTTTCCCCCCAACTATGAGGGAAAGGTGGTGCGGTTTTGGTTTGTGACCTCACCCGCAAGCACCTTCTCTATAGTATGTCATGTAATGATATGTTGAGTATAAATAAAATATTTTTTATTTGTTTAGAAAAAGGTTTTATTGAATAGCTATCACATGACATGGGGCATAGCTGATTGCACTTGATATCAACAAAGCCAATCTTTTTAATCCTTGCAACATACTAGATATTGGTTATATCATTGAACCTGTGTTGAAATTTATACCATTTGATAAATGCTTCAAAGATAAACTAAAGGTAGGAGTCCACAGGGTCAGTTGGTGATGAAAATGTCAAAACTTTTTGAAATTTTTGTCATGCCACATTCGCATTTTGGCGCCACCACGTGCCAGCTGGGAAGTAGTTTGAACCACTGCACGCTACTAGGCACCTTATTGGCGACACTACGTGCCACAGCTGTTTTGCATTAGCGCTAACTGGCGCCGGCCCTAGCATAATATGTAAATAGACAAGTGAGTCTATTTCACCAATGTCAAGAGAATTCTTCTTGATTCATAATTCCTTATAAGCCTGAATACACAATAAAATCATTTAATCTGTCTCAAAAAACAACATTGGTCGTAGTGGGCAATAAATGTATTAGAAATTGCAAAAACAATAGATTAAATGTCAATTCAAAACTCACTGTTCATTAATGTTTTGATTATTTACTGAATTTAATAGGCATCTGATTATCAAATATCCTTAACAATTGAGAGCTGTCCACAAATTCATTTTCTTGCCCTCCGACCAACATATAAGCCAGGATTTTGTATGTGAAAAAGCAGGCAATAAAATGGTATCAAGCCTTTCAAGCAATTTGCTAATTGTTTTTTTTTGTTGTTGCGAATTTGAAGGACTAGATATGTTTATTTTAGGAATAGACTTCTATCTAATGTAGACTACTTTCAGGAGACACAAAATTTATTGCACTGTAAAGTAGAGTTATTTTAAGTTGACAAGATCGTCTTCAACTCTGGGCAAATTGCCAATATGGTTGTGTCTCCCCGAAGGTTAGGCCATTCTACAGTATTCAATGTGTCTTTCCTATACTGTGAAATCTCTTCTTAACAGTACGTGTCTTCATTGTATATATCATTGTTGTTTTCATTTCCTTTCTGTCTTTCAGACTGTATTGGACCTTACAATCAAGTCTTAAGATCTCTCTTAGCTAGTAAGATGTTTGGCAAAGTCACTCGATCTTTCCTGCATATGAATGCATGGCAATATTGTATAAAACT
This sequence comes from Lytechinus variegatus, assembly GCF_018143015.1. Classification (NCBI taxonomy): domain Eukaryota; kingdom Metazoa; phylum Echinodermata; class Echinoidea; order Temnopleuroida; family Toxopneustidae; genus Lytechinus; species Lytechinus variegatus. The sequence continues at coordinate 29,604,120 of NC_054750.1, forward strand.
GTGCATGGGCATCCAGTTGAAATTTTGATTCCCCCCCCGCCCCTCATTGTTTTTTAAGATCCATTTCATCAGAAATTTTCTTTTGGTGATTAATTGCTTTAAAAGGGGACCATTTCATGAAAGTTATCATTATCTGACAGTTACCATAGTAACAGTCAGACTGCTGAGCTTCTCAGCCAATCAGAATCAAGGAAAGTTGTCTGTTCATGAAATGTCCCTGTTTGTTATTGTTTTAAAGCTTGTTTATTGGATGCATGAATGAAATATAGTGCATGATTGTGGGAAATTTGGCATATTAGATGCAAATATTTGTTTCATTCTATAAAACACTTTTAGTTATTTTAGTTTATACCAGGTATTATGGAGAGAGGTCATTTGCATGAATGGGTTTAGCCTGTTATAAACTTTCCCCAAAATATGAAAGAGAACATTGTGTATGACTAGAATAAAACCCTTTCTATAGATTTGTACCGATCTTCCAATTGAGCTTTTCATTTGTTAAAGCTCTAAATGCCAAATCTTACTATAAACCTGAACTAATTTACCCCCTTCCATGTGTTTGGACGGTGACACAACTTTAGTTCCTGCAACAATTGCTCCAGGCCTTTTTTTGTCTTACAGGGGTTAGGGTTGTGACTTGTGATAGGGTTTTATGAATGGATTGGGGTTAGATTTAGGGTATATTGTTAAATCCAAGGTTCAAATTGTTTATTTGAGTAGTGTTTGAAATTTATAGGGAAGCAATTATCCCCAGAGAAAATGTCTTGGAACTGTTCGGACAGTATTGTGGAAGCTCAGTTAAAAAGGCTTCTACATGTACATAGAAATTGCAAGACAAAATGTACCGTAGTTGTTCATGGTTACTCTTCTCGTACCAGATTCTAAGATTTTCCTCTCATTTCGTTGATGGTCCCAATTAATTTTCCTTTATACTTGATCGGTAGTAATGCATGTGAAATTGATTTATATTCATTATATAATATCCCACCAACCATATACACACAACACATTCTGCGTTCTGCAGTCTCTAATATTAGATTATGTTTTCAACCTCCTTTTTGCCTTCTTATGTTGATGCATATGTAAAATGCAAGATGTTTATGCATGGATAATTAAAATTGGAATGTTGTGCATGTGAGTGAGTGTGCACATAAAACATTATGTACATTGAAGCACTAGCTTTACTAATTTGTAATACATGCCTTTTTATACCTTATTTGTTTTACCCTCACATGCCATTAAAAATTATGAAATGTTCATTTTCCTGTTTTTAATAACTTTTATCAATATTCCTCCTACACTATGTTGGAAGATTTCCATATTAGGAATAAAAGCTGAAATGGATTCTCTCAGTCAAATTTAAAAATAAAAGTGTCGGAACTACAAATTTCAAGACATGTTTGCACTCATATAAAGAGCAAACATAATCTCATTTTATCTTTTGTTTGTTTTGTTTGATTTTGCTGCTGTATATAACTCTTGATAAGTTTAAAAAACATGTCTTTAATAGCATGTATCTTTCCTCTGTATCATTTTGAAATAAAATTACTTCCAAATATTCTGGAATTTCTAGTAGAGTCAAATCATTTAATGCAGTTTAATTCAGTTTAATGCTTTGAATTAAAGTGCTACATGTATCTTGCATATCATTATTATTGCCATTCATTGATTGTATGCCTTGATATGGTTTCTTTTCAGACCCTCCTGGACCTTCATATTGATGACATCCCAGAGAGTTGGAGAGAAGGCAGTCATTACCTAAGACTCGAAGAAAACAAAGACACACTACCAGCCAGCATGGCTGCCACGGAGGACAACAACAGCTCTCAAACGCACAACACTGTGAATGAGACCACCAATGATTCCTCAGGAAGAAATCAGAGTGATACACAAGAAAAGAAAGCAGGACAACAATCATCGATAGAGGTTCCCAAAGATACTGCCCAACTGATGGAAGCGGAGGGACAAGACAAGACGCTCGGCTCGGCAGGAGAAGATAAACAGGCACAAAGGCAACAGTCTAAAGAACCTTTAGCAGTAGCTAAAGCAGAAGAGGACACGTTGGCAGAGAAACCAGACTCGTCAGAGGAAGAGACAGGTGCTCATGGGATTGATGGGGATGAAATTATTGGTCACCATGGTGATGGAAGAGGGGATGGGTCGATGGAAGAAGGCGAAAAAGAAAAACAAGAAACGGAGGATGAAGATATCAAGTATGGAAGGGTGTACATGTCTGCTCATCGCTCATCTGCATGTGTATGTTTGTGAACGGTAATTACATTTATGCATAGGTTTAATATATGCAATGAATCCTGTCCGTAATGAGTTTTCATATTACATTAATAATTTTTTAATTTGAATCACCTATAGAATTTTTTTTGTTCATTTTTAGTAAAAATACATGCATCTCAGATTAATGAATTATTTCTGCCAAAACATATCAGGAATTGGACAAGAGCAATGTAACACAAAACTGATTGATATTGAGTTTAGGGATTGATTGTAAATAATTAACACTAACAGTGCAATCAATTGTTAAAAGTCAAATAGACTTTGCGTAACAGGGTTCACGGCAATGAGATAATCTGTATACTATGGAAGGGGCATTTCTGGTATCGATGCCTATGTAAGCACATCAAGCATGGAGCGTTGTGGCCCAGTGGATTAGCCTCCGGACTTTGAAACAGAGGGTCATGGGTTCAAATCCCAGCCATGGCGTAGTTTCCTTCGGCAAGAAATTAATCCACATTTTGCTGCACTCAACCCAGGTGAGATCATGAATGCATGGGTACCTGGCAGGAATTTATTCCTTGAAATGCCGAGCATGTAAAAGCTGCTTGAGCTACAGCCAGGGTTATAATATCCAAGCCCTTTGGAAGCGCATAGAGACGTTATTCATAATGTGTTATGCGCAATACAAGAACTTACTATTATTATTATTATCATCATCAAATTCCTTGCAATAGCGTTTTCTTCGAAAAAAGAACATGCATTTCAAATGGTGTCTCAGTCTTAAACATTTGAACCCTAAATTATGCGGGGCGACCGTGAACTATACCCTGAATTATTTGCACATATCGACAACATTCACAAACTCCCATGATTTGACCCCGAATGGCATCTTCCCCCCCTGCTGGTACCCCGCCCCTGCCCAGCTGAAGTTGTTTAGCTTCTTGTAGACCAAGTCTACCGACAAAAGTATTATCTTCATTGTCTGTTTTGGCTCGAAATCACCTCTATGACTAAAGACAGATTTATCAATAGCTTCCACATAGTCAGCATGTGACTTGCAGTGTATTACTGCACATACCACACGAGCCTCCGCAGTAGAGTAACATATTTTGGCCATGTTGGATGCTAAAACCTTCCGAAATCAATACCACTCTTGACTGAAATTATCAACTATATATGAACTAATAATGCGATAATCATAGCTGGATGTATAAATCGCTTTTTGCCTGAGGATACAAAGCGCTGCTATTATTACCCGGGCTTTAGCTCGAGCTGCCATCACTGGCGCTCAGTGCATGCAAGGAATTAATCTTGCCGGTTACCTATTCACCTCACCTGGGTCGAGTACAGCACAGTGTGGATAAATTTCTTGCTGAAGGAAAACACGCCATGGCTCAAACCCATGACCCTCTGTTTCAAAGGCGAGTCAGAACCACTAGACTACCATGCACCCACAAGAAAGAAAATCTTTCAATTAGAAAGATGATGTCATCACCCGACATTAAAACCTATGTTTTTCTAGTCAAATGGCTTCAGACTGGCCTGTCTGGTACTTTCAAGTTCACTGCGAGGCATGGTATCCAGCATACCGGGTTCAAAAAGCTTTATGTGCACAACAAGCCCAAAATGGACGGTGCACAAAATATGCTAGAAAATTGTGTTGAATTAAGTGTACAGTGTAGTGCATGAGTACATGACTTGAATACACTCTAACCATTGGCTACAATGATCCTGTTTTATAATATCTAATATTTACATAAATCAAGGACATGAGACGAGATCTATGGTTGCACAATGAAATATTTTTTTGAAAATGAAGAGATATAAACATAATGAACGTTCCTGCCAGGGCTTTAGTTTTAGTGTTAGCATACAGATTATAAGTATAATATTGCAGTTTTTCATAAAGATTATTAAAATGCCTATTTATTTTTTGTTTGTTTTCACAGTATATTGATATCTCTTATTGTGTTTTAGTGATTATAGTATATAGGCTACAGTATATGTAATAACCTATGTTGATACTATATTTGACATTGTTGTCTATTTCTCTCTTGTACATGGTAGGCCTTATTCGGTAAACTGCAGCTGCTTGTTGCAACATTTAGTCTTTCACATTTATATATTTCAGAAATCTTGTTTATTTTTGTACATCACATGTATTTTATATCATCTCTACATACATTGTAAGTGTACGCGTTATAGAGATCAGGTTTACTCTTGCATTCCTATTATATATTGTCATATAGATAATCATATTGGTCATTAGAAAGTGTAAATATGCGTACTGTCGAGAGTTTCTATATTTTGCTTTCGATCAAAGCATGGGAAGAGATCGTATAAAATAAATTTATCCTGAAAATAATGCCTGCCATTAGAAGTAATTTTGAAAATAAGATAAAAATGGGACAGCTTAAGATTTCCAAGTCAGTCTGTCCAATGGCTCTTAGCTTTGTGTTTTTAAGAATGTACTTCACACATTGTTTCTTTCCTTTTTCTATTCATTTGATATGAATGTAGTTTCCATGTAGATTTCTTAAGTTACATGTAACTTTCCAAACAACTTCTTGAAATATATTTCTACTAATATTTTTATCATTCCTAAGAATCTGCTTCCTCTTTGTAATTCTACAGGTACTGTTTATGAGTATAATGTTGTTAAAACATTGAATTTTATCACCTCAATTTATTCCCTCGCATCCAAGAATATTTCATTGAATTGTTTCACTGAAAATATTCCTCTGATGAAAAGTACTGGAGTTTTTAAAGTTTTGAAACTTGTACATACCTTTCAGATGTACATTTTTAATTTGGATTCTTTATGAAGAATTTGAACTACGGTATATGTTAAAAAATCTTACATCTTAAGATATGTGAACTGTTCATGGAGAAATAAAAATCAATGTATTTATCTAATGGTTAATGTAACATTTTCATTGAAGAACAAAAATACCAAAGCCAGCTTTTAAAAGATGCATTGTAAATTTGCCTTGAAAATATGAGTTTCAGTTCTGGGAATTGTAACCTTGTCCTTCGTAACAATTGACTGACTGTTCTTAGAATTGATGCGCCTTCTTGATATACATTACACTGTATGTACTTGAACTGTACTTTTGCTGATTTTACCTTAATGATTTTGCATCAAAGGAATTTGTCAATTGCAAACATGCAATTATCTTTTGTCAATTCATGTGCATTTTATAAGCACTTATCAGTGCCTTGCAAAATATTAATGAAAACTTATTCTCAAGGGTAATCAATTTGTCCATGGACAACTCCAAAGTCCAAATATTACAGGAGCATTTTGGCTGTGTACATATAAATATGAATATATTAATTTCACATTATGTGAAGATTCCATTATTACCTCAGTGATACAAATGTGCAGTGATAGAATGCTCTTCTCAGAGACATTGTAAGAGTCAAATTTTAGTAATAATTTCAGATTATCTTCAGAAGCCAAAACATACTTAAAATGATCTGTTTAAAGATTGGCATAAATTGTAATTTGAATGAAAACTATATCTTAAAAGGCATAAAAGAGAAATTATACCAAACTGATCTCTTTTAAAAATGATAATTTTCCTTGGTTGCTCTAAAAGTAGCTTTTAAGATGAGCTAAAATTGAAGTAAAAATCATCATGACTATCGTAGGAGTGTAGGCCTATATATGAAGTGGACCTTATGTATGTTGAATTCTCACACAATAAGTAAAAAATATTTCCAAGTCAGATATGTACTAAAGAGAGATTTTATCTATATCGTATATACAGTGTATATCTATATCTATCTATATATATATATATATATTTTTTTTTTACTATATAACTTAGATTTTTTCAAGCTGAAGCTACAAGAAAATCGTTATTTTTATTTTATTTCATTTCCTGGTACACATTATACCCAACAATAGTCAAATCTTGGGATTATTTGACTTTATGGAAGGGTTTCAGTACATTGGATGATATGTGCATTACATATGCTGTCTTTCTGCTTCTTTTTGTGCAATAATGTGCTCTAATATGGATTTAATTAAGTGATTTTTCAGTTGACAGATCAACTATTAATTTCGTACGAATTTTCTTTTTTCTTTATTTATTTTTATTTTTCCGCCCTTTTCTTGTTAGTACAAAATCTCCAAATCTACATCATCAATTTTCATCAAAATATCATCAGATATGGGGACTTATCATGTGATGTGTATAAAGCAAGTTCAAGGTCAAAAGGTCATCATGACGTCATCTAGACGCCATTTTGTAAAATCACATTATCAATCATATCTTCATTATCAATTATCAAAAGTTAACAATATTCACATCACATTAACTTCAGGTCAAGGGTCAACTGCCCATGTCATCAAAGGTCATGTAAAGGTCACGACGTGCGCGTACGCGCGCGTCAAAATTTTAAAATGCTCAAAATCACTTTTTGACCAAAACAGAGTACGAATCAGGTCATTTTAAGCATTTCAAAAATTTGCGCGCGCGCATGGTTACGCGCGCGTTCTCGCGCGTAACGGCACTATAAAACATAGGATCGCCATTTTTTTCATATCAATGCACCGATAATATAATTCTGAACAATTTGATACCTTGGTTTTTAAAAAACCATGGTTTCTAAAACCTGTGATTCAAATATGGTTTTTACAAAAACCACCTTTGTGAATTCGGGCCATGGGGTTTAGCATAGTATTCCTTCAAACTTTCGATGATATTAGCCTCTTTTGCACTTTGTAAAATTAATTTTGATGTTTTCTTATTTTTTTTCTGCTCTTTTCATTTTCTTCTCCTTTTCTCTCACTTTTGTGGGTTTTCTTTTGGGCTCCCCTGAAAGGTGCGCCCATGTCATTTGCCTCCTTGCCCTCTGTATACATCATTCGGTACATATATTTTATATTAGAAATATTGTTCTTACATTCCATCCTGAAGTTAAGTTTTATAGTCATATGTTCATACCTGATATCCATATTTTTTTTGCTTATATATATATAATGAACAAAAGTTCACAAGGTTGACTGGAGGTTCAAAAAATTTTATTTGCAACTCTGTATATGTAAAGTAAATGTTTACATTGCATGTGTACTCGTACTTATTGGGAAATACCCTCCATTATACATAGCATCTGAAGTGAACTTTCACTGATTTATATGTTTCTTGAAGAAAGTTGTGAACTTTATATTGGATTTAACTGTATGAACAGTGTTATTTGCGGTAAGCAGTTGAGTTGGTCTTTTTCTAACTGAATTCCATTCACCATTTCCTCCCTCTTTTTAACTAGACACATGCATTCGTTATGTTTTATGTTATGCAAGATCCAATTATACATTTCTCAATTTTTTTTATATGAATCAAACACCGTAAATTTTAAATATATGGATTTGGGTGTACAATGATATGTTTGATAATTTTACATTACATGAATACAAATTATAATAAATCCATGAATATTATGATTCATCCAGTAATCTTGAAATAACAGTCAAAAATTGAATCATCTACTGGAATTTGTTGAAAATTGAAAGTATTAACTTACAATTCTCTGTCGTCGCGACGTTTCACCAACCGCTGTTGGCTTCATCAGGCGAATGAACGCCAATCACCAAGTGACGCTACGGTCGGCTGACTCTGGCGCGAAGTCACTTGGAAAGACGTGATTGGCGTTCATTCGCCTGATGAAGCCAACAGCGGTTGGTGAAACGTCGCGACGACAGAGAATTGTAAGTTAATACTTTCAATTTTCAACAAATTCCAGTAGATGATTCAATTTTTGACTGTTATTACAAATTCTAATGTACATGACTACCCATTTATATTTTGACAAATTAGTGATTACGGTAATTAGATTTTACAAATATTTTGTATATGAAAATTTGTGTAGTTTATAAATGTATATCAGTGTGATGAAATGTTGAAAGCAATCATCAAATACTGTCTAAAAATAGAAAGATTGGTCAAAATCTTGTGTTAATTTTGAATTACAGTATTGTTTGTATACGTATAAGTCGATTAATTGCCTTTTTGTGGAATCTCTTTTCAGACCAGAATATGCAAAACATGTTTACCGTTTATGTCTTTAGTCATATTTCCCTTATGGTTGAACAGAATTTTGTGGTCCCAAGAGAGTTTACTTTAAATTCTACTGTACATTTATTTTTGACTGAAGGTAAGCACCTATCGCACATCGGAACAAGCTTTCAGCGCCAAAGAATTATTTGTAATTAGCCAATGGATAGTGTCAGGTTTCACTTTCATGAATGACATTGCCTTAAGCATGGCTGAAACAGTCAGGGGGGGGGAAGGAGCACTTGTCCCCGCTATAGATTTTTAATACTTAACAATTTTTATTGAAAATTTTCACACAATTCAAGTGTATGTGCACAGAATTTTTCAATATCACATCAGAATATGTAAAAGCGCCCCCACGACAAGCTTGTTTGCTACGCTCCCTCACTTTTGGGCTTCTTCAAAAAAATTTAGGCATCTTGCCCCCCCCCCCTCCCCCGAAAAAATTCTGGGGGAAAGCCATGGCCTCAAGGCATTAAATTGTGATCTGAAAATAAATAAAAAGTAATAATTAAAATATTACAAAATAACTCTAAAAGAATAAAAAATATAATTCGAATAAGCAGGGCTGGGAATAACCATAAAATAAAATAAAACAAGAATGTCACTATAAAGGTGAACACAATACACCACCTGTAACACTGCAAAAAAAAGTTAATGGCCAAGCAAGATAAGCGGAAGGTGGCCTTCTTTTTGGACCTTCTGACCTCAAAATCAATAGAATTCCCGGGATCCACGCTAGTATCATACACACCAAATTAGATGAGCCTAGGTTGAGTTAAACTGAAGTTCTGACATTTACAAGGACTTCAGAAGGGTAAGATGAAAACATGTCAGTGTGACCTTGACCTTTGGACCTCAAAATCATTAGGCTTCCTTTGATCTATGCTAGTGTCATACACACCAAATTATATGAGCTTAGGTTACATTAAAGAGAAATTCCAGTAGTTGCAGTAAACACTAATTTCATGAGAAAGTCTGTAAAACAAGGCTTAATTGTCAGTATATCATCGAGGATCTAGATCTGGTACAGTTACATTAACTGAACTTTGTGAATCTTGAAATCTATGCTGAAAAATGTTCACACCGAAGTCCTAACCCAAATAAGCGCACGTGGGACAATGTATAATTATTGCTTATAGCGTCGTGCCCGACGCTCTACCCGAATCCTGTGCTTATTTGCTGATTTCTCAGCAATTACACAATTTCTTCCAGAATCCTTTGGCACATGCGTTTTATACAAACAGACACTTTGGTGGTCATTTCATTGGATTCTGTACGAACTCATTTTGATATCGCTACCAAAACTAGCATAGGTTACCGTTAAACTGAAGTTATCGCGTTTACAAGGAAAAGCTAACGGACAAACACCGAGCATAATGTACATCCCGTAGGACAGGCATATAAAAAATACAAGAATGAGACAAAGTAGTAAGTTTGCTGATATTACTCTATTTCATAAATTATCTACATAAAAAATACATGATTACACAAACATTATTGGCAATGAAAGACACTTTTACATTAATCACATGAACTCCATTTTTGGTAAAGAAAATTGATCCAGATAGACTTAATTGGTTATAATAAGAATATATTAAAAGGTATGATTTTGCCCCTTCCTCCAAACCCTTCTAATATGTATGGTTGCTGGTTTTCAAATCTTGAACTAATTGCGATTTCACAAATTTGTTGTCACTTTTTAAGTGCTCTATACATTTTTTTTTAAATGTATTTTTCCTGGTATGGAAATCACTTTCATTTAACTCTTCAGTTGAGTTATCTTACATTGTTTAAATCCACCAAACCTGAAAATCAAATCTCTGTCTGTGATAGCTTGGTACATGTACATCTAAAAATAAAAACCTACTTTTACACACATATTCAATTCTTATCGAAATGTTTTGAGTATTACCTGGAATGAATCAAAGAGAATACAGTGACATCTAAAATACATTTTTTAAATGCAATTCAATTTAACATTGATAATAATCCAAACACACAGATCTAAATACAATTTCAGTAAATATTTCAGTACTGACAATTCATGACTAGGATAAAAACAAAAAAATAAATCCTAGAGCTCTCAACCTGATTTTGTAACATAGATTCAGATTCACAATCAATATTGCAATCAAGATTAAGACTGTAAAAGAAAAACCGTATAAAAAGAGTTACAATTTGTTTAGAAAATTGGGGCTATATACTGAAGTCTATGACAATCCACAAAAGCTACATGGTATCTTTTGAACACTGATTGACTTTAAACATATCAACTGAAGTTAACTCACTATATATTGTTTTTTACTGCTACTTTCAAGTTTAAATGCATATTCTGAATGCCACATACAATGCATGATGAGTACCTCTCATGAGTTCACAAAACATATTCACCTCAATTTCTTGCAATCTAAATATCTGTCACATCTACTTTTGCAACCTGAAACTAGACATGTCAATATGCAAGTTATATTCATCTTTTCTAGATAAAAATCACACTTTAAAGAATGTACATGTTTGCTATTAAGAAGTAGAGTCATGTAAAAATGGCAGCAATCAAGTTCTTGAAATTCATCTAACCTATCTATTATAGCAAATGTTAAATAGCCATGTCCAAGCGCATGTGGGTAATTAGAGAATTATTCTGTATCAAGAATAATAACTGAAGATTTCACATAAAAAAAGTTCAGGGAATAATTTTGCTTTACAAATTTGAATAGCAATTTTGGTCATAAGAGAAAAGCTCTCAACAAGTAATGTACAGTCCAATATAAAAATATGCTATGCAAGGCTTGATGCATAGGCATAGCAGTCTTTACAAATATAGAGCAAATTGTTGATACCATGAAAATTATTCCCTGAAGTTAAAATTTTGGCAAGGAATAATTATTGTAAGTTATCTAATGGCTTAATTGTATTTATATATTTTACATGATATTACACATCTACAGATGATGTGAAATAAAATTCTCGAAATACAGCTTTATACTTTCTATACCATTTCCAGAAAACAAAAAGCACTGATCTATAAAGATTTGATATTAAGATGATACCATAGCTTCCAATTAAAACAACTACAATATGTGATACATATCAAGGTCAATGTGTTGTTATAAAATATCAAAACAGAAAGACATCGTATGGCAGTTTTTGTTAATATCTCCCTTTTTTGTTGGTGTATGATCAAGGCACAGATACAAACTCTCATAGGCTTCACATAGATACACACGATTTGTGATTAATTTCAACTTTTAATACTCGAGTCATAAAAGCCAAGTACTGAATTAAGCTGAAATACAGTTGAAATTCAGCTGAACAGATAGTACAAGCCTCTTGATGGGCAATTTTTAACTCATTAGGTTGTGTACTCCATTTTCTATCAAATCCTATAAAGGTCTTGAACTACTGTGTGAAGTGATTTTATTTATTCATTTTTTTATTTTTTATTTTTTTTTGGGGGGGGGTATTTTTCTCACCATAGTTAGGGCTTGTTCAAAATACATGTAACTCATTTTAATCATAAATTCACAAATCATGACAAATATCTGTATGCTAAATATAAAATATTGATTTATTCTGTATCTGAAGCAAATAATGTAATTCATCGCACAGCTTGTAGAAGAGATACATAACAAGAAGGTAGTGTACTAGAAAGACTATGCGGTGGATAGCTCATTTTAATGATTTTTTTTCATATCCATCACCTTTGCATGAAAGCTCTCAGAGAAGTAAAGGGTCCATTAACACAAAGGTTAGCAATTGATCGTGCGCTTGATTTTTCATGATCGATAGTACATTGTAGTCAATGCAATCAATTGTAAAATATATGCTCTACGATGAGGGCTAAGCTTTATGTTAGGAGTCCCTGATCGATAATCTTAACTCATGTCTGTTTTCTGCAGAAAGAGATCCCGATCCTTGTCGCTGCTGAATCTTGGTACGAACGGAATCTTCTCAATGGTCTTAAAGCCCTCATCGAGGGTAGGAGCCATGTAGTTCTTCTTGTACATGTTATAAGCCACCTGTGGGATGCGACGAACACCGCCCTCTGTCAATGACTGTCGGTACATGTTCATGTGAAATGCCAGCTCCAAGGGAGTATCCATGATGAAACATCGTACAGTATAGCCTGAAAATAGAGAGGAGGAGAGAAGAGTCAATAACTAATGATAGAGCTTGATGTTGAAAGAAGCGGTCATTTGCAAGGATGAGTAAACTAGAGAAGAAAGGACTTCTAGACTAAAATTACTATTCTAGATAAAATGAATATTCATGTGTACATATATACAGGGTAACCAAAATTCAAAGGTCAGCTTTATCAAGAATACATAATTTATTCTTGTGATTTCTATTAACGTGTACATATATACAGGGTAACCAAAGTTCAAAGGTCAGCTTTATCAAGAATACATGTGATTTTCATGTGATTTCTATCTTGCATGACTGAGTAGCTCATCAACTTTAATTTGACACCGTCCTTGCGTCATGATTATCGCAGGATACAGAGTTATGGTTCATCGAAGGCGAATGGTACAAAACTAACTTTTTTTTGTTTTTATAAATGTACAGGCACAAAACCAAAATTGTTGTTAAGGTTTTGGTTTTATCAGACATTGAAACACGATGACAAGCTTCCACTTTGAGGAATGATAGTACCTTCGGTTTATTTTTAACCATGTAATCACTCTATACTGAACTGATGTCTAAAAGTCTCATGACTGGTCTAGAATCTGTTTTTGGAACAAATGCACTTTGCTTATTTTCTGAAAAAATGAAAGATGAATACAATCTTTTTCACTTGAGGATCAAATCGACTGTAATGCCAAGAAAATAATTTTTTTATTACTGCAAGCCTTTATTTTTGAGTAAATGCAGAATCACTTTCAAATCATAGCCAATTGTATGCTTGCTATGATGTCATTACGATGAAATATTTTATCTCCTTCTATTCTTATAAGGAGGGTAGCATAATCTCGGAACTAATCAGATAATGATTTGGAACTTCGCACAGTAAGAAATTTCATGTCTTAATATATTTGCATTAAATGTAACAATATTTTATTTTAAAAAATTTGGGTCGCAGACAGATCGTTAAGTATGCGGTGGCTTTTAGGAGCAAACATCATGTCACCTGCCACACCCTTTTACATACCTGCTTCTTTCGCCAGGTCGATGTAATCTGCTCTTGCAGACTTTGAAGGGTTGGTATTGTCAATCACGACATTCTTGCCAGCACTGATTGCTGCCTCTGTAGCTTTGAAACACTTAGCAGGAGTGTTGAGAGTATCTCTGTTGATCCACTCATATCCATTGCTGACTAGCATGGCCTTGGCAAAAGTACTTTTACCCGATGCTGGAGGTCCAACCATGATCACAAGGTCTTTCACCTGGATTACAAATAAAACAGAATTTACAGGATAACCCATTACTCATTTTGGAATTTGTAAGTAAATTTATAGGTAAATGTTGTGTTACATCTGACATCTGTAAAGTCATGTAGATTTTGATCAGTGCTATTAATACGGAATGAAAGGTGAATTCTGAAACTTTTATAACCAATATATATTTTTGTTATAGAATATGCAATGCATAATTTCTAAAATTTCCATCTTTTTTGGATAGTACAAACTCTGTTTTTATACTTCATGCCATGCCTAGTGTTGCATAAAACTAAGCATGTCAACTGTCACCTGGTATCAATTTTTTTTTCAGGGGGGGGGAGCCACTCAACTACATAGGAAAAGGATATTTTTATGCTTTCGGGGTTATACTTGTTACACGGTATATTGCTGTACCGTGGACAGCAATATAGTTGAGTCCCCCCCCCCCCGTGATTAAGACAGCACCTTGGCTAACCTTCTTGTCCTTTTGATGGTATTCTTTAACCGTTTTCCTTGCCTCTCCTTCTTCTAAAGCTTTGACGGGATCACATGAATGCCATTCAAATGGAGCGGCCTTCTCACCAAGAAAGAACTCTTCTGGTGTGTAAAACTGAATACCGATATTGTAAGCAAACATACGATCGGAGCAGGAGAAATCCCGTGGTTTCCCTGGGGCCCAGTTCTTGGCACGGCCTGCTGCATCACCTACGTACATGCACTTGGTGTAGTCGGCCTTGATGCCACCATTCTCCTCGCTTGCTGCCAAGTCCCACATCACCGTCCCTGGCTTGCGATAGTGATTCTCACCGGTAGATGCAAAACACTGTTTATAGAAAAGGAAAAGAAACTGTCCTCGTGAGTTAATGTTTAATAGCCACAATGACGAGGGGCTGCGGAACCGGAGAGGCTTCGCTTCAGCTTTCCCTTTTCCAAAACTGTGTACAAAGATGTAAAAAGGACCATCTGATTGTGATATTTTATTTTGAATAATCCTATTTTCAAAACCGTTCCCAGCCCCTGTTGAAGTCTTCGCTGATTTGCTTGTGGCCTATGTATGTATATGGGCAAGCGCAAACTGGAAATTATACTATTGTGAATTACTGAGTTTCCTCTGATCATGGATATAAAACATGAGATGTCATATCTCTCGACGAAATGAGAACATAAACCTGATGAAATACAAAAAATTTCCAGGGCTACCTTGAGCTTATCAGCCAAAATTTGCTACAATATAGTTGACTTTGTTGTAGCAAATATATGTGTGTGTGAATTTGTGATTTTTTTTTCTAAGGACCCTTGCGGGTATTTCTGGGCTGAATTAATCCTGAACACACATATTTTTTTCTGAGTCATTATTGGTAACCCTTGTAAGAAATATTCTGACTCAATCTGATTAATTTAGAGGTCCATATAAATTATTTCGTTGGCATATATACAAATAAAAAACCTTCTTAATTCAATACGTAATCCTACCCCTCTCCTAACACTACCCTCTCCTTTCCCTAGCTCTTTTAGAATTCATCACAATCCTACTGATACAAACTAGAACTGCAATCGTTATTGGGAACTTGATGTGCATGCATCGACTCCAGTGATTATCTAGGGGCAAAGAAACATGTAGAGATAGAGAATTTACCTGAATGGGCAGCTGCAATGCATTGGCAATCTGATTGATCTTGAGCTGAAAATCTGTTGGTTTTGTGTGTCCCTTTTCTATACCCCTCTGATTCGATATGATGACGATCTTGTAGCCATCTTTGTGAAGTTCCTTCAGTTTCTTTTCCACCTTGTCATTCAACAGCATCCAATCTGATGGACCTATGGAAACAATTTGTTTTTTTAAGTAGATCAACATCAAGATCGATCAATATCAATAGAGTTACACGATGTCACATTTTTGCATTTCATTGTTTTTTTTTAATTAGATCTACAGAGAGATGAAAACATACATAGACCAAATTTGCTAAGAATCAGTTCAACAGGGCTTGAGGTTGATATAACCCGGAGTATGTATAGGGACTGATGTTAGACAAATAGCACTATATATTATTAGCATACTTTACACTGTAGAATAAACATCAAATTGACATCAAAAGGCTACATATATACAGGATAAAGTTTTCAACGTAACTGTTACTTAAATCTATCAAAATAGGTTTCAGGTCTAGGAGTAATGGGAAGCTTACTGAAGGTTATTCCATTCTCTTGCTCCAGTAACTGTAAATGTATCATAACCTGCCCTACTATTTTACTGGATGAATTTGATAGTCACAATCAAAATCTTTTTTTCTTTACTTGAACACAAATTTCAGAATTGTTTACTCAAGTGCTCCCTAAATATACATGGCTAACATGGTACATGATCATGGAATTATTTATACACACATAGATCTACAAGAGAATCTTACATATTATAAAGAATTAAAGTTAGCCCCATTGTCAACTGAAGTTGATGTTCATGATTTCATCCACCTGGTTCAAAAATTTCAGATGTGATTTTATCAACATGGTAACATTCCCTCTGTCCTCTTTGTAAGCTCGAAGATGAGACAACCAATCATTTCATAGCATCTTGCATCTTTCTGAAGCATATTAGAGATGATTTTATACTAAAAATCAAGGAGATATTACAGGATCATCGATGGTATCTGGAGCATTTTTCTGACAAACCAGCTGTAAACTACAATTTCAATTTCACCCAAGATGTTCTTATTGCCTTTGACTCAAAACTCCCCCTGGATATCAATGCCAAGCTATTAAAAGTGACCTTGATATATATCACAAAAATCCATAATAGCCGTTCCAGTGCTCTCCTGGCCTGATGAGTCACTATCATTCAGTCTTCAAGATACATATACGTCACATGCGGGTTGGACCAGACGATCTCCGAACCAAGTGGAGGGATGAGAACAGAGAGAGAGAGGTAAAGCCTAAAGGGAATAATCTTGTACTTAATTGTAGCATCATCGACTAATAATCTGCAACAAAAAATCCACATTTGCAAGTCAATAAGAATTCCTAAGACCAAAGCCAGGGTATGAGGATATCCACAAGGAATTGGGCCCCTCCCCTAATAATGGTCAAATTTTCTTTAAAAAAAAAAAGTTGCACATTGATTCATAGACCAAAAGATTCGGTCTCTGTTCATGTTGGTTGTTCAGCTGAACTCCGTTGGCTAATTCACTCACCAAATACAGAGACCGAAGTTCTAGCGCGATCTGTACAGGGGACTCAATGGCCATATGTTTATGTACTTAAGAATTTGCGTGACAGCCGAGGTAAGTCACTGTTTTTGTTCCTTTTAACTTGATTTTTCTCCGTTTTTTGGCAATTAATGCCAAGAGGGAATATTAATTTGCATTTTGGTTGCAATAATTTTCAATTTTTTTATTCATTAAAGACAAAAATTGAAGAGCCCCGACGGGGGATTTTGCATTGCAAGTCCCCTAATGGTGGCTGCACGATAGTGAGCCGTCTGTGTACGAGGAGAAATAAAAAAAAAATGTTAAAAAACTCCTCGAAACAGACGGCTGCCAGCTGTCTAATTGATTCAATGCATTTTGCCCAAATATTCAAACTGAAAAAGAAACCCATGTTTACAATCTAAACTCAGAATCAAGTTCAATTTTAGGTATGCAGACCCCGGTGGGGTCACTCAGCCGCAGAGGGGACACGTATGACCGTTACCACAAATGCAAGTGACCCCCTATTGCAGTCAATTTCAAGGACATTTTGTGAAATTTACCCCCCTATTTTCACGCAAAACAAGGACAAAATTGCGGTAAAATGGTACCTTGAAACACCCCTAATTATAAGATTGTAAGGACACTTTTGCCCATTTCGCAAATTTACCCCTATTTACCGTATTTCAAGGACAGGGCATTTACACCCTTTCCTCATTAGAAACATGGGCGTCAGAGTGCTCAGTCCTTAAAGATGACGAAGAGTCATGTCATACTGATACAATAATCCAAAAGAACTTTATTTTTCTTGAAAAATAAGAAAAGTAGAATTATTTGTAAAAATAGATGAAGATCGAGAGTTGTCCATATAAAGATACAGAGCATGATGCGAGCACCCTCTGCGGCTGGTGACTCGGCGGCGGATTTTACTTCCCATAATCGTTCTCCCCTTTTGACCCCTATTTCCATCAAATCGAGGACGGTGAGCACCCCTATTTTCACTACTTCGAGGAGTGTTCTGTCCGCGGACGTTCCGTGAAATTGACCCCTTTTCCCGCGATTTTGGTAACGGTCATGCGGTCCCCAAGTCATATTGAGTGACCCCACCGGGATGCAGACATGTCCTCCTCTCCCGCCCATTTTCAACATAGTCTACGTTAGAACTTAGATCTACTCACGATTTGACCCCTCAAAAAGTTTAATTGTCTTTTGATTTACCTGTGGGCCACTTTTTGCCACTTTTCGGTTTAATGAGGGTGTAATCAAGATCAAATCCAGCCACTTTACTCGATCCTTTAATCCCTGGTCCTGTTAGCTGTATAACAGGAGGGAAACCTTTTGAGCTTTCTTCACCAACTCCGCTCCAATCAGCATCGTAGAATACATGCTGGTTCGGGTCAGCAGTCTTGGACGCCGCTGCACGTTTGGCCTGCTTGGGTTTCGAAACTCCGGCATCCCCCTTCTTCGATGAGGCAACTGTTTCTGGAGCTCCTTTCCTCTTTCGAGCCATAATTTCGATTTGTTGACGAGATCGAAGAGTGTGTGAACGTTCAGAATAACACAATTTTAGCTTACCGTACACCTTTATACACCGCAGTGTGGCGGACATAAAAGCCTATTTTTAGGTGACAGGTTTGAGCTTGTTGGCTTTACCGGTACGATCAACCTAAATTGCACGCACAGACACGCCCATTATTATTATGGCCGGCGCGCGCCCTGTACTGGCGCGCGAGGCCGACCTGGCCGGCCTAGCCTGGCTGTGTCGCGCCGGCGCCAGGGCCGGCAGCATTAATTAGCAGCTCGGTTGGCAAACTTCGCTCATCTGTCTTCGGTAAGATTAGCTCCAGCTTTTCCATACTTTTATTCTGCAATCACACAGTTTGAGTTGACTCACTTATTTGTATGGAATCTTCGCAATATTTGTTGAGTGAAATTAGGTCAGCCGCGGGTAGTAGTTCCAGACATACCAGACTTTATTTTTCATCGCTTGGTCTGGTCAGCTGGCACATAGTCCCACCCATGTATTTTTAAGTAAAGGTGCCTCTAAACAAAAAGAGAAAATATGAGTTATGCCTTGCCATGACGTTATAATTTTAGCGCAGGCCCACTCTTGAGGAGGCATGCCATTGATTGTGACCTCAATAACAATGATAAAGTTTCATGAAACTTAAAGTGAAAGAACTAACAAAAAATGAAAGAAAATGGAAGAAAGTCTGATTAGACATTAGTGAAAGAAAGCCAAAACTAAATTAATGGCAATTAATTATTAAAGGAAAGAACTAAAGGAAGAAAATGAAAATGGAAAGAAAATGCTAAAGTTAAGGGAGGAATGAAATAAAAAGGAAAGAAAGAAAAAATAATGGAACAATAAAAGAAGGGAACTGGGCCGGGCCTGGAGAAAGAAAAAAGTTACCTTCTTTCTTTGAAATCAGTAGAGGCGCTGGTCAGAAAATTGGGATCGTCCCAGTTTACAGGGACTGTCTCAGTTTAGAAGGATTTCTTCACACAAGAAATCTAGGAAAGTTCATTCACCTGTTGAGTGCCGACACCAATCAAGAGTGCTAGTCAATATAAACATATCGGGTTTCATGAAGAATATACAGATTGAAAGAAACTAAGGAAAGAAAGAAAAGGATAAAGAAAGTATAATGGAAAAGAAAGAAAGAGAAGAGAAAAAAGGAAAGAAAAATGGAGAATGAAATAAAGGAAAGAATGAAAGGATAACGGAAAGAAAAGAAATAAAAAGCAAGAATAACGTATGAAAGAAAAACAAAGGATGGGAGGAAGACAGAATTGAAAGAATGAAGGAAAGAAAAAGAAAAGGAAGGAAAGAGGAAAGGAAATGGGGTGAGAACAAACAACAAAAATCAATCATCTGAAATTCTACTGATATTTGCTTAAAAAAATAAAACACAAAAAATAGACACCTAATTGTAGTAGTTTTAGTCGACTTTCTAGTGGACTTTGAATAAAATTCTATTGAAAACTGTAATATGGGCTTGTGATGACAGTCTGCATCCACTGCACAGGGTTGGAATAAAACAAAACGTTCTTGCGGGATCCAGCAAAGAATATTTCTTTTTGTACAATGCCTACAATATACTTGTTATATATGCGAGCAAATGGGAGGCTGAATGTCGAACATTCTTCTTCTGGAAACAGTACAGTCCACCGTCTGGTGTATTGTCGTACTGGTGAAGTGCAGCGTGCAAGTGTATGTACATTATCCGATAAAAAATTGTTTACAGCGTTCAAGTAAAAACAAAAAGTAAAAACATTCGTACCGTTGCACTGTTGCACACGTACTGTCCAAAACATACCGTCCATAAAGTACCGTTGCACAGTCAGGAACAAGGTGACGTCACTATAAAAAG
The DNA here is from genome assembly GCF_018143015.1 of Lytechinus variegatus. Lineage (NCBI taxonomy): Eukaryota > Metazoa > Echinodermata > Echinoidea > Temnopleuroida > Toxopneustidae > Lytechinus > Lytechinus variegatus. The sequence goes on from NC_054750.1 coordinate 29,624,351, forward strand.
TAAGGATTCAATGCATCGCGCTTAGTAAATGCAGGTGCAATACGCTATTTAATGGTTAAATGCGCATTGCTGCTGCTCGGCTACGCCTCATTGAATAGAGCATTGTCCTTTCACCTCATGCGAAATCTCGCAGCATCGCACTCATACCCATTTGCTATATATATGTATGTATGTATAGATAGATATGGACAAATGGTCTATTTGATAAAAATACATTATGGCGGCCAAGCCGAATTGTGATGCATTCATGTACATATAACTTAACATGAATCAAAAATGAAATACAGACTGATTAGTTAAAAGAGCCAACATCCCACTGGAAATTGGATTAGCCCTATTCTTATTTTGCTATTTTTGCAGCAATTCCACAATTTCTTCCAGAATCTTTTAGCACACAGTATTTTTTTATATAGACAATGAATCAGGTGGCAGTTTTGTTGGAGTTTTTATGAACTGATTTTGAAGTTGTTACTATTACTGGCATATATTCTCTCATGTGCGTGAGCCTGAGTCAGCATTGTTCTGATAATGTGAATAATTTATTGAATGATATTTTTCTATCTTGTGTCTTTTACAGATGATGGCAAGATATATCACTGGATTATATCAGAGAGGAGGCTTCTCTTTCAGTAGAGTGCCTCATCATAGTCTCATTTCAAGGCTAAATCTTTGTCTCTCAACCTCACCTGGCAGGTCGTCTGTGCTTCAACCTTGTACATGCACATTAAATATCACTGGCTTGAAAAAGGCTAGAACTTTATCCACATGGAGGTCAAATACAGCTTTGGAATGTACAAGGAAACATGGATTTATCTGTGGGAGATTAATCCATACATCTGAGAAGAGGCTAGCACCTCCTGTTGCTGTCTGGTTGGCTCTTAAAACATTAGCCAAGACTGCTGCCATTGTTACTGGAAGGTACACAGTATTATATGAACAAATGATTTGGGCACTGCAGTTGTTGGTATTATTGTATGGTGCATAATAACCCATGCAATAAATCTTACTTGAATCAATCACTGAGCATTATGCATTATACCTCTTTTTAAAGTCAAACAGATTTCTTTTGTCCCAAGGCAAAGTAGCATGTACAATTCTTTTGTTTTGCTTGCCTTTTTTTATTCATAACTGTCCCAAAATCATGAGCCCTGACTGTGTAAAATATATTATCATTAAGTTCAAACTCTTGATATTATACATTCTATTAGTCAATGCGAAGTATAAATATCCAATTGCTGTTTTTTGTGCCTCTTTTTTGTTTAATTCCCATTTTACTTTGAATATCACAGAACACTTCGGAACAGATGGAGAGATCACCCAAAACACAAACATAAAACAACCAGTGAGAGGATACAAGAGAATAAAACAAAGATCATCGCTGGTATACTAGGAATGATTGGGTTTGGAATTGGTTATTATTACTATCATATAGACTACACACCATTAACTAATAGACCAAGATTTATACTCTTCAACAAGACTCAGTTTGAGAAGATAGTCGATGAGGAATATAAAATGGTATGTATCTAGGAATTCCTTTTGATTATTACACAAAAACGATGATGTAGGGTTAAACACAGTTTCTAATAATAAAAGAATGTCAATATTTTATTTATTTATTTATTTCGGTATAAAAACATTGCACATAGCAGCCTTACGGCTGAATTGTGTACAATTTACAAAGATACAAAACACAAACAATAGTTGATAAAAATATAAGATAATGAAATAAGACATACATAATTAAACTCTGATAGATCTATAATCAATGAATCTATGATTTAACAAATACTAATTAATATTTTATGATATAATTCGAAATGGTTGCTTTGGGATGTCAAATAAATATGCCATCTTTGATATAATTCATGTACCCATTAATGCAAACCAATCACATCTGTTGCAATAATTATATTATATGAAGCCAACTTGTCTGCGTGTGTTATACGGCCATTTTTTCGGTGCAAGTATAGGATTTTGGGATACAAAATTTAAGGTAATATAATTCATAATTTTTTATTGTAAATAAAAATATCGACAAAACACCGATGAATTGCATTGGCAAACATAATAACGACTAGCGAGATATCCCGCTTGAAATGCATAAAAGGGGGAAAATCTGTGTCCAAGAACATTAAGATTTCTCGTTTGAGCATAATTAATATGTGTGGCTCAAAGCTCTGAATCCACTCTGTACAGTGTTTAAGAAATTATATGGTTTCGTGAAAAATGGACCTGTAGTCTTGTTGAAATCAAATGAGTTCTAGTTCTTGAATTCTTACTTGTCAAAAATAAACAAGCAACTTGCTTTCGTATAGTTGCATCACTTTACATAAATCGTGACTGGCATGCTTCGTTTATTATACTGTTAGTTGATAATCTATCATAGTTGATAAGCAATCATTTGCAGTACTGTTTTAAAAGCACACAGTGTTTTTTTTCTCTCTTATTCTTCTAGCATTGTGAGACATATAAGGATAGTTTTGTACCAACGAACCATAAGATCTATGGTGTAATCTCTGGGATAATTATGCAGCTGATTAAAGGAAACCAAGACGTAGCTCAGATACGCAACCAGACCTGGACCATTCATGTCATTGACAAGAATATCAAGAACGCATTTGTTCTCCCAGTGAGTATTTTGATGTGATTTACATGTCAGACTGATTTAATCATTGGCCCATATTCCGAAGTCTGGTTTAATTTAGGCCATGGTCTAATTCTGTGCTAAAATTATGGGAAGCCAACATTTTAAAAAATATCAACATTGAATATATATGTTTATTGTGCTTTTCTCATTATGTTATCGTGGTAAAAACTAATTCACTGATTATTCTCAGACAATTATGGATATTCTGAGTGACAAAAGAGCGGATAAAACGTTCTGTACAGTTTGTGTCTCAGTTGGCAATCCATAGTTAAAGTGATTGGTTAATATTGGTTTGACTTTTAAAAAATCTGAGCTAGAAGGTCACACTTGTCACCTGTGTCTGTGATATGTTCCAAAAATGAAGCCCAGAAAAAATTGCGTTCGAAAATGATTATTTAGTGCTTCAAAAATTGAAAGATAAAGTGACCGGAAACACCGTCTTAATTTCATCCCATACACTTATGTGTACTATTTAGGTGTCTATAAGACGCCTGTTTACAAAATCGAGGTTTGCCTTGTAGTTTTGGCTTTTCATTCTCAATAATGGTTGTTTTCAGGGTTTATTAGTTCTAATACATGCACTTGTACACATGTTTCATCTTGGTTTGAGAATTTTTTAAATCAGCTGCTCACAAAATTAAACAATACCTTTAAACCACAACTTTAGACTTGAGTTTAAATTAAACCCAAGTTCGGAATATGGGCAATGTATCTTTCTTTTGAAAGGACAATTGTAGTTGAGCGTTGTGGCCCAGTGGACTAGTCTTCTGACTTTGAAACAGAGGGTCGTGGGTTTGAATCCCAGCCATGGCGTAATTTCCTTCAGCAAGAAATTTGTCCACATTGTGCTGCACGTGAACAAGGTGAGGTGAATGGCTGGGATTCGAACCTACGACCCTCTGTTTCAAAGTCCGGAGACTAATCCGCTGGGCCACAACGCTCCACTACAAGGTATTGTCCTTTTAAAAGAAAGATACATTGCCAATATTCTGAACTTGAGTTTAATCTAAACTCTAGTCTTTAGTTGTATCTATTTTTTCTACTTTCAGGTGGGCTTATGCTCTGCTCAGGTACCATGAATTGTACTATTTTCCTTATCCAACTTTATTTTAATCCAACAATGCTTCTGAGGCTTTGCCTGTTCATTGATCAAATACAAATTATTGATCATTTGCTTTCAGTTTTGCATTTCGCTTTCAGTTTTGCATTATTGCAAGCAATTTACTTCACAATATCTCTTGGATTCCATTAAAATTACAGATCTGTCACATTCATGCTTGTATATAGTCGCTTAAAATTTGCGACCCCAACTTTCAGCTATGACATGTTTTTTTGGCAAAATTGAAGTAAAATCTTCAAACAAGTCATCATTTCCATTTCAAATATTTAATTAATAGCATTTCTCTTATTTTTCCACAGAATGGTCATATATTTGTATTTACTGGGATTCTACAAGCTACTGATAACATAGAGCAACTAGGGACAGTGCTGGCTCATGAAATGGCACATGTTGTTCTTAATCATTCAGTAAGTACAAATTATTATTTATCAGTGGCGTATAAATAGGGTGGGGATGGGCTTCGGGAGCCATTTTGAATATTGCGATCACTAATGCTATGGAGATAGCAAATTGGCAATGCGACAAAGATGTGTGATGTCACTTGTGAACAACTCTCCCCATTACTTTAGTATATATTTCACTTGATTTGCTTCTTTTATCACATCTATCCATAGATCATGTGTTCTTTCTACATGAGGGCATGTATTACATATTTTTTAAGAATACATCATGGATAAAGAGTTTGTATCATCATTAGAAAAAGCAAAAAGAGACATTTTGAGGGTATTTTATAGTCCACCAAAGGGAAAGTTGTTCATCAGTGACATCACACATCCTTGTCGCATTGCCAATGGGAGGATCTCCATAGCATTAGTGATTGCAATATTCAAATGCTCATAACTTTCTCATTATTTGTCCAATTTTTCTCAAACTTTCTTTGTTCTTATTCTTTGATTTTTCTGTTTCTACACAAGTCTATTTGTTCCAAAGGTTTCATTCCCTTTTAAGTTTTGGTATATCCCAACAAAAGTGCGTGTCACTTTTCCATTTTATTACAAGAACATATTATTACATGTGCCCCAAAATGTTTGTGGTGTGAAGGATGTAAACTGAAATGTGTTTTATTGCATAAATTTACAGAATTTACATAAAAATTTAATCGGGTGCATGATCAAAATAGAATATCAGTGTCTTTTTGTCTTGTTTGCATAAAAAACTTTCTTAAGCCCGGAATGGACTGAAAATTTCAGGATATAATCTTTGTAGATTTCTAGTATCAAATTACTAGATATGTAAAGTAACTAATTAGATGCTCATAAAGCTATTTAAATGAAAGTAAAAACATTGCTGAAAGAGAGCGTTCGATTCAAATGTAAGTCCTAACGGCTTGAAAGTGTCATATTTAAATTCTAAATGTAAAAATGATTGAAATTATCCATTCAGTAACTAGTAATACATTTTTATAATATTGTAATGTTCGATAAAACCCAAGTATAGTTACGTTGTTGACCCATTCCCCCAAAATTAAGACAGGCTTTTTTTTTCAACTATACATATATTATGATTTTTCAAATTATAGACATTATCAGTAAAAATGCAGGATTATTGATGAAATTATTAAATTGTGATATTTCAGGCAGAGATGGCAAGTTTCTTTGAGTTCTTTGATCTCTTCATGATTGTTGTATTGACGGTTCTCTGGGCTTTCCTTCCGAACGATGGTATTGCATTGGTGGCTACATGGTTTAAACAGAAGGTGGTGGAGGTAAGTAGGAGATGTCATGATGATGATGGTGGTGGTGGTGGTGATGATGTGATTATGTTGATGGAGATGACTTTGGTAATGATTGTGATACAGGATTTAGAAATGAAGATAATGATGAGGTGATGATGGATATTAAAAGAGACAATAGTAATGGCGGTGTGATAATGATGGTATGATGATGACAATAAGTTATGATAATGGTGATGGTGATGATGGTGTTGGTGATGATGTGATGATTATGATGGAGATGACTTTGGTAATACTAATAATAATAATAATAATAATAAACAGTTCTTGTACAGCGCATATCACAATTATGAATAATGTCTCTATGCGCTTCTAAAGGACTTGGATATTATTACCCCAGCTGTAATGCTTGTGATACAGGATTTAGAAATGAGGGTAATGATTAGGTGATGAGGGATCAAGAGATCATAATAATGGTGGTGGTGATGGTGATATGATGATTATGATTGTGAAGATGATGATGGTGACAATGATGATGATGGTGGTGACGATAATGATGGTGATGATGGATATTAAAAGAGATGATAGTAATGGCAGTGTGATAATGATGGTATGATGATGCTGCTGATAATGATGATGATGATGACAATAAGTTATGATAACGATGATGGTGATGATGATGATGTGACGATTATGATGGAGATGAACTTGGTAATGATTATGATACAGGATTTAGAAATGAGGATAATGATTAGGTGAAGAGGGATGAAGAAGTCATAATAATGGTGGTGGTAGTGATGGTGATGTGATGAATCATGATTATGATTGTGAGGATGATGGTGATGATGATGAAAATAAGTTACGATAACGATGATGGTGATGATGATGATGGTGATAATGTGAAGATTATGATGGAGATGAACTTGGTAATGATTATGATACAGGATTTAGAAATGAGAATGATTACATGTAGGTGATGAACGATAAAGAGATCATAATGGTGGTGGTGGTGATGGTGATATGAATCATGATTATGATTGTGAGGATGATGATGATGGTGACGATGATGATGGTGGTGGTGGTGACGGTATGATGATGAGATGATGGTGGTGGTGGTGACGGTAATGATGATAATGATGGAGATGATATTGGTGGTGACGGTAATGATGATGAGATGGTGATGGTGGTGGTAAAGATGATGATGATGGTGGTGGTGACGGTAATGATGATGATGATGGTGGTGGTGACGGTAATGATGGTGATGAAATGGTTGGTGGTGGTGACGGTAATGATGATGATGGTGGTGGTGACGGTGATAATGATGAGATGATTATTATGATGATGGAAATGGATGGTGGTGGTGACGGTAATGAGGATGATGATAGGGTGATGATGGACTTTATGATGTGATGATCATGAGGTGGTGGTGATGATGATGGTGATGACAATGAAAATAATGACAGTGATTGTGATGATGATAAATGATGATGGGACTATGATGATTATGATAATGACGAAAATAGATGATGATGATGATTTTAATGATGATGTTGCTGGTGATCCCCAGTCTTTAAGGCCCTAGCTCTAAAGTAACACATGTTAATTTTATACACTTTGTGCCCTCTTTCAGTTGTTACTGCATATGCCTTACAGTAGAAGTCTTGAGATTGAGGCTGATGAAGTGGGCTTGATGCTTGCAGCCAAGGTAAAGTATTGCACAGAACTACTGTATTTACACTTGGTTTTGGAGAGGATGATTGAATATTCGTACAGTATCAGCCTCGTGGCAGATTGAATATTTGCAGAAGGGTATCAAATTTTTTAAATGTATCTCAGTTGGAATTGGATCTGACATGTGATTTTTTGTAGTACTCACATCATTACATAATTTAAATGGAATTTTAGTTTTGGCATGAGTATAATCACCCACAAGTGACTTTGCCAATTGCCTTGGGCATATTTCCATTAGTAAGGCACCTTACATGTATATAGGTGATCTTGTAAGCACTTTGAAAATGATGATCAAAGACTTTGTAGCCTAATAAGAATTCCTGTTTTCTTTGCTAGAGCTGTATTGATGTACGAGAGTGCAAAGCATTCTGGGAAGCGATGGATGTAGCTCAGATCTCAACTGGAGAACCTGAACCTCTAGAGTTCCTCAGTACGCATCCATCCCATCAAAGAAGAGCTGACTATATAGAATCATTATTACCAAAGGTAAGTCCTATAGTTCCTCAGTATGCATCCATACCATCAAAGAAGAGCTGACTATATAGAATCATTATTACCAAAGGTAAGTCCTAGAGTTCCTCAGTATGCATCCATCCCATCAAAGAAGAACTGACTATATAGAATCATTACCAAAGGTAAGTCATAGAGATCCTCAGTACGCATCCATCCCATCAAAGAAGAGCTGACTATAGAATCATTATTACCAAAGGTAAAAGTTGTAGAGTTCCTCAGTACGCATCCATCCCTTTAAAGGGGAAGTTCACCCTGAAGAAAACTTTGTTGTGAAAATAGCAGAAAAAATAGTAAAAAATATTGGTGAAGGTTTGAGGAAAATCCGTTAAAGAGTAAGAAAGTTATTAGAGTTCAAAATTTTGGATTTGTGACGTCATAAACGAGCAGCTGCCCCATGTGTTATGTAATATAAAATGTATGAATTTCAAATTTTGTATGGTTCCTGATGACTTAATTTTGTTTTCTTTTCATGATCGGGTATGAAATGATATGTCTATTCATAAACAAAAGTTACAGTGAAAACCATTTTCGATTTTCTGAGAAAATGACATTTCATTGATTTTTTACCATTCGCTATGTAGGAATGCTGCTCGCATATGACGTCACAAATCAAATAATTGAAATTCTAATAACTTTTTAATTATTTGAATTTTTCTCAAACCTTCGGCAATATTTTTTATTATTTTTTCTGCTATTTTTGCAATAAACTTTTTGTCAGGGTGAACTTCCCCTTTAATGAAGAGCTGACTATACACATGTAGAATTACCAAAGGTAAGTCCTAGAGTTCCTCGGTACGCACCCATCTCATCAAAGAAGAACTGACTATATAGAATCACTGATACCAAAGGTACATGTAGGTGCTCCTCAGTATGTACCCATCTCATCAAAGAAGCATGTATGCTTCGGATTGCTAAAATGCAAAAAGTTTCTATGAGAGGAGGGTGAGGTTGGCAGAACATTATCTGCAAATCCTCTCACTGGGGGCCTTAACAGGGTACAAGAAGAAGAGGGAGAAATCAGTCCACTTCCGTTTTCTGAAGAAATAATATTTTTTCTTCAACACTAATGACATAATCTCTTTTGGCAAGACTTTGTTCTAACTCTGCCACACTTGACCCAGGTGCGGTAGATGGGTATTAACCAGTAGGAATGTTTCCTTTCAATAGTTTGAATGCTAAAGTGTATAACTGGCAGCAATGCCAAACCTGGGGGTAGTAATTCTTGGGCACTATTTACATTGTTTGTGACAGACTGAGCATTTTATACGAACCAGCTATTGCACTTGTCTATCAGAGACAAAGTAAATAGAATCTCTGGTTTTGACTATTAAGAAACATGATTTCTCATGAGTCGGGTTATGTATTATCGCCATTAAACGACATAGCTGTATGTTCTCTTGAAAGCTTACTACCATGTGTATCATCAGACATTTTTCGAAAACTGCCAAACATGGACTTTATTTAATATACTTTTTACTCATAATTTCAGCAGGTCACTTCCTGTGGTTCTTAAATTCATTCATGGCAGCATTGTGAAAGTCCCTGATTCTCTTTTCTTCATCTATTTACCGTACATATTAAAGTGCGTCTTATTGTCACCTTGTTGCTACAGGCCATCAGAGTTAGACAGTACTGCAACTGCCCTGAACTGCCTCAAAGAATCCCTACCCAAAGAGCTGTCGTCCAAAAGTCGATTCCTGCGCTTCCTGCAGCATGAAGTAGGTGTGTCTTTGAAAAGTACTCTCACTGTAGTGGAGCTAGACAACAGAGCGAACAGAAAAGAAAAACTCACAAATCATCTGAAATCTTAGATGCCGTCCATTGTGGCTGAGTGTGGTCCCTGCTTCAGGACAATTACCCCAGGAGGACATCTTGTCATCTTACATTCATGTGGTTCCTCTATCAAAAATCCCCTGGAGGAATTGCTGTAGGACAAGAGCTCTAAGGTGGACCTGGAAGACTTTCCAGAGGACAGGGCCATTTGGTAGAAGAATAAACCTCATTGTGATTTTTATACTGCTGGGCACATTTGGAATTTGGAGTTACACTATTGCAAGGACATTAGGACAACACCCATGTCAATGTCTGAAATACTCAGCGTTAACCAAAGTTCTATCATGAAATGTTCCTGTGTGAATTGTACATGTATATTAGGTAAGTGATAACTTTCATTCTTCAAAATCTCAGAACTAACTTCCTGTTTTCATTACAAAAGAGGCAGAGAGAAATAGAGCTGAGGGTATTTCCTTCCAAAATATAAGTATATAGTCCCTGTAACAGCCTCCATTAATTGCTATTTGTCTCAGAGTAATTTGAATTAAAGTGAATTTTAATTTGTATTAAGATTAAGAACAACATCACACAAAAGTTGAAAATTATGTACATGTTATTGTCAAATGCATACATGTGCATGCAGACATATTTAGACATTAGTTACAAAGTACTGTTACAAGAAAAATAAATGATAAAACCCTGACAACTGTGCACGTACAGTAATATGTATTGACATTGAACAATAAATAGAATTTGGTTGACTCCTTTTTAATGATGTATAGAAAAACTTTGCGTTGAAAAATAGTAGATTTTAATAGTGATAAGGGATGTAGACCGTACAAAAAACTGAAATTTTTGCAATTTAAAAGAATAAAAACAGAATAGCCCCATACAGAAATCATCCTCTCCCCATGCTTCTTACTGTCCGGTTAATAAAAAAGTGTGTTTGAATGAGTGGTTCTGATTACATTGCAAAGTCAATGTGACATTTGTAATTGAGAGAAGAAACGCCCTCTATAGCTTTAAAGTTGTTAGTTTTTCAAACCATTTTGAAAGGGACATTAAGGGGGGGGGAGATGTTTTATAAAGTTGTTTGTAAAGTTACACATGGCTTTGTGAATGATTGCATTAAAGCCATGTCTACATGTAACTTTACAAACAACTTTTCTTTTCTCAGCACATAAAAAATTAATTGTTTTTAGAATCTTATGAAAATGTCCTTCCTAGAAAGAAGATACAGGAGGATTTGTATGTGCTTAAATGATTATGTAGAAAGGTTTCAAAATTGAAGTTAAACTATGTATGTAAATTTCAGGTACTGTACATTGTACTAATTCATTAAAACTCAATGAACTTCTTCAAGAAACAATTTTTCAAAATTATCCTTTTGAATTAACCATACAAGGAATATTTTTATATGAAGGGCAATATACATGTCCATGTTGATACCATCTTGTCTTGCTTCAATATCTCCCAGGGAGTGGGAAAAAGTGCAAACTTTGTGTGAGCAAGAGCTTATTTGATAATTGATGTAAATTATTAAAAGGCAACTGATGTTGAATTAATATCTATGCAGAATTATGAGACTTTGTGATCACAATGCTTAAATTAATTGACTGATATCATATTTTATATTTAAAAAAAATCTACTTTTACTGTTTACATGTACCTTTTTTAATTGTAAATTGCAAAGATTTTTAACTTTTGATGTGCTCTAGAATTTTGATTTACAATACATGTAGTCATGTTGAAATCTGTGATCAAGTAAATATTGTTTCTGAAAACTTTTCTCTATAAATGAGTCATGTTTTTGGACACATTACAATCATGGGTGGTGTGAAATAAAAAACAGAAAATGCAACTGTATCAAGCCATTTTAGTTGATATCAAATGTATTCTCAATGAGAGATGAAAATTCAGTCTTTCTGTGTGTCTAACTCATACTAACTACATTTGCAAGTCAAGAGTGGAGAATGTGCATTATTAGTACATTAATGAATCAAGACATTACTCTGCAGACCACAAAGGAGACATTTGGTGTAACAGTAGATGGTTGATATCATCACTGGAATGACATAAAAATCTAGGCTTTAGTTATAGAGATGTTTGTCTACACTCTAAAAACGAAGAGCTAATTTAGCTCTTAAAGAGCGTGTCTAGTGTCTGCACTTCAGAGTGCTGATTTGTCTAGCTCTAATTGGAACAAGAAAAGTCAGCACTCCGAAGTGCAGTCACTATACATGCTCTTTAGGAGCTAAATTAGCTCTTCGTTTTTAGAGTGTATGTAGGATTATTTTATTCCAAGAGATGTCCTTTTTCATGTTTTGATGTTTTTTTTAATGCATAAATCTATGTTTTATGCAACCGGGGGGGGGGGGGCACTCACATATATTGGTGGTACAGTGACGTGCTGCTTTGATGACCCCCTATTTCAGACCTAATTTTCAGTTTTCTAGATACTCGAAATGACAAAAGTTCAGTTCAGAAGCCGCCCAGCCCTGCTCGCAAGACCCCCGTTCCGAGACATCTCAGTTCCCCAGCCCTGCCAAAAACATGTTGTGTCAAGCGAGAGCACCGCATGCAGGGTGACCCAGGGTGACCAGACGTCCCGTATTTCCCGGGATTGTCCCGTATTTTGCTTCTTTGTCCCGGCGTCCCGACAAACCCTCCCCGGGACGCCTAATTGTCCCGTATTTCAGAATATTGAACAAAATGTATTTAAAAGTGACGAATTTTCAAAATAACCAACAGATGACGAAGCAGAGACAACAATAAAATCGAAATAAACTTTTGCAAGTTCTGCGGTGATTTTCTTGCTAACCCAATACATCGCAAACGAACTGGCCTCCTGCCAATGTGTGGCAAGCTAGTACTAGCTAGGCATGTAGGATCGGAGCAGATTCTCTCCACCCAACATGCCAAAATAATCACAAAATCGGCGGGAAATTTGTATAATTATATTATGGGTTCTCAGATTCCTCTTTCTTTATTTTCTATCATTCTTCATCCTTCTATCCTTCCTGCTTGCCTGTTTTTGTTCCATATTTATTTCCTATCTGACCCTTTCTCTCTCTGTGTTCATTTTTCTTTCTTTCCTCCTTTTATTACCCGTCTTCTTTATCAAATTTCCCTTTTTATTTCCTTCATTCTTTCTTTCTTTAAACTTTTTTCTTCTCCCCCTCCCTTCCTCTCCTTTTTCTTTTATATAATACAACATGATATATTATTCATAAATGTAACATTTCTTTCCTCATTTCAACAATAAGGAAACCACAACGTATTATAACTAGGCAAATCTAATTACCGATACGGAACCTGCATGAGGATATTGACGACAATTCAGTGAATGGAATCAAAACAGAATATATACTTGTATATTTATAACAAAATCGAAAGAAAATAATCATAAAGGGATCATGTGAAGATACGGTATCGGGTGTAGGATTTTAATAATATAGTGTTATAAATATTATGTCAGTCAAATTGATTTTAAAAAAAGTCAATCTATTGTTCATCTAACAGTACCGGCATGTATATTGCAATGCAGATTTGATCTCTGCAGCTTTGATTGTAGGCCATATACACTGTTAAAAAAACCCTGATTTTACAGAAAAAAGAAAGAAGATTTTGCAAAAAGCGATATCAGAATCTTTCTGTAAATTCATAAAACAGGAATTTTCTGCAATTTTACAGTTACTGTTTAAAAAGGGGAAAGGGTGTTTTATTGAAGGAAATTTGTAAGTGAGGTTCCATATACACCAAATACCAATTTGCTATAAGATTACGCTATCTGGTAAGATTACAGGTGTTCTCGAGACTCTGCTGCAGGAACTTCATTTATTTGAGTGTAGGTCATATTTGCTTAGAATAACATTTCATTTGATTAGTGATTCATGCCAAAAAAAATATTTATCAAAATGCTATTTGTTGTGTAATGAAAAAATATATTATGCGAATGCTATGAATGCAGAAGAAAAGAATACATTAAATCAAATATATTGATTATTCTGACCTGATGTTGCCATTAGTCTGCCTCTACACTGCCAAAACTCTGGTGTTGATTTAACACCAGCCGGGAATCTATATATGTCCATACCAGGGAAGTGTTAAACAACACCAGTTTCGTTTTGGTCTAACACCAGATATGTGTTTATAATTACAGTCAACACCAATTAGCATTAAAACAGCATCGCTTTGATTCCAAACTGGTGATGTTTCAATACTTCTCTGGTGTGATTCCGGGCTGGTGTTAAATCAACACCGGAGTTTTTGCAGTGTAACTCCACGATTGGTCTATTTCATTCTGAGGATGGATTGATATGGTTCGAATAATCTTTAGTGAAGAACAAATGTGTTCTTCATATTCACTTGTAAACATATTATGGTTAGGAGGCGCGATTGCGATATCTCAGTCGGTATATAGAGCGGGGGTTCGGATTCCGGTGACCCTTTTTATTTCCTTCATTGTTTCTTTCTTTAAACTTTTTTCTTCTCCCCCTCCCTTCCTCTCCTTTTTCTTTTAATTCTTTCTGTTCTTCCATTATGTTTTCACTCCCTCCTCACTTCATTCTTCCTCCCTCTCTTTCCTCCTTTCTTTCTTTCTTTCTTTCATTCTTTATTTTATTTTTCCTTCTCATTCTTTCCCTTACTCTTTCTCCCCCCTCCCTTAATTCCTTCCTTCCCTCCTCCCTTACTGTTTTCCTTCTTTCTTTGTTTGCTTCTTTCTTTCAAAGAATGAAGGAAACAATTTTCTTTCCATCATTCTTTCTTTCCTCCTCCTTTTTCTTATTTTTTTTCTTTCTCTCCTTTATTTTGTCTTTAACACATGTATTTTTCTTCCATTCCTTTCTTTCTTTATTCAATTCAAAGAATGACGGAAACTTTTTTCTCTCTTTTATTCTTTCTTTCATCCTTTTATTCTAATTTTCTTTATATTCTTTTTTTTTATTTTTTCCTTCATTTTCCATTTAATTTTTTCTTTCTTCTTTTCAATATATCTCTTTTCTTTCGTCTTTTCTTTCTCTCCTTCATTCTTTCGTTCACGGCCTCGATCCTTTCCAATTCTTTATAATTGTTCACAGGTGTAACACTGTGTAGCCTTCTTTGTTGATCTTTTTTGTCGATTGTCCCGTATTTCATTTTGTGAAATCTGGTCACCCTGGGGTGACCAGACGTCCCGTATTTCCCGGGATTGTCCCGTATTTTGCTTCTTTGTCCCGGCGTCCCGACAAACCCTTCCCGGGACGCCTATTTGTCCCGTATTTCAGAATATTGAACAAAATGTATTTAAAAGTGACGAATTTTCATCAAAATAACCAACAGATGACGAAGCAGAGACAACAATAAAATCGATTTGCAAGTTCTACGGTGATTTTCTTGCTAACCCAATACATCGTAAACTAACTGGCCTCCTGCCATTGTGTGGCAGGCTACTAGCTAGGCATGTAGGATCTGAGCAGATTCTCTCCACCAAACATGCCAAAATAATCACAAAATCGGCGGTAAATTTGTATGACTACATTATGGGTTCTCAGATTACTGATTTGGAGATGTAATCTCGGAGGAACAAGTTATTGAGTTTTCATAACTAGATCTAGTTGTTTCAGCTTTCGTTTTGAGTCTTGTTGTGTATGATGCCGCGATGTTTCATCTAATTTTTAAGTAAAAAAAATCTCTTTGAAATTTTATTCATTTCTAAAACATTATTTTTAATTCTAAAATTATATTTGAAAAACACCAAATATCATTATGATTTTTGTTAGATGATTGGATTTTTTTTGCTTGAAGTTTGAACTTTTTTCCTCTTTCTTTCTTTTCTATCCTTCTTTCTTCATCCTTCTATCCTTCCTGCTTGCCCGTTTTTGTTCCATCTATCTTTATTTCCTATTTGTTTTTCCTGATCCTTTCTCTCTCTGTTCATTTTTCTTTCTTTCCCCCTTTTTCTTACCCGTCTTCTTTATCAAATTTCCCTTTTTATATTTTTTCTTTCTTAAAACTTTTTTTTTCTCCTCCCCCCTCCCTTCCTCTCCTTTTTCTTTTAATTCTTTCTCTTCTTCCATTGTGTTTTCATTCCCTCCTCACTTAAATTCTTTCTCCCTCTCTTTCCTCCTTTCTTTCATTCTTCATTTGACTTTTCCTTCTAATTCTTTCCCTTATTCTTTATCTCCCTCCCTCTCTTAATTCCTTCCTTCCTTCCCTCCTCCCTTCTTTCTCTGTTTGCTTCTTTTTTTCAAAGAATGAAGGAAACATTTTTCTTTCCTTCATTCTTTCTTTCCTCCTCATTTTTCTTACTTTTTTTCTTTCTCTCCTTTATGTTGTCTTTCACACATTGTATTCTTCTTCCATTCCTTTCTTTTTCTTTCTTTCTGCATTCAATTCAAAGAATGACGACGGTAACATTTTTCGCTCTTTTATTCTTTCTTTTATTCTAACTTTTTTTTATTTTTTTTTTCATTTTTCCTTCATTTTCCCCTTAATTTTTTCTTTCTTTCTTCTTAATTCATCTCTTTTCTTTCGTCTTTTCTTTCTCTCCTTCATTCTTTCGTTCACCCACCCTTCCAATTCTTTATAATTTTTCACAGGTGTAACCAGTGGCGTAACTAGGGGGGGCATGGGGGGGGGGCACGTGCCCCCCAATCGGCTGGCCAAAAAAAAAAAACGGGGGAAAAAGAGAAAAAGAGGGAGAAAGTGAGAGAAACGTAGTGGGAAGGAAAAATTATTGTTAACAGCGACGTCTTATGTTATATTATAATTATGTTATATTATACATAAAAATAAAAAAGATATCATAACTTTATGAAACATAATTTGCTCAGGGCCTATGTCTTCATTGTGCCTGATGCTCGCATTGTCTGTTTAACGAGATATATAATCCTGTTGTCTAAAACACCCCGTTTTCAATTCAATATACACCAAATATATTTCCTCGCACTTCGAATTATTATTGTTTTATGCAGTGACATATCATTTTAATGCTTTATGTGTTTGGATGCATATAATTCTAAAAAAAATAAGCAAGCGCTTGGTACTCGCATTAGATTACTATGGTCGCATTAGATTACTATGGTGAGATATGTATACTCTTTATAATAGATTCCTACAATATAGTCATTAAAATGTCCGTTTGGGCCAGGGTAATAAAGCCAGGGTAATAATATCCAAGTCCTTTGGAAGCGCATAGAGACGTTATTTATAATGTGTTATGCGCTATACAAGAATTGTCTATTATTATTATTATTATATATACAAAAATTTCAGCTCGCGCTTCGCGCTCGCATTATGTGATCAGTAACATACATATTCGTTTAATGACACTGTCCTTAAAATGTCTCTATAGGTCAGTATACCTAGCAACTGAGCGCGCTTCGCGCGCTCACTAGGTGAATCAAAATTTTTGCTGGTGCCCCCCCCCCCAATGCCGTGACTCACGGTACGCCACTGGGTGTAACACTGTGTAGCCTTCTTTGTTGATCTTTTTTGTCGGATTGTCCCGTATTTCATTTTGTGAAATCTGGTCACCCTGACCGCATGTGAGACATGAAGTGCGGCTGATCGCAACTCCCTCTGTATAGCTAGTTGCCTCTCCATGCATGGCTAGCACATGCGCAGTGCTAGCGTGCACCGTACCTACATGTACAGTGCTGCGATCCTGTTCCATAGGTTTTTCACACCGCCCGGTATATATTTAGTTCCAAAGACCCTGTACTTTACCCTTGTACATGTAGTCATTTCCTTTGACCCCCCATTTCAAAGTTTCGTGAGGCACACCTCCATCAAAAAATAATTTGAGTGCCCCCCCCCAGGTATGCCACATGTCATTCAAGAATCTTTAACAAAAAATAAAAGTTATATCGGATTGTCTTTCATGAAGTTTTTAGCTTTGTCTTTTGAGTGGTTTGATGAATTAAATGGGGTGGGGCATGTGGGGAGGGGTCAAGATGTAATGTGCTGGTGAACAAATAACTGTTTACATAAAACTAGTTCGCACTCTCATGGATTGATAATTGTGCCTTGTATTCTGATGGCAAGGATGAAAAAGTAAGTTGACATGTATGTTATTCATAGGTTTTCTTTAATTCAAGTAAAAAAAATGTACAATTTCTTATTTTGGCTTTTGACATGAATTTCAGGTAACACATTAAAGTGATTGGTTAACATTGGTTTGACTTTAAAAAAATCTGAGCTGGAAGGTCACACTTGTCACCTGTGTCTGTGATATGTTACAAAAATGAAGCCCAGAAAAAATTGTGTTCGAAAATAATTATTTAGTACTTCAAAAATTGAAATACATGTATAAAGTGACCGGAAACACATTAATTTCATCCCATACACTTATGTGTACTATTTAGGTGTCTATAAGACGCCTATTTACAAAATCGGGGTTTGCCTTGTAGTTTTAGCTTTTCATTCTCAATAATGGTTGTTTTCAGGGTTTATTAGTTCTAATACATGCACTTGTACACATGTTTCATCTTGGTTTGAGAATTTTTTAAATCAGCTGCTCACAAAGTTAAACAATACCTTAAGGTCACAAGTCATTTGAAGTTATTTTTTATGATAAAAAAAATCATAGGATATTAGAAGTTGCATACTGTTTCACAAAACTTCTGGACATAATAAAAAAGATTGTTGAAGTACACATGTATGAAAACAAAATATTTTCATATTCCATGAAGAATACGTGCGGTACAGCCATTGGCTCTTCTCGCACATCGTTCACTATTCGGCCCTGCATGCACGCGCTTTAATACTTGAATTAATAGTATGATAAGATACCAGTGGACATTTCTTTTACTCTGATGGATTAGTGCTCTGTTGCATAAAAGTTAAATGGTAACTTTGCCATCCAGTTGTGACATTTATAATTTTGACTAGCTGTCGAGTATTGTTGCCATGGTTTCTTTACGGTTGATTGGGAAAGAAATCTCCAACATTTATGCAATGAATAGGGCCCTGAGTTCAAAATTTTAGTTTTGTTTTTTTATTAGCTTAGCATGAGCAGCGAGATCTCTTTTATTCTCTAAAAAGTTACCATAGAGTAGGCATAGGGTGTGGTTTATTGTCAGCACTGGCTAAATTTTCAACCTTGACAATTTACAAGTAAGTTAAATCTTTGGTTTAGCCGAGGAGTCATGGTCTCTGACTGTTGTTGTAGCAAATGTTAGACAATGACAACTTATCAGTTTTGACAAGCTTCATAAAATTGTGCCAAGTATAATCAAACGGTTTCCGGGTGATTATAATTTTTGCCTTTAACTTAGTTCTGAACTTGGATCATACCTACAGGTACATGTACAGATCATGAAACCACTGTTGTACTAAATGACCCATCATGCTTTTATGATTTACAATTAGCAATGATATTCTGTCTCCTAAAAATACTACCGGTAATCCAACAAATTGTTTTAAATCCTTTAAAGATAAATTCCCGTTTTGATAACGATCTCGAAATGACTTTTTGCAGAATCTAATATACATGTAATGACCACCCAAGTGTCTGTTTGTATGAATAAAAAATATGTGCCAAAGGATTCTGGAAGAAATTGTGTAATTGCTGAGAAATAAGCAAAATAAATGCGGATTCGGTCACTTCCATCGGGTCTTTATTCCAGCAATAATAATACACTGTCCCACGTGTGCCTATCTGTGTTGGCGATCTTCATGCAGTGTGATCGTATTTCAGCTTAGATTTTATGATTTCACCCGTTCAGTTTATGTAGCTGTACCAGATCTAGATCCACGATGATATAGTCATACTTAACCTTGGTTTTACAGACTTTCTCGCAAAATTAGTGTTTTACTGCAACTAGTATCCATGCTCATAAGAAAAATGAAATATGATGTTAAAAGTACTGGTACAGTAATCATAGAAATTGTCAGTCTTGCATATTTTGTACTTTGCAAAAATGAATTATAATTTTAAAAATATGCTTGCCTTTATTGTTTATAGACTATAGTCCCTGCTGCTTTTCCCTATAAAATGAAAGATATTTGATTTCACATTTTAAATTAATCTCTTCGTTCGTAGAGTTCTTTTGAATATAGAGGTTAACCTCATTAAGGATTATGGAATACGAAACTAAATCTATGTTAAACAAACGCTGCAATCGAGAGGGCACTGAACCATTATGCATTAGAACGGAAGGAAACCCCATTTAAGCCTAGGTCACATAGCCCGGCCGGTGTCCGGCATCGGTGGAGCTCGGTGGATTTTTGAGGTGTCGCCGAGCTCCCCTCATCGGTGGCATAGCTCGGTGACGTGACCGGGCTCCGTCCGGAAATCTACAGGCGACCGACCAAACACCGGCCGATGACCGTCCGGAGTCTGTCTCAAAAGTGGAGATTTTTTTCGGCCGATGTGGCAGCAACTACCGGCCGATGTCCGGCCGATGGTCGGCCGGACATCGGGGGGTATACGGCCGGTACCCGAGCAGGTTAAAGGACACCGTGCGATCACCGGCCGGGTTGTTAACGGGCTTCGAACACTGCCCGGCCGATGTTCGGCCGGTGTACCTCGGACTTGGGGGGCCGATGGTCAGCTATTCCATACTTGTATATATATGTCCACCCTACCTGGAATGGTCAGTTCATCACTATGGCTGCACCGAGAAGACTACGAATGGCGTTGTTAGAACACGAGCTAGCTCAGGCGAGGTTCCAGTACAACTTGGTCCTGGCAGCACTGCTCGAAGAAGCCGAGAGGGAGCGACAGAGGGCCGGCAGAAGAATAAGACGTTGGTGGGTGCGCGAGTGGATCCTACGCAGACCTCGTTTCGGCCAGTATGAGACGCTCATGAGGGAACTCGAGGCCGAGCACGCTGCCGACTTCAAATCCTACCTCCGCATGGTGCCACAGATGTTCTATGAGTTGCTTGACCGAGTTGGCCCCCGCATTGCCAAGACCACAACGTAAGTTTACACTTTATGAACCTACTGTCAAATTGTGCTGAAATGTCTTCCATCCATATTTATTCTAGTTTGATTTTATTCATATTTCACCCTCTTCTGTTGCAGGCATCGAACCCCCTTGGATCCTGGGCTGAAGCTGGCGATCACCTTGAGGTTCTTGGCGACCGGAAGCAGCTATCATGATCTGGCGTTCGCGTTTCGTGTCCCACACAACACCATCTCTCTGTTCGTCCCCGAGGTCTGTCAGGCCATCTACGACGAATACGAGGACGAGATGTGGGCCACTCCCCAGACAGAAGATGAGTGGCGCCCGGTAGCCGAGGGATTCGGAGACAGATGGAACTTTCCCCACTGTTGTGGCGCGATCGAGGGGAAACATGTCGCCATCAAGAAGCCCCCCAAGAGCGGCTCACTTTACTACAACTACAAAGGCTTCTTTTCCATCGTCATGCTTGCAGTGGTAAACTCTGACTACAAGTTCATCTGGGCGGATGTGGGGTCACCAGGGTCGTATTCCGACGCCGGCATCTTTAACCGGTCGCGACTGGAGCCAGGTCTGCGTGAGGGAACGATCGGACTACCCCAGCCGGATCCCCTACCAAATGACGACCAGGACACACCCTACTACATGGTCGGAGACGACGCCTTCCCCCTACGGCCATACATGATGAAGCCTTACCCTCATCGGCACCTGAAACGGGACGAGCGGATCTACAACTACCGGTGTTCCAGGGCACGCCGTGTGGTTGAAAACGCGTTTGGTATATTCGCCAATCGCTTCAGATGTCTGCTAACAACCCTGGGATTGAGACCGTCGAAAGTTACCAAGATCGTCAAGGCCTGCATGACCCTTCACAACCTCATGAGGACTCGTTACCCCAACCTTCAGAATGCTGACCTCGACCGGGAAGATGAGCAGGGTCAGATCATCGCGGGTGCATGGCGAGATCAAGCCGTGCTCGAAGATGTGCAAGCAGCAGGGCACGGGCCAAGATTGACCCGACCAGGCAAAGAACTGCGCGCATACCTCAAGAATTACTTTTGCAGTCCTGCCGGGAGTGTGCCATGGCAAGATGTGGCAATAAACCAGCAGTAACTTGTGTCTAATATTGTTACAGTATACCGGATGCAGCCACAGACATTCCATTATTCTTCTCAGGACTTAACGCATTTTGATGTGTTATACTTTCCATTATTCAGTATGTTGTTTGCAAATAAATCTGTTATTGGGTAATCTTAAAACATTGCCTTTGCTCTTTTTAATTTGAACACTAGTAATAAATGCCAAAAGAAATCAAACCTGTTTGAAAGAATAAATCAATATTAAAATACACCAGTATGAATAAGATGAGATGTGTGTAAATAATACAACAGCAACACATTCATTGTGATTGAATTATTTTCAATCAAAGAATAATCGTCATTGTATCTTTTCTTTCACCTTTAAAAACTAACCTTTCATAAAGAAAAACACTTGTATCAACCAATATGATTAGCTTTGTAATTTTGTAATAGGCTTCAAATGATTGCCCATTAATATGTTTTCACCTTTTAAAAAGTATGTGTTTTTTCATAATGAGGAAGGATCTCCATTGTTTACATATCAGATAAAGTCTTACGAAATATTAATTTTTACTTGAGTACTGTTTAACTTTTGATCTATGCAACTTTGTTAAAATTAACCAATTTTTATGGTGTGTTCTATAAAACCTTCTAAATGACATTTTCTTTCCTTCTAAATTAACTTTGTTTTACCTTTTGAGTTCTCAGTTTATTGCTCTAAGATGTTAAAAAGATAAAAACAATAAAGACAACGACAGAACTTTAGTTTTCATACCTTGGATGTTACCACATACACAATAAATATGGCAATAAACATAAACTGGCACGGGACACCGGCCGATACTCGGTCGTACACCGGCCGATGTGTATTCCGATGTGGTAAGGATGGGGCTGCGATGAGGGAGCTCGGTGAGAGCCCGTCGAATTTTTAACTCCGAAGTTAAATTTCGCCGAGCTGCCACCGATGCGGTTTTTAGCCCCAAACGCCGGCCGGTGACCACGGGAGTCCGGCCGGTGTCCGGCTAAAATCGCATCGCTGGCTCATCGGAACCTCATCGGCCGGGCTATGTGACCTAGGCATTAACAAAACCACAACTTTATTGTATTGAGTTAAAAATGATTCATCAATACTAAAATCCATGTACATGTATCTAGATTCTTTTTGAGTACATGTATTTTGGAGTCTATGTTGCACTCTTTTCAAGTGCCTGTTGGAATAGAATGGATAATGTGATTAAATTCATGATATTAAAACACTGTGCAATCTGACACCTTATTTCTCCTTTGCTCATTGCTTGTGTCATTTGAGAAGTTGTTTCTTTCAGTAAAAAATAATAATTGATATTACCCATAGAATCAATGACAAGTATAATCATGGTCATGGGCCCTTTAAATTGAATTGTAATGCATGCATATATTCAGGGCAGCCCAGTTTTCTTTACTAGGGCACATGTTTATATTTCAGCACAAAAGTCAAATATCAATGGGAAACAAATAAAGGGGGCATATCAAATCTCCAGTACCAATGAGATCGGCAATGAGGCCAATCAAATGGGACATCAGATTTCATGGCCTTTGATGGCTGCATACCATAATGATTATGATGGGAATTTTTTTATAGTATTGTGCTGCACTCGACCCAGGTGAGGTGAATGGGTACCCGGTAGGAAGAAGTTCCTAGAAAGGCTAGAATGCTCGATTGCCTATAGGTAGCCGAGCTAAAGCTGGGGTAATAATAATAGCAGGGCCCGCTGGGAGAACAGTTTCAGAACTGAAGTGGCTACCCTGGGTAAATATACTATTATTATCATTATTATAATCACATAGGACTATTCACAAAGGTGTGCTTATTAAAAATACATGTACATGCAGCGTTTGAATGAGTTGCAGGGGTTGCAGAACAGTTTTGAAGGGGGGGGGGGTGACCATGCCCTCAAGTCCCCGTAGCCACTTCCGCTGCCCCTGAATAGCAGGGGCAATCAAACGCATTTCAGTTCTTTTTAATACATCCACTAATACAAAGTTAGCAAGTTGATTACAAATTTGAGAGAAAGGAGCTATGAACAATTCTGAAATTATGATTAATTATAAGGTCCAAGTACAGCATCTTCGAAAATTGCAAATCATTTTTTTCATTGCAAATTTTCATCAATAATACATGCACGAGACTTCTTTACTTTACAACTTCTGAATCAACATGTTCATGGAAACCCCCAAATACCTCCATGTTACGCTTGATTGCGTCGCTTGTGTGCTTTCTGCAATTTCCTCTTATTTTTGAAAAGTTTACAAATTTTTGCTCCCAACCCGGATAATGATTTCTGCGTTTAACCTTGGCTTTAATAGTCTATGTTCAAAAGAATAGTATGTCTGATGGTATTACAGCAAACATTGAAGAAATAAATTCACAGTAATACAGATTCACATTAAAGGCCGAGTTAATTGATAAAATAAGAAAATAAAACAAGCTCAACATTGACCATTTCATCTCAAATCAGATGTGAAATGATAATATCCAACATCTGTATAGCCCTCAATACAAAGTTTCTAACTAAACACCTTGCCGAAGGACGCGAGTGCTGTGGTGGGATTCGAACCCCAGACCTTGTGTTTCAAAGTCAGGAGACTTATCCACTAGCCACAAGTGACAACACCTCTAGGAAGGCGATCATATTTCAATAGTGTAAAACAAAGTTTTTTAACAATGTTTGAATGATTCAAGATATGTGAAATTGCCATCTTTTAAACTTTAAAAAGTCAAGTCCAACCCAGAAAAATGTTGATTTGAATATTAAATAGAGAAAATCAAACTAGCATAACACTGAAAATTTCATCAAAATCGGATGTAAAATAAGAAAGTTATGACATTTTAATATTTCGATTATTTTTCATAAAACAGTGATATGCACAACTAAGTGACATGCAAATGAGACAGTTGATGATGACCCTCACTCATTGTTTCTTTTGTTTTTTATTGTTTGAATTATACAATATTTCATTTTTTTACAAATCTGAAAATAAGGACCAACTTGACTGCACCATATAGTATCAAACACTGCAAATTCCATATGTTCAGGGAGGAATCAATCGTTGTTCCCTTGGCAGTGAGGAGAAAATAAAAATATTTCATATTTGTTATAATAAAATACAAAATAAATAGTAGATGACGTCATCAGTCTCTTCATTTGTATACAGACCAGGATGTGCATATAACTCTTTTGTGAAATTAGGCGAAAATTTAAAATATCATAACTTTCTTATTTTAAATCCTATTTTGATGAAATTATCAGTGTTATGCTTGTTTGATTTTTCTCTTTTTATTCAAATTAAACTTTATTGGAGTGGAATTGTCCTTTAAATTCAATCAAGAGGTTCTATACATTGAAAATTTACCGAAAAAAAGGTATTGAAAAATTTCAACCACAAGAGAAAAGATTTAATTTGATTTCCTTAATGCATATCTCCCATGTTGTTTTGTCAAATTTAGCCAAAATAATGTGAATGCGTGAGTATTTTCGTATTTTGCATCAGATTTTGAAGATTTAAATAAAACTTGTGCGAAATGACTATCCTTCCTCCTTATTTCCGTCCTCCATCTCATCTGTCCCTGCTTCCTCTTTTGTGATTAATCTCCCTTCAAGTCTTTTCTCTTTCTTTTTCTCATTCTTCTTTCTTTCTTTCTTTCTTTTTTTCTATCTTTCTTTCTTTCTTTCTTTCTTTATTTCTTTCTATCTTTCTTTCTGTCTGTCTGTCTGTCTGTCTTTCTTTCTTTCTTTCTTTCTTTCTTTCTTTCTTTCTTTCTTTCTTTCTTTCTTTCTTTCTTTCCTTCCTTCCTTCATTCATTCCCTCCTTCCCTCTTTCTTTCTTCCTTTTCCTATCTATCTATCGGTCTATCTATCTGTCTGTCTTTCTGTCGATCTGTCTGTCTGTCTGTATAGGCTCTATTTTTCTTTATTTTTCTTTCTTTCCCTCCCTCCCTTCATTCTTTCTCCTTCTTCTCCTCCTCCTCCTTCTCCTTCTTCTTCATCATCATCTCTCCTTTTTTTTCTTCCTCTTTTTTATCTCCCTTTTCTTCTACGATTTCTTCTTCTTTTTATTTTTCAATCATGATGCTGCTAATCATCCAAAGTAAATTCAGAAACGTAGTGAAAATTGATTATTTTTCACGATTTCATTTAGAGTCCATGTGTTTTTTCCATCCTGCATTGCTTTTAATTTGAAATACAATTGTTTTAATCAAAGTATATCTGAACAAATCCAGTGCCTGCATTCATCTGTAAGAAATGAAATACTTGAAACGCAATGGTTTATATTTATTGTCATGGAAACAAAAGATGGACACTTTGATTGGCAATTCAGTAATTCGAGTCACCGATTTGATAAAACCGCAAGAGTAGAAATCTCGCTCTTGTATTACTATTTACATATTCAAGGTTATTAATATTTGTGGTGAAACAGCTGACGGACTAAACGTTTCACGGTCGGTCGGGCAATGTATTTGTATAGCTCCCTGAATCACAAATAAATTATCCATTGCCAAGGTGAAAATTTATGAAATAAATGCTCTATATAATAGGAATAAGAAATAAAATACCCCTCAACAGGGACAACATATTTTGGTATGGATTATTTGTATGGAAATGGTTTGTTTGTCCGGAAGTTATTTCTCTCTACGCAGAAAACCACAATGTTGTCATAAAATATTGAAACTTGATTATTTTTTCTTTTACGATTAAATAACTTTGGTATGTAGGCCTACACATTGAAACTTATCTGGTTTCCCTCAAATTCATTTTGTTAAGTATCTAAAAATATTTTCTCTTGTTTGTTGCCAAACGTATCACTTTTATTTTGTTTTCACGCCAAGCAACCATCAAACACTATGATGGCCAAGATATAACTTCTGTTTAAAAAAAGAAAGAAAAAAAATGCAAGTACGAGGGAAAAAAAGAGAGAAGATATGCAGGAATTACAGTGCTTTAGAGTTAATCGTTACTCTAAATGATATTTGACTAAATTTTTGTTTTAAAGATGTAATTTCTACAAATCTTTTATCATAATTAAAGTAGGGGCAGGCGGGGTAAGTTGAGCCACCACCCAAGGGCCAATAATGAACGAGTCGGACAGTGTGGTGGTGCCATATATTGATGGCCCATTGCGCATTTACCCCACCACATTGTTTTCAACATTGATTTAACAAGTGAAGAGACTTTAAATAAAAACGTGTCATCCTGGTTCTTCTCCCATATACCATTTGTACATAGGTTTTGTGGCTCAACTTACCCCCAGAAGGTGACTCAACTTACACATGGGTGGGGCATGTTGAGCCATTTGGCATCTTTTTTTTAAAGGTGACAGTGAATTTCAGTGTGGGGTAGAATGTTATAATTATATAGGTAAAAATGTTTCCCAAGAATGAAACTCTATAAGGCAAGGTACTTATTTCTTGAAGATTATGAATCATGTAAATTCTAACATGAAAAAAAGAAGAAAATTGCTCAACTTACCCCACCTCCCACTTCATAATCAATTCCTTAAACAAAAAATTAAAATAAATTAATCAGAGTCAAATTGCAGACGTATATACCATGCAACTTTGACCCTTTTCAGCCTCCATCATGTCCATCGGCAATTATCGCGATAAATCAGCCGCGCAAATTTTTTTGGACCTCGCTGTTCGCGTAACTTTTTGAGGCCAAATATGAGACGAGTAGAACAGATAATATTCTCTATCTTCGTGTAAACGAATCCACAGCCGTGATTATCTGAAGGGGGGGGGGGGGGGTTACAGAATTTACCAAATTTAAAATACCCCAGGTTTGTATAGTTTTAATGTTATAGTTACCCGCGTCTGAAAGAGGAAGATGAGGGGAAGAAGGAGAGAACAGCAAGGAGGGGTTGTAAGAGGAGGAAGAAAAGAAGATAAAGGAAGATCAGTAATTAATGATTTTGAAATAAATTTTGTTTATTTTTCGATCTCTCAGGTTGACGGAAAACAAGGGGTTATATTTGAATCTGTTGATTTATCAACCTACTCTTGAGTATTTTTTAGTTTTAACCAGTTAATCACTATGCATAGCTGTTTAAAGGTCAAATACCCCAGAAAGTGTTAATTTGAATCAAGAATTTTGTCAAGCATTTATATATGCACATAACGCTGAAAATTTCATCAAAATCGGATGTAAAATAAGAAAGTTATGACATTTTAAAAAAAAAATTATTTTTCACAAAACGGTATTATGCTCATATCAGTGTAATGCGCAAATGAAAAAGTCGATGCTGTCCTCACTCATTTCTTTCGTGTTTTTATTGTTTGAATTTTACAATATTTCATTTTTTTACCGATTTGACAATGATAACACGACCGGGGGAGGGGAGGGGGCACTTCACTGACGAGTGGACACCAGGCGCGACCATGCATTCGGTTTCGAAAACTTCGAAAAGCACCCTCAAGTATCTTCCATATTTTTATAAAGCACCCCTTATCAAGCATTGGCATGTGAGTATTGGAAATAAAAACGGTGCCCTTGACAAGTATTTCCTGAAATGATTCCTGTTCAGCGATATTTTGATTTTTTTTATGTCACGGACGTGATCACGGACGTCGGCTTTACCTTCTTACATTGGGTTTAGTACCGCCCCACCTCCCACACCTCGCTCAAATCGGACACACGCAGTGTTGGGCAAAAAGTACATCCTTAATAAAGCATATTTTAATCTTTTTATACCCTCGCAAATTTGACCGTAACACGTAGCTTTCCTAGCGAAACCCGTTTTTCAGTATTTTAGTGTTTTTGACACCATTACTTACGTAATGCGCCCAATCTTGAAAAAGAGATCATCGTTTTTGTCATTTTTACATGTTTAGTAAACGTGTTCTTTGGTCGCGCGTATCCACTCGTCAATGAAGGGTTACACTTCGTATTTCCGAAGCTTCGTAATTCCGAAGGTTCTTTATTCCGAAGGTTCGTAATTCCGAAACACGTAAATTGCCTATACCTCGATGTTCGTTAATCCGAAAACGAAAAAGGGTTCGTTAATCCGAACATTTGTGGCGTAATTCCGACGATTCGTTATTCCGAAGGTTCGATAATCCGAAAACGAAATAAGGTTCGTTGTTCCGAAGGTTCGTTAATCCGAAAACGAAATAAGGTTCGTTGTTCCGAAGGTTCGTTAATCCGAAAACGAAAAAAGGTTCGTTATTCCGAAGGTTCGTTGATCCGAAAACGAAATAAGGTTCGTTTTTCCGAAGGTTCGTTAATCCGAAAACGAAATAAGGTTCGTTAATCCGAAAACAAAATAAGGTTCGTTTTTCCGAAGGTTCGTTAATCCGAAAAATGAAAACCGGGAAAGCAGAGGCAGAGGCAAGGGGAGGGGGGCGGGGGACACTGTTGCCGTTCAATTATCATATGAGGATGGGAAGGCAAGGGCGGCCGAACGAATTTTCGTTGGGGGTAAAGCCAAAAAATGAAACTCATACGTCAATATTGGGACTGTGGTGATATTTTCACCTTAAGATTATCATCTGCTTGAAGTCATTGTCTGTTTGATAGTGATTAAGTAGAGAATAACTTTTTTGAAGTGACTTCTTATTATGGCAAAATGTATATATTTAGGCTTTATTTTTCGGGAGAGAGTATAATGAGCGAGCGGCTTTGTAAAACAAATTCAAAGGTGAAGTTGTATAACGTTTTTTGTGGTCAGTTATTCTTAAAATGTCATTATTGCGAGGTGTTGCGAACGTGAATCACAAGCTAAACTTTAGGTTATTTCAATAAAAATGAAAATTAGTTTTTAAAAATCCGAGCAGATTTCTGCTGTCATTAAAAAGATGTGCATCTAACTAAAGAATTAACATACTGACTTAAACATACTGACCAGAAAGGAACCTGTTAAAGAAAGCATTTAGTGACCTCTTTAGGATGCGTGTATTTCACCAATCGAATGAGAGTGCGAAGCGCAAGCTGAAATTTTTCAATATTCCAGCCTGAAAACTTAACTTAACTTGTATACTTTAAAAAGAGTATTTTATTTCGAAAAAACATGAAAAACGGCATATTTATTTTTGAAAAAGGAACTTTCCCATTTTGGAAAATATTAATTCCCCTGTTTTTTATTCCATTTTTGATGCCCCCTGCCTCCCTCCCGGCGGATCCAACTTTGGTCAAATAGAGGGGGGGGGGGGCATTTTTTTAGCCATATTTTCCTTGATCGGCAGTTTAAAGTTGATTTTTGTTTGTTTCTTTGAAAGGGTAGTCCTAACAGTCAATAATTAGCTTTATCCTTATAAAATAAAGTAAATATGTAATAACATGATAAACCCTTTTTAAATAATGCGAGCGCGAGCTATATTTTTGTTAATATGGGCAATATGTTTGTGATCTTCAAAGCGAGATGCCTATGTAACTAAATTTAGATAATAACTGCTAGCAAGAAGTGCGAACAGAATTTTTAAATATATAAGCTCTGACCTGATCTAAAGGGGACATTTTAAGAACTTTTTCCAGTTAGCCATGAAGACGATGCGTGTTTTAGCCAATGGCGGCGGAACGTATTTTTTTTTTTTTGGGGGGGGGGGCAAAGTAAAAAAAAGGGGGCCAATAGGGGCAATTTGGTGCAAACGGATATTTTCACCATTAGATTATCATCTGTGTAAAGAGGTTGTGTGTTTTTGTAGTAACTAAATTGAGCACAATTTTTTAAGTGATCACTAAACATGCTAAAGTTATATATTTACGTTTCATTTCTGCGAGCGTAGAGAGCAAGCGGTTTGGGGGAAAAAGTCAAATCTGAAGATGTAAAATTCACCTTTTTGGTCAATACTGTGAAAAGGGCATCCTTGTGAGATGTTGCGAGCGAATCACGTGCTCAAACTTTTGGAAATTTCATGTGGGCCTAGAATGATGATATTGATATAGATATCATTTACCCAGGGAAGCCACTTCAGTTCTGAAAACTATTCTCCCACACTCTTAAAATAAATCAGTCAAATTGACTAGACCAGTAGTCAGCTGGGAGCAACTGATATGGCAATCACTGATATTCACATTTCTGACGTATATTCTAGTCAGAAATAACTCTTTTCTAGTAAAATATGACTAGAAAATAGTCAAATATGACTAAAATAACAGTTGCTCCCAGCTGACCCTATTAACC
The DNA here is from genome assembly GCF_018143015.1 of Lytechinus variegatus. Classification (NCBI taxonomy): domain Eukaryota; kingdom Metazoa; phylum Echinodermata; class Echinoidea; order Temnopleuroida; family Toxopneustidae; genus Lytechinus; species Lytechinus variegatus. Next base: position 29,654,936 of record NC_054750.1, read on the forward strand.
AGTCTTACTGCTACTACTAATTCTACTACTGCTACTCCTACTACTACTACTACTACTACTACTACTACTACTACTACTACTCCTACTCCTACTACTACTCCTACTACTACTACTACTATTATTACTACTAAAACTACTACTACTACTACTCTTACTGCTGCAGCTATTTTTTTTTTTTACAAGAATGCTATAGAATGTCCAGTTTTCAGGTTGGAAAATCGGAAAAATTTGGCTCACGTTTCTCGCTCGCATCAAGTATTGTTTATTGAGGAACTCATTCTATTCCTGGTTACAAAAAAGAAGTATGAAATGTCCAGTTTTCAGGTTGGAATATCACAAATTTTAAGCTAGCGGTTCGCGCTCTCATTATATAGTTCGTGAGATATATACATGTATTCTATTCATGAGTCACTAAATGCAGTCCTTAAAAGATTACTTTCTGAAGCCTGTTGCATAAAACTTTTTACCTGAGAAAACTCTGGTAAAAACTGAAAACTAAGGTTAGTCTGATTTCCGCCAATTACTTTAGCACAGGGCAAAAACTCCTGTAAAAACAACCTGAGTTTTCTCAGGTAAAAAGTTTCATGCAACGGGCCCCAGGTCAGTATATAAACAAATTACAACTCGCCCTCGCATTAATTCTTTAGAAGGATACACATCTTTCTCACGATTACAAAAAATGCTCCGAATGCTCACTTCACGTCTTGTTACATGAAATGTTTACTAGTTTCAGCTTGCGATTCGCGCTTTCAACATCTCACAAGAATCATTATTAGTATTATTTTTATTACCAGCAGAAGCTGTTATTAAAAATGACATCCCCTCCAATACAAATCGTATTATCTAGAGGTTGCTCGCACGCTTCCAACACACTTGATCCCCTGCATCTTTAATTAAACCATTTGCTTATAGGCAGCAATTGCTCAGATAAAATCGAAATTAGCCTATGCTTGATCAGGGCGCCATTCTTTATGAAATACATGCTTTGGCCCGAACACACATCATCGATCGTTATTACTATCATTGCATAATATCGTGTAATCTTGTAATGACAACATCGTTTTTGTTACCAAAATGAATTATTTTCATTTTCGGAAATACGAACCTTATTTAATTTTCGGATTAACGAACCTTATTTCGTTTTCGGATTAACGAACCTTATTTCGTTTTCGGATTAACGAACCTTATTTCGTTTTCGGATTAACGAACCTTCGGAATTACGAACTTTATTTCGTTTTCGGATTAACGAACCTTCGGAATTACGAACCTTATTTTGTTTTCGGATTAACGAACCTTCGGAATTACGAACCTTATTTCGTTTTCGGATTGACGAACCTTCGGAATTACGAAGCTTCGGAATTACGAATGTATGCCCCATGATATAATAACCAACTTGACAAAATGAATTTCCTACGTTCAAGGATAAATGAAATTTTGTTTCACATGACAATGAGGAGATAATTGAAATATTTCATGTAAGGAAATACACTGAACGAAATAGTGAGTGGTTTATTTCATCAGTCCCCTTATTTGCATACCTACCAGGATTATGTGCATAATGTATTTTGTGAAATTAAGCCAAATTTTAAACTTTCATTATTTTCAAGATCCGATTTGGATGAAATTTTCAGTGTATGCTTGTTTGATTTTTCTCTTTGTATTCAAATTGACCTTTTCTTGGGGGTGGACTTGTACGCCCTTTAGAAATGGCTGTGTTTGAGTGCAAAAACACCCCAAACTGATGAGGATTAAGGAAGTGGGTTTGTGATTGATATGACCTGAACAGATATACAGGAAATAAAAAAAGCGATTTACTTCCGGAACCACCGACAATTATCTGAATGCATTTCCGGTTTAGAATTGTATGCGGATCTACATCGGTAACTGGGTATATTTTTCGTTGACTGAGAGAGGGAATTCCCTGATTCGTTCGAATCATTATCAGTAACGTAGCTGCAAAGTCTGATTCTCTTTTTTTCCTTCATAGTCATCTTTTTCTTCAAAATGCACAAAAAGTAATAACAAACGTCATCGTAACATCATCGACCAACACCAAAATCCACATCACCATCATCACTAGTATTGCCTACCATATCTCTATAGCAACCAGCCAACCATCGTAAATCGTAACCCTTTGACATTTTAAAGGGATAATCCGGACTGAAAGTATTTATAGCTTAATAAAAAGAGTAGAATTCGCTAAGCATAATGACGAAAATTTCATCAAAATCGGATAACAATTAACAAAGTTATTGAATTTTTAAATTTAGCAATATTTTGTAAAAACGGTCGTCATAAATATTCATTAGGTGGGCTGATGATGTCACATCTCCACTTGTTCTTTTGTATTTTATTATATGAAATTAGGTTTATTCAATTTTTTTCTTCAAAGAACTAGAAAAATTAGATTGACAACTGATTTAGTGCATTAGATATTTATTGCTGCAACTTATTTTATTATAACGGAAATATTATAATCACACAAGTATGAAATAATGAAAAAAATATGATATTATGTAACAACATAGCAAAACGGAAAGTGGAGATGAGACATCATCAGCCCACCTTATGAATATTCACGATGACTTTTTTCACAAAATATTGCTTAACTTTAATCTTCAATAACTTTATTATTTGTTATCCGATTTTGATAAAATTTTCGGCATTTTGCTCAATGAATTGTACTCTATATGCATTAAGATATACATATTTCCAGCCCGGACCACCCCTTTAATATCACAATCATTATCGCCACCATCACCATAAACAGCGCTACCATAAATCCATATCACCCCACCGACCATCGTCACACCTTCTATTACTACATATACACCAAAACTGTCATCGTTCCACTGACGTCATCACCACCATCATCATGACCATTACCATACACCATAATCACCACAACCACTACCATCAACACGATGATCACCACCACCATAAACTCTATAATCAATATGTCATTTATTATATGTTTTAATAGCAACGCCGTTTTGGAAGTAGATCCAACGGGCTAGAATTTATCATTTCATTGTCTACATGGATATGAAGAGCTCAGTTTTAAAAGGGGTTAGGTCCATTTTTCATCAAATTTGATTTTTTTTTTTTGGGGGGGGTCTCAATACAAAAGAAAAGTTGAAATTCCCATTTAAAAAGTGAACAAAAATGGCAAAGAAGAATCACTTTTTTTTAAAAAGGGGTTGAGTCCATTGGAGATTGGAGAAATTGGAGACAGGTAGATTTCTTTTCTACCCAATTTTATGTTCACATGGTAGGGTAGTACATCATGACAATCATTTTCTCGAAAGAATATTGCAATAAGTGAGAATAAAAAACACGATTTTTTCTCGGAATGGTCAAAAGTGGTACTAACCCCCTTTCCAATCGAACTCTTCATATGTTGAAACTGTAATTGATCGAAAAATTCCTGTCATTGAATTTTCAAATCATTGTTTGGTTTATATGTTTACCGTCACCCACCTTCATTATGATTCATAATAGCCACCTCTGTTATTTTGTTCCGCTGAGCTGATCAACCCATTTCTATTCTTCTCTCAGCAAATTATCATTTTGAAGGGCGATTTAAAAAAAATAACGGGACTAATTATTGATAGAATATATCGTAATATGTTTACATCAATCTCCACCGCGTCCGATTTAAATTGTTTAAACAGTGCTTTGTAAGAGGAATTGTTGAAATTGGCCTTGAATTCTTATTTTCTTTAATATCAAAGCTTCCAATCCTTTCTCGAAAGCGGAACTGTGAGTAATATCCAAAGAACGAGCTATTGGCGTTTAGCTTTCCCCGGTTTCATTGTGAACTTAAAAAAATACTTTCATCATCATTATCAGGTGTGTTAACTCTAAACAAAGGCGGTTGGTCAACTTCAACCAAATCATTTGTTAAAATGTACCATACAGCGCGTCCCCCCAAAAAATGTCCCTCTGTCATAGGACTGGATTAATTCTAAAATGTGGAAGGATTCTCAAATAAATGTTCATGAGTAGAAAGCTCATTTCATGATCTAACTTCTATGAAAATTTCATTGGTCGCGCTTCAGCGGTTTTGAATACACACTCTGTTACGTAACAGTGGTGCATTTTAGCCCATTCCAAGTTTGCAGTATTGATGCATTTCTTCATTTGTCTATGGCATATTAACCCCCATTCTTACATCCAGGATCTTAGCAGGGATATTTCCCTAATCATATCCAGGCTCATTAAATCATAAACTTGAGCATGTTCAGAAGGACAAGAAACATAAAAATTAAGTTTGTTTGATGATTGATAAGGGGAATCAGTGCACCAATTTTAAAGAAAATGTGAATGATGGATGGGTAAAATAAGCTGAAAAAAGGGGGAATCCACAAGTTAATCACCCTTTGCGTAAAGGATTTTTACCATGGAAAATTTTGACTTTGCTTTTAAAAAGTTACATTGAATTATTATACCTGACCTCAGTAGCTAATTAAAACAACGATGCAGTATTGTTGGAATTATGCATGAAACTGTTGTCTCAATCATTGTGCATCTCCCGTTTATCAAACATGAAATGTACTGTCAAATACTGTTTTCGCCCTTCTGAACATGCTCCAGGTTGTGATTTGACGAGCTTGGTTAGATCATGGAGATTTCCCTGGTCAGATCAGGGAATTCCTTGGTCAGAACAAGGAGATAGAGTTAATATCTCCTTGGTCAGAATGGTCAAAGGGGGTTGATATGCAAGAAAATGCTGAACACAGAGCAGTGATGCGTGCATGCAAACTTGGAATGGGCTGAAAAGCACCACTGTTACATAATAGGCTGTGTATTCAAAACCACTGAAGCGAGACCAATGAAATTTTTATAGAAGTTAGAACAAGAGATGGGCTTCCTATATCCATACATTTCATTGAGAATAATTTTTATTATTGGAAGTTATTTAGCCGCATATCAGAGGGACATTTTTTTGGGACGCGCTGTAGTCTTTACCATGAATTTACGTTGGGCTCCGAAACACATTGAATTTGATTGTTATCGTCCAAAAAATGGAATTTCGTTTCGTTTTCAAGTCAATACGAACAGCATTACAACTGCATGACATAAATTTGGCCTTATTATTACATATACCACTGAAAATGGTATCATTCCGACATATTACCATTGCCCGTAAACATGGTAAAACTGAGAAAGACTCAGATATTTTTAAAACGAAACGAACTTTTGTGGGGGGGGGGGTTAGAAATAGGAGATTGTTATGAGCTAATCGGCATTAAAATGAACCTTTTCCCCCCTCTTTATGCTGCATGATCGTGCAATGCTTGACAAAAAAGTGCATGCACTCTGTGTTGGTCCAAAAGTCTGACCACTGGTTGCTTGGGCCAAAATTGTGATCCATTGGCTGTCAACATGAACCGATCGACCACTTTTTGATCAAAACAAATTTTGACCAATAATCTTCCGCACTTCGTTTGATAAATTTTTAGCTTCATTCGTGCGTTCAATAGCAATATTGGCCATTTTTTTTTTTAATCAAGAAATTAACAAATTTAGTGAGAGAAAATCGAGGCCTTTAAGGGCATTTAAAGGAATGCTCCAGCTAGGCTGAAGATATTTGTATCTCAATAAATAAGAGTAAGATTAGCCGATCCAAATGTTGAAAATATCATAAAAATCGGTTTTTATAATGATTTGCATTATATTGGTGAAACAGTTACAGGCATGTCTTTTTTAATTTGGCCTATTCATAAGGTGGGCTGATTATGTCATATCCCCACTTGTTCTTTTGTATTTTATTATATGAAATTATGTTCTACCACTCGGAACTGAAATAATATTGGATTGAGAACTGATTAAGTACATGAGCTTTTCCTCTGCGAATTTTTCTCTAGTTATTTAGAGAAGGGAGACAAGACTTATGGAGTAGGTATAGGCCTACATGTATTATTTCCGAAGATAGATTTTGCAAAGCAAAATATAATGATGAACATAAAAGCACCAGAAAAATTATTTTGTCAAGGAACGTTTCACAGCTTCCCTGATTTATTTACAACCATAGATTCGTTTCATTTTCGAAATTATTTATTGACATGTTTTCCGAGTATGAATAGAGACGGATGCTGCTTGCAAACAATGCAAGTTTTGAATGCGTGGATGGGTTTCTGTACTGTACAATGAGCGCTAGTCAGTCATAATTGAAGCATTGTTTTGGTGTTTATAAAATATTTTGCGAGTGTGATACTAATAGTGCGTGACAGTTCGTCAAACAAATGATTACAAATCTGGTTTGGCTTTGTGGATAGTATACTGCAGTTATCATTGGATTCTTTTCATAAATTGGATTACTCTAGAAGGAACGTGAATTCGTAATTGGATATTTACGCCAGTTTTAATTGTGTTGGTAAAGTTGGCTGTGAAGCCGAATATAGGAAGCGATGACTGGCCGAAAGTCTGGCGAGCCTCCCGTTGCTTGGACACTGCTGGTGATGCGGGTGATATACTTTTCTCATTTGATGCTATCATCTTCGCTTTTAGTTCACGGTAAGCAATATGATGATAATGCTCTCTGACATGAGTTTGAGTTATTTATCAATGTATTGATCCAGTTCTTTTTTTTTCTTCACATGCCTTTCATTCTCCTTTCTCTCTTTATTTCATTCATTCTTTCTTTCTTTCTTTCTGTCTTTCTGTCTGTCTGTCTGTCTGTCTATCTTTCTTTCTCTTTTCTTTCTTTCTTTCTTTTTTCCTTTCTTTCTTTCTTTCTTTCTTTCTTTCTTCCTTTTCCTATCTATCTATCTATCTGTCTGTCTGTCTATCGATATATCTGTCTGTATATCTATCTGTCCATCTATTTTTCTTAATTTTTTATTCTTTTCTTTCTTTCTTTCTTTCTTCTTTCTTTCTTTCTTTCTTTCTTTCTTTCTTTCTTTCTTTCTTTCTTTCTTTCTTTCTTTCTGTCTGTCTGTCTGTCTTTCTTTCTTTCTTTCTTTCTCTTTTCTTTCTTTCTTTCTTTCTTTTTTCCTTTCTTTCTTTCTTCCTTTTCCTATCTATCTATCTATCTATCTATCTATCTATCTGTCTGTCTGTCTATCGATATATCTGTCTGTATATCTATCTGTCCATCTATTTTTCTTAATTTTTTATTCTTTTCTTTCTTTCTTTCTTTCTTTCTTTCTTTCTTCTTTCTTTCTTTCTTTCTTTCTTTCTGTCTGTCTGTCTGTCTGTCTGTCTGTCTGTCTGTCTGTCTTTCTTTCTTTCTTTCTTTCTTTCTTTCTTTCTTTCTCTCTTTCTTTCTTTCTTTCTTTCTTTTTTCCTTTCTTTCTTTCTTTCTTTCTTCCTTTTCCTATCTATCTATCTATCTGTCTGTCTGTCTATCGATATATCTGTGTGTATATCTATCTGTCCATCTATTTTTCTTAATTTTTTATTCTTTTCTTTCTTTCTTTCTTTCTTCTTTCTTTCTTTCTTTCTTTCTTTCTTTCTTTCTTTCTTCCTGTCTTTCCTTTTTTCTTTCGTTCAATCATTCATTGTTTTCCAAAGTTCCCTTTTTTATTGATTCTCTCTTTCTTACATTAGTTATATTCTATAATGTCTTTCTTACCTTCTTTCATTACTATCTTCCTCCATTCTTCCTTTTGGTCACCGTTTTCCCCCTAAATTTACACTCTTTCTATCTCTATGAGTTACCCTTTGACAAGTTGAGAACCCTTTCCAACCTTATTTGTCCTTCTTGTTTCTTTTCCTACAACATTCATTATCCTACCCTAGACTTTCTCTATTATATGCCAATAGATGTATTGTGTTCGTGTGAGCACTTAAAGGGAAAGTTCACCCTGAAGAAAACTTTGTTGTAAAAATAGCATAAAAATGATAAAAAATATTGGTGAAGGTTTGAGGAAAATCCGTTAAAGAGTAAGAAAGTTATTAGAGTTCAAAATTTTGGATTTGTGACGTCATAAACGAGCAGCTGCCCCATGTGTTATGTAATATATAATGTATGAATTTAAAATTTTGTATGGTTCCTGATGACTTAATTTTGTTTTCTTTTCATGATCTAGTGTGAAATCATTTGTCTATTGATATACAAAAGTTACAGTGAAAACCATTTTCAATTTTCTGAGAAAATGACATTTCATTGATTTTCTACCATTCGCTGTGTAGGAATGCTGCTCGCATATGACGTCACAAATCAAATAATTGAAATTCTAATAACTTTTTAATTATTTGATGAATTTTTCTCAAACCTTCGGCAATATTTTTTTATTATTTTTTCTGCTATTTTTACAATAAAATTTTTGTCAGGGTGAACTTCCCCTTTAATTAATTACATATAATTGAGACTGAGCAAAACAGTGTCTCTTCATTATTAATAATGATGCAATTTGTGTGGTTTCGATTGATACGTTGAAGAATCAACTTATCTCTTCTAGGTTGTGGGTATCCTATCCTATAGCCATCTTTATGTTGTCATTTCTTAAAGCAAAATAATGGGTGAGATGCATAAAAGCAGCAATTGCTTTTGTTATAAAAGCTTTTGCTTGATTCCGCATGCATACAAATGAGCGAAAAATTGCTTTTGCTAGTACGTATCTAAGTTCAAGCAATTCCTAACTGCCTTCTAGCATTTGCTTCACGATTAAGCCATTGCTTAAAAGCGTATGTATAAAGTGAACATTTTGCTTGTATTGTATTTATTTTCCGTCAATTAAAAATTTCAACAACGATAGATATATTTACAATTAATTACAAAGAAATGATCATTAAAAAGATGGAGGGATTGCCCTACTCAGCGTTGATAACATATTAACGCTGTTTTATAGAGGGGTCCCTTACATAGATATACATGTAAAGATAATACAGGAAAAAAACTTAGTAGACTTACGATAAAGATGTTGACAAAATGTGAAAAAGTAGGATTTTTTTTACAATATACAAGATGACAAAGGAAAGTAAGAATGAGGGATCTGAACTAAAAATTACAAGAAGTCTGGAAAATGTTTTTAAGGCCTTTTTTTGTTTTGAAGGCATCGATATTTTCTAATAATTTCATGTGATGGGGAAGAGTATTATAATGAGATGCACCTCTGTATTGGATAGTGCGATGAGAGTATTCTGTTTTGGGTTTGGGTAAAGCAAAGTTATGACACACACTTGTGCCTTTAAAGGACAAGTCCACCCCACCAAAACTTGATTTAAATAAAAAGAGAAAAAATCAACATGCATGACACTGAAAATTTCATCAAATCGGATGTAAAATAAGAAAGTTATGGCATTTTAAATTTTTGCTTCATTTCACAAAACAGTTATGCACATCTCGGTCGGTATGCAAATGAGGAAGTGATGACATCACTCGCTCACTATTTCTTTTGTATTTTATTATATGAAATATTTTTATTTTCTCGTCATTGTCATAAGAAACGAAGTTTCATTCCTCCCTGAATACGTGGAATTCCATTATTTTAACATTTTGTGTTTCAGGCAAGGAGGTCCTAATCGTCAAATTTGTAAAAATTGAAATATTGTATAGTGAGTGATCATCGACTCTCTCATTTGGATGTAACTGGCTCGTTCATATAACTATTTTGTAAAAAATAAGCGAAACTTTGAAATGTCATAACTTTCTTATTTTACATCTGATTTTGATGAAATTTTCAGCATTGTGCTTGTCTGATTTTTCTCTATTGATTCAAATCAACATTTTTCTGAGGTGGACTTGACCTTTAAGCACTAACTTTGCGTTTTTTTCGAGCTCAGTAAGAGCAGCTTGAGCGTTTGCTCGATCAGGACGTTCACTACTCAAATGGATGCTCCGGGCTGAGAATATTATGATTTAAACAGATAAAAAATTAATCAAACAAACAAAACACTGAAAATTTGATCAAAATCCTAGTTAGGAATAATCATGTTATGGCGTTTTAAAGATTTCCATTATTCCGGTGAAACAGTTCTAGGCATGTCTTCATGAATATTCAATGAGCAACTTGATGATGTCATACATATCCCAACTTGTTATTTTGTATTTTATTATATGAAATTAGGTTACAGTTCTACCAAGATCTAAAAAAAAGGATTGAAAAGTGATTAATTGCATTAGATATTCATTGTTGTAACTTATTTCATTACAAAGAAGACACGTATTCCCTCATGTATGAAAAAATAAAGCGATTATGCATCTGATACATTTTCCACACTGCCACTGACACTCCTTGTAATTCCTTGAATGCACAAAGTGCTTCTGAAGAACATTTCAGCTCAACTCAAGTCTGGGTAATGATAGTTGCGCTTTGTATCTTCAGGCTAAAATCAAGTATATTCAAATCAGCAGTTGGGGATTGGGGGTGGGGGGGGGGATGGTAGGGGTTTGAACCCCCATCTTGGGCTCCCTAAAAATAATGATAGTGTGGGATCAAACTTCAACACCCATTCAAGGGGAGGGGTGGGGGGTAGGACAAGTTACGTTGCAGCTCATCGTTTTGGGTTCAAACCTCCTCTTAGGAAAGAGCCAGATCATCCACCACATTAAACTTTAATAAGAGGTAGCAAACTCATTGAAATATTTTGAGAAAGGGAGAAGAAGGAACAGAATAAACAATATGTGGTATGCGAGTTGTTATTTCCATTTTTAAAGATTTATTTCCTCCATTTACTGGACTGGATAAATGAGAGGAATTTTATTGCTTTAACATGTGGTATAAAGTGAAACTTGATGCAAGGGGAACACATGAAAAGGGAAGCTGTTTTTTTCATGGTAAATTTCACTTACAGAAAATATGAAAACAATAATGAGTATGAACTGGTTGGCAGAACATTATTTATTTTTTGTCAAACAGCCAATAATTCTTGAAACAGATAGCAGGGTTAATGCACTGTGTCTTACAGAATATTACCAGGAAGTAATTCAATATAGTGACGCCTGAGTTGAAAATATGTACGGTAATTTAAGTGAAGATTAAATATCACATTATTGTTGAGTGTAGAACATTAGTATATTTAATCCCCACTATTTATTATTCACTTGGTAATGATGCAATGGTGTGAAGTGAAGATTATGACATTTTTTCTTACATGTATAGGATTCTAACTTTAAAAAGTTTAACATTATTCACCAGTAACTTTATTTTTTGTAAACAAATTCAAATTGATTGTCAGATTTACATGCATGAGCACCATGTGTTAATATTGTTCATGATAACAAGAATGAACAAAGGTCTTAACCTTAAAATTATCATATCCCCTGCAAGGCCTGTGCTTGAAAAATTTTATACAACTGAATAAAACAAAAATGTTGGGACCTAAATCTACACATTTTAATTGGGAATTTGACACAAAGCATGTACGGTATGATACATCTGGCATGGTGCTACATAACTCTTAGAAGCATAAACTTTAAATAGTTAGAATATACTTGCCTGAAAATCTATTTCACTTGTCCGAAAAATCCTTGAGAAAAGTTATACCTCTTCAAAAGAAAATATTGCGGTTTCATAAAATAAACCATTACCCCTTTTTCTCTCTTTTGACATTAACTGATGTACCTTGTACTTGTATTCCTTTTTACAAAGTGATTTTTTTCTTGCCAGCCATGACCAAATTTAATTTTGGTATTAATTCAGTGTGAGAATTTTTTTCGGGCAAGTAGTTTTTTGGCCTTTACCTCAAAACACTTGCCCGACTTTAACTTTTACTTGCCCCGGGCAATCGGGCAAGTGCTTATGTAGCACCCTGCATCTGGCAATGACTTCAAACTTTGAAACTCCATAACCTTCAAATGTACCAAAAACCTAATTCACATTAAAAGCTACTGCTGCTGCTTTACATTGCTTCTGACTAACTACTTGTGACATCCTTTATTGACATGATTGGCTTTGTTACAACTTTACAAGGATTTAATGACAGACTAGACTTTCCTGGCTTGCTACAATATACATTTCGTGCTTGGATGAACATTATTACATTATGACTGCCTATAGCATATGGACTATAAAATTTCCATATTCAGTCATGAATTATGTATTGAATAATATGCCATTAAATAGTTACTACGATTGTACTTATACATAATATAATGGTCTAGACTCTAGACCAGTCCAGACACAATGGCCCGAATTCACAAAGGTGGTTTCGTTTGAAACCATGGTTTCTGCAAAAACCACCTTTTTGAATTCGGGCCAATGGGTCTGTCTCATACTATACACTGTATGAAACTTTGTTGATTAAGTTGGATATCCACTTGTTCCATTAAGCATCCAAAATGTGGATCTACGTTCAAATATAAATTTATTGATCAGAAAGTGAAGGGAGAGTAAGGGATTAAAGGGTAATCCAGTCTTAAAATGTGATTTTAATTGATAACATGAAATAAGACAAACCCATCACTGAAAATTTTGGTTGCATTATTTTTGGTTTATCGATAACATGTCTATGCCCATCTATATTCAGTGAGCAAAGTAATGATGGACATCGCATCCCTACTTAAAATTGTATTTAAACAAAATGTGAATTACTAGTATATTCATATTTTGTCCCCCGAGAATGAAAACAAAAAATGGTTTGACTATAATACTGATTTAACTCAGGACAGCTCCTGGATGGCTGTGGTTAGGGACTAGCCAGATTTTGGATATATTTCATTTCTTTTCAATTAGAATTCTCTTGGGTTTTGATTTGAAAGCTGGTTCTGAGTTTGGTTGGTCCCTGACCGCGGTAGATCTGGTTTTGTTAAGCCTGGATCCGTGCAGTGTGGACTTGGTAGGTATTGTTAGATATAATATAGTATTAACTATGCGCCATATGCACCATGAGCATCTTTTTATGATGGATACCGGCACATTACAAATGTTCATATTATTATTATTATTATTAACGAATGGTGATGTGCCTTCTTCTTCTGCTCTGGCTCTCTATTTTCTTCTTGACCTCATCTCATTCTTACCTTCTATCTGTCTTTCCCCTATCCTATCGCTTTCTACAAGTAGCTATGGGTTACATTATTCTCAAGTTCATATAAAATTTTCAATTACTAGGTGTATACCGGAAATTTTCATCTGTTTACTTTTAGGATTTGCATTTTCCATAATTTGTATTGTCTATAAGTATGCTTGTATTTTGTTTTGTTTTAATAAATAATAATAATATGTGATTTGTAATGCGCCAAATCGACTCGGCAGAGTAGCCAAAGTGCAGTGAAAGAAAGAGAGAGAGAAAAGTACAAATATAATAGTAACAGATTAAGGAACAATTAAAAATAGAAAGGATGTTATAAAGGGCCCCAAAGCACAACAGTATTTGACTACTGAAGGGGCTACTCTGTTTAAATAGTACCTAATATTGAAAAAAAATAATAAATCTGCTTGGCCACTATGCTCCATTCAGGTTAGCGTGCATGTGCATTTCACATAATATTGCTGAACTTTAAACTTAGCTCTGGGCTCTATCATGTATTGATGAAATTTTCAGCATTTTGCTCAGTGAATTTTACTCTACCTTTACAATATACTCTATCACTATTCAGTATCCTCACTAGATTCCCCTTAAACAATATTGATGTAAAGAATATGAAAATTAATTTTAGTTTTTATATGAATTTGGTCAGTTGTTAGATCAAAATATGTTATCTGCATCCTTTTTCTTCTTTCAAAATCTATTCGAGTATATGAAATGGGCTGAGTTTGAATTTTAGGAAAAGATTTGTCTGCACCATTAATTGATCACTGACTGATAATGTCATTTTTCAAAGACTCTTTTAAAAGAAAAAATAATAAAAAATGAAAATATATTAATGAATTAACAATGTCAATTTAAAAGTAATTACAAAAAACCCCATAAAATTTTCTGGTCTTCTAAAGAGTATTTACATTGTGCTTTCATAGGAATTTTACCATGTTTGCTTTGCTAAATTACTCTGGCTTGTTATATTTGATGTATGGATAATTGATTTTTATTCACATAGTTTTATGAAAGAATCTTGTTGATATCATATGGTCAAATCTAATTAAAAATCCATCCATATGATACTGATAGCAAAAAATAACAATTTTATTTACTTCTATTTCAGATAGATGCTTCAAAGTTCCTCCATTTATGGAGGGATATCAGGCATGTAATCATCCATCACCCATTCAAACAAATGAAGTCGAATTTGTTTAAAGACAGAACTAACTATCTAATATTGGTTGTAAAAGTTCATTTAAATATATTTCATTCAATTCATTCCCAAATATATACAAATTCAAAGCTGAAAATAAACTTTGAAATCAAATAATCACGAACAAACATATTTCATATAAAAATATATGCAAATGATAAGAATTATTAAAGAGTATTAAAAGAACAAAAGTATGTTTCATTTCTGTGTAGTTCAGATGAGAAAGTAATAATAGAATGATGGGAAATGATTTTATAACATGTTCAAGAAAGAGTACATAGTTCAAGGGATAGTGGTCTTATCTGTGTCGATCAAGTTCATGTTTAACACTTTTTCCTATGTGTTATGAAATTAAAGGTTGTTGCATTGTGTTCAATGGCAGTGTGTGCAACCTTAAAATGATTGTAATTTGCTTTAAAATCAAATGAAAACAATAACCAAAAAACAAAACAACAATTATTCATTTTCAATGGCAACCATACACTGTAAAAAAAAATGGGCAAAATTTTAACCAGCATGAGGGTAATTATGTATCCAACCAATTTGGGGTAGTATTTTACCCAATGCGGGAAATATATTGTCCAGTAAGGTTAAAAAATAAGCAGAAATTACTTTAGAATGAGCAAAATTTTCATCACACTGGATAAATAATAATGCCCAAAAGAAATGCCAAATGTTGGTTGGATACATAATTACCATCATGGAGCATTTTTACCCAATATTTTTAAGAGTGTAGTTCTGTAATGAATATAGGCACTCCTTTCAATAGTCATGTGAAGTTGAGTGTCCACTGCCGACCTTATTTGACAGAAGTGAGCAGATGTTCGTGATGGTAGTTAACCTTTGGTGGCAATAGGTAACATTCAACCCCCACCCCCCAGTTTTCCCCGTCTCTTATTAAGTCCTTTTGATATTTGTATTAGGTCAAGTTCTGCAAACTGTAGATGGTGCTATAAATATATTATGTTCGACAGGCTGTGTCATCTAACCAAATTTCTATTTTTATCACTTTACAGGAGAGCCATACATGTCTACAGTTAGCCGAGGTTTCACAAGCACAGAGATTGTTCAACCTTTCTTTGAATGTTACAGGAGTGCCCCTGATTTACAAGCATCCGTTTCTATCGGGCGATATGTCTATACATACAATAATATTCAAAACCCAGCTAATGCTAATCCACCACAAAGTATGCCCTTCATGGCTGGTAATCCTTCAATTCAAGTATACAGAGTAAACCTAAATACAAGTCAACACAGGTCATACGGTGTCTTTTACTGCGCTTCATCACTTAATGGAGAGTACTCAGCAGTACCAACTATCTTTGTTAGATCTGATGGTAAGAGGCATATTAATGGTTTAAAATATCAACCTTAAAATATATTTATTGATCCAAATGCGTGGCCATCGATTTGATGAGTGTTTTAATTTTCTTGTCTTTCTTTTGCCAGAAATAAAATAAATAAATGGAATAAAACAATATATATTTAATAAGAATGAGAGTGTAAATTTTCATCTACGTGTATATGTGCACACGTCAGAGATATGCCTCGTGTGACTGACCTCTATACTGGATTTTTAAGAGTTATGAAGAAATACAGAATGATGCTCTGTGAATTGACTATGAAATTTGCCAAATGAATAAAAGTCACAAAACTTAAATAAGAATAAAGAACTGTGATTAACTACCGGACGCTTACAAGTACTTCTTTCTAATTCCAAATATAAAGTGACAAAATCTCTGGTGTATTTGGGTTTCAATTTATGTTTTATGAAAGAATATGTCTTTTCCAGAATACATGTTCACCTTAATAAAAACCCAAAAGATGATCAGGGATTTTTAGAAACTGTTCATGGGTCAGGAAAATTGATTTCAAGGATTTATATGTTGAATCATAAGGATGTTATATTTTGACATTTCAAATATAAAAAGAAATTACAAAGCAATTTACACAAGAACATGCAAAGACATAAGGTATAAGGATGTAGCATTCGAAAAGGTTTTTGTCTCACCTGCGAAGCAGAGTGAGACTATAGGCGCCGCTTTTCCGACGGCGGCGGCGGCGTCAACATCAAATCTTAACCTGAGGTTAAGTTTTTGAAATGACGTCATAACTTAGAAAGTATATGGACCTAGTTAATAAAACTTGGCCATAAGGTTAATCAAGTATTACTGAACATCCTATTAGAGTTTGATGTCACATGACCAAGGTCAAAGGTCATTTAGGGTCAATGAACTTAGACCATGTTGGAGGGATCAACATCGAAATCTTAACCTGAGGTTAAGTTTTTGAAATGTCATCATAACTTAGAAAATATATGGACCTAGTTCATGAAACTTGGACATAAGGTTAATCAAGTATCACTGAACATCCTGCACGAGATTCACGTCACATGACCAAGGTCAAAGGTCATTTAGGGTCAATGAACTTTGGTCGAATTGCGGATATCTGTTGAATTCCCATCATAACTTTGAAAGTTTATGGACCTGACTCATGAAACTTGGACATAATAGTAATCAAGCATCACTGAACATTTTGTGCAAGTTTCAGGTCTCATGATTAAGGTCAAAGGTCATTTAGGGTCAATGAACTTTGGCCGAATTTGGGGTATCTGTTGAATTACCATCATAACTTTGAAAGTTTATTGGTCTAGTTCATTAAACTTGGATATTATAGTAATCAAGTATCTCTGAACATCCTGTGCGCATTTCAGGTCACATGACCAAGGTCAAAGGTCAATGAACTTTGGCCGAACTGGGTGTATCTGTTGAATTACCATCATAACTTTGAAAGTTTATGGATCTGATTCATGAAACTTGTACATAAGAGTAATCAAGTATCACTGAACATCCTGTGCGAGTTTCAGGTCACATGATCAAGGTCACAGGTCATGTAAGGTCAATGAACTTTGGCCATGTTGGGTTTTTTTGTTGAATAACCATCATATCTCTGTAAGTTTATTGGTCTAGTTCATAAAAAGTGGACATAAGAGTAACCATGTATCACTGAACATCTTGTGCGAGTTAGAGTAGTATTCAAAGTCAGCACTGCTGCTATATTGAACCGCGTGGTGCAGGTGAGACGGCCAGAGGCATTCCACTTGTTCTTTTTTTAATGCGATTGGACTAAAAAACTCTTTCATGACAAGGTCGACCAAGGTTGATGGTTTCTGATTGATTTCAGAATGTAAGTCATTAATTAATCAAAATGTAAAATAAACTCTTATCTGATTATTTCTGTCTTTTTTCTCCCTGCAGCTAAGTTTGTGCCCACTTCTGGAAGGTTCTCAAAGACAGTTAACAAGGGAGATGTGAATGTGACTGTTGATTTTACTGAGGTTACTCCGAGTAACACTATCAAGAACTGGCGGTTCAATGGGACAGCATCCTCCCTCGATACCTTTTCTCAGGATACAATTTTTGAAGATTTATCTGTGTATACAATAGATGGAGAGGTAAACACCTCTTATGAGGGTGTGTATGAGCTTCATTTGATGGGTGAGAGAGGGCTGGCAAGAGCTGGATTGTTTCGATTGATTGTCAGAGGTAAGCCATTAGATGATCTTTTTTGGTTGGGAATAGGCATAATACCTAATTTTCAAGAAAAATTTCAATCCAGGGTGCACTAGAAAAACAAAAAGAATAAGACCAATAATTCCAGAGAATTGATAGCCATGTTACAAAAGAAAAGATATTAAGACTATATGATTATTACTGAACAATTTCATAAATTCAGCAATAACAATATTTGTGTAGATATTTGAGATTATTTCTATAATTTCAACTAATATTATGGCTGCAGTTTGTGTAAGGCCTTAATGGACTTTATAGTAAGAAGTAGGTAGCCCCCCTTAGATCAGACCAGCATACACAGTTGGCGTAGTATTCTATTGCTTATTTCATGTATTTAAGAGAACAAGACTATTTGTACTTGGAAGTTGAGTATTTAAACATGGCCATATTGAAAAGAAATTCTTACATATATCATTTCGTGTATTTATAGCCCGCGACTGAATGAAAATTGCGTTTGACACAATTTCATATATACTTGCCTTTTATGCTTTATCATTTGTACTGGATATGGAGAATACAGAGTCGGTATTTAATTTGCAGGGGTATCACATAGATATCGTCACTGGTCAATAATCAATTGGCACCTACCTGAGTAAGGGTGCGTGCGTGGTGATCATGTCAGATGAGCATAAATGCTTTAAGACGCACCTTAATTGTTTTTAGCAATCCATCAATACCTACAGGACCATGTTTGTTTATGTATTTAGTGTTTGAATAGGACCGCCTGCACCAGCCCGAGTTCTCAAATTAGCACGCTTTTTTCTGCAAATTATTCCGATCTGAACAATCTCGAGATTATTTGTAATGGAGATGCAATTATCACGCTAGTTTGCAGGATTAATCACAAGATTGCAATCCCAAGTCAACTTGGGATTATTTGCATAATAGCGGGCAATTTTACAAATTATCCCATTAATTCGCAGGTGCAGATGAACTCGGAATACTTATTCAGGGCGTCAGACATTGATGCCTTGCTCGAGCAGGAATCGCTCTCCTTGCAATGGTGGATACAGGGTTTCTTGAATCTTGAAATTGATCGTGAAGAGGGCCGATGGGGCTAAATCTTGATATTGAGCAAACTCAGGCTGGTGCAGCACCGCCCCGCCTATTGTTATTTTCTTTAATGAAGGATTGAAGGTATACCATTCTATTATGTTTTCAGCATGCCCGGCTGGTCGTTATGATGAATCTAGAGGATGTACACAGCAATGTCCATCATGTTATAATGGAGGAATATGTCATGATCAGACAGGGGAGTGTATCTGCCCTCCAGGCTTTCAGGGAAATTACTGTGAAATGGGTGAGATATACACAGACATCCCATGGATGATATTCTTAGGTTTATATTCATTTGAACCGGTTTTCAATTAAGTATTTTGCTCAGTATTTTGCTTAAGTAAATCCATCTTTGGTATTCAGTTTCATTGTTTGGCTAAGTATTTAGCTTAAATCATAGTCTGCCGCCTACAAGACTTAAGTCTGGCTGGCTTGCGCACAGTTACATATTCTTCGCACAGATGCATTCATACATTACACGTTATTTGGCTCAACTTTATGACGTCAAAATGGTTATTAGTAAGTCTTTTGCTTAAATTTGGCTTAATAAAGTAAAGATATATGATCTGCATACGAGTTGAGCATTTTGCTTAGCCAAATAAAATGCTAACTGAAATACTTACAAATTCAAAACTTTTAATTGAATACCAACCTTGGTTTATACAAGCATTTGGTCTATCTATCTCTCAGATCATTCTGATACAAGGCCTCACCCATTTGGTTTCCCTATGAGTTTGGTCTTATTACCATTTGGTCTACATATGCTTGTTCCGGTACCATCTACTCTTGTTCTTACTTCGTCCAATACCAAATCGGTCTTATTTCCACTATGTGTACTTTTTTTCCTTGTGAAATGAAAATCTGCCTCATTAAAAGTTCATCTGTCTGTATAGACTTAATTGTTGTTAGATCAAAGACCAAAAGAATATCCTGACAAAATGGGTATTTACCTAACTGGAAATGAGATAAAATGGTAAATGTACTAAAAAGCTATTATGCAAATGGTTAGTAAACAAACTGATTAAACATAAAATTGGATTAGACCGTGTGGGATGAAAACAAAAGGAAATACATGATTAAGATGTAGACCTATTCATGGTTGTGTAAGAGCTGTGGTGTAGTGGTTCTGACTCTTGCCTTGTAAACAGAGGGTCGTGTGTTTGAATCCCACCGCGGTCCGAGCGTCCCTTGGCGAGGCGTTAATCCACACTTTGCCACTCTCGAAGTGAACATTTTTATAAAGAGAAGAGCAAGACTTACCCCAAACCGGGTGTTAAGAAGAAAACAAATTAGAAAAGTTGTTGATATTATCATTTTAGAAATCAAAGACAGTAGCAGAAGACATAAAAATGGGATTTAATTGCATGAGAATTTAGCTGTAACATCAATATTTTCATTTTTGTTTTGTTTTGTGTTTCTAATTTTATAGCTTGTGGTGGGAATCGCTTTGGTCGTAACTGCGAGTACCGATGTGACTATGATCTTTCAGATGATAAGACGGCTTGTATTGGGCTCCAGGTCTGTGTGCCAGACCCCTATGGATGCTCTTGTACACCAGGATATAAAGGATTGGACTGTACTACAGGTGTGGTAACCTATACTAGGACTTCAGTAAAACATTGTTAATAGGCCTCTTACAGTGTGTCTCATAAAAAACAAGATTCTCGGTTATTTTCTTCAATGTAGGTGAAAGAGTTATTGGTATTTCATTTACTATATCATGAATTCATCTTTTTTCTTCATTTTAATACCTACATGTATGACATAAAACTTTGTGCATCTAGGTGAGCAAGAAGATTTTTGAAATTTCGATATCAAATTCAAGTTGCACAAAAAAATTGGTCAAGATTTGCATGGATACAAGCCTATAGATGTAAAATGGGATGGCTTATTAGCATATCTTTTAATATATTCAAATTTCTAAATGAGAGTGGATTCGGATTTACGTGTGCATGAGTTTTTGATATGACAGTATTGTTTGGTTGTAATGTGCCCACAGCTTGCATGTGCATATAATTTGAGACCAAATTTGAATTGGTCTTATATTATATTTACACGTACCTGTAGTATCAAATTTGTAATCAAAGTGTATTGCATGTAGATGAGTTGTGATATCTCATTTTGGAAACTTTTTTTTCTTTTTTTAGGGGCACTGTATAATCATTTTCATGCAACATTAAGTGTTACTCATTTGGCTCAATGGGTAAAAATGGGTATTCCCATGTACATGGGAATCAACACAATGACCTTGTTCCATTTTTATATTGCAGCATAAACACATTAATTCAGAAAGAAATTGGAGTCATTACAAAAATATATTTATATGCTTCCAAAGTTCTATGTTTAGTCCTGGTGGTTTGAATTAATGTTTTGAGTCTATATTATCCTTATAAGTATATTTTACTGTTATTGGTGTGTTTGCTCAGTTGTTAGAGCATCCATCTCACAACTGGAAGGTCGGGGTTCAAACCCCGGCCGCGTCAGACCAAAAGACGTTAAAAGATGGAAGTTGCTGCTACCCTGTTTGGCGTTCAATGATTACGGGGATAGCGCCTCGTCGATCTGGCTCTGCACAGCGGCTGCCAGGCCCACGATCAATTGGGCAAAGTAAATTTTCTGAATATTTAATTTCATGTGTATTTTGAACAATAAAATATGGATTTTCATTTTACTAGAGGGTCTGAATTTTCCTCTTGAACACCCACCTGCTAACGAAGATAATTATCTGCAGTGATGATATCATACAATATTCTAGATTCTTTGAGGAAAAAGAGATAAGAGGAAAGAGAAAAAAGATCTAGGTCTATTTAATTGCTGATAAGCACTATAAGTGAAAAGAAAAATGGTAGTCAACCACTGCAATTTATGCTTCCTGTAATAAAGTACAGCTTTTTTTGGCCTCATAGTTTAAACACAGGATATTGTTTCCTCAATAGATTTCTATCATATTAGTCAAAATGTAAACATGCTGACTGAGTTTTATACATCTTAGTTGAAAATATGAAAAAAATGTCACTTTTCTTTATGATTTTACAGAGATTTACTGGTGGCTCACATTTTGGTTCTGTATATTTCAGTTCAGCATTAGTATACAGTGTGAAGCGTTGTGGTGTAGCGATTCTGACTCTCGCCCTGTAATCAGGGGGTTGTGTGTTTATATCCCATCGTGGCTTAGCGTCCTTTGGCAAGGCGTCAATCCACAATTTGCCACTCTCCACCCAGGTGTTAGATGGGTACCCGGTAGGATGCGAAAGCCTATATGTAGTATGCCCAGCATATGAGTCTTGGAACTCTTGTTGGAATGCTGCCCAGGGAGTGGAGAATTTGCATACATTGTATGCGGGCATGCAAGGTTCCGATGACCGGGGTATTCATACATTTGTAACGCACTTAAGGCCTGGTCACACAGCCCGAGCATTGTTGGAGCGGTCGTGAAGCGGAGAGAAAAAAATCATCACCGCTTGCTACCGTTCACAATTTTCGATTTCGATTGTTTTTTTTATGTCGATTTTCGTTTTCGATTTTTCCTTCAATTTTGTGAGCGAAATTCGACCCTCTCTCCCTACCGCTCCAAGACCGCTCTAACAACGCTCGGGCGGTGTGACCAGGCCTTAAGAGACGTCGTTCTGAAGTATTAAGCACTAAATATGCGGAATATTATTACTACGTCTGTATGTCCCTACCCCAAATATAATGCTGATGGAATCATTAAAATCAATCTTCATCATGTCTTTCCTCTGAATGGTGTTATTTTAGAATGTGACATCGGAGAGTTTGGAGCTAGCTGTAGCGAGACATGCCATTGTGTATCTGGTGAATGCGATCGGTTTACTGGTGTCTGTTCAGGAAGCTCTTCTGATTGCCAACAAGGATGGACGGGGACCAATTGTCAAGGTTAGCTTATAACAGGTTTCTATTGCTCGTTTGATTGTATCTCAAGCACATTTACAGTTTCAACAGTAATCAGCATCTGTATTAGATATGCACAATTTATCAGAGCTTTTCACTGTAGACTAAACTCATTTACTGTACATGCATATGGAGGCATCTGTCTGCTCATGGAATTTCAATTTTTTGAATATCTGTAGGCTGGTTTCATGTTTCATAGATTTTTTTGAAAATCCCATTATTACATAAGATTCGCCAACAGTATTATGTGATACATGATCTATTTCAATCTTCAAGATTTATGTTAGCAGTGAAATTATCATAAATGTGCCCCCCTCCCCCCCCCCCCCCGATTGCAATGTTAATTGGATTAAAATGATTTAATGATGGTGACATTGCAAGTGTAGTATTGACATATTTCATTTTCTCAAGTTTATTGCTTATTAATTGTTTGCAGAAAAAGTTCATTCGAATGCACTCTTTTCTTTACAGAATGTATGATTGGTAGATATGGGCCTAATTGTGAACGTAAGTATCGTTTTTGATATCAATCTACGTTACATGATAAATATAGTTCAGGATACACACAAAAGATAAATGTTCTTGAACTATCTTATATTAGCATTTTTTCTTTGTTGTTATTTAAGGCCCATAAACATGATAATGCTAAGAATAGCCCCTACTCCCCATACGTCTTTTTTAATAGTTGACATGCATATACATGTATGTTGACTTTCCATTCCAAAAGAAGAGTAAGTGTAAATTTCATTTAAGAATGTGCATTAATTTGTTTTATAGGGGAATAACAAGCAAAATGTCTATCGATCACATCTCAATGCAGTAATTCACATGTTGAAACAAACTTTTACACAAAAATTGTAAGACTCAACATGGTCGCTTGAACATCTTGTGATAATTGTACAGGTTTACATTACATATGAACCTCTGTTAGCTGTACCAAACATACTACAAGGGGAAGATGGACACTGGCGATTTTTTGAAATGCTCAATTAATGCTCATTGGGAAGGGCGCCCACTAGCGTTGAGTAAGTACAACATTGCACATCGGCCCGCTGCTGTGTATTAAACATATGTGGAAAATGAGAGAGGGGATTTTGGAGAGGGCAAAAGGGCGGCGCATAGAAATAATTCCACCTTTTGTTACCCAGAAACCGTTGAAATATATTCATCTTTAATTTAAGAAAAGCAAATTGGAGAAAAAAGTCTTAAAATGTACAAATTGTCTATTTCTACACCCCTTCAACATTTCTCTCATATGCTTTGTACCCAATCATATTGCGATACGCAAGGTAAAGAAAGGTAGATACTTTATACCTCATGCTGTGGTGCGCTTTTCCCGAGCGATTCATTATACGCTCCATGAACTGTCCGATCTTCCCCTTGTAGTATATTTTGGCAGTATGCTTGAGGTTACATGCTGCACGTCTGTATCAATTTCCATTTGAATATATTTATTTCTTATAATTGCAGTTACCAGTATTCATTTACTTTTTTTTTAAATTTAGCTCTCACTCTTGAACATGAGAAAACCAACAAGGGACAATACTCCAATTTCTTCTGTTGCCCAGAAGGTCAGAATTACCTCTCTACAGCAACTCCTTTGGTCTATCTCTACCGGAAATATGGCAGTGGGAATTATACAGAAGAAAAAATTACGTCATTAGAAGTTGCCCCAAGTGGAAAGTTTGCATTTCTTGTTCTTGATGTGAAAGTTGGAGAATTATTTTACTGCTCCCTCTCTGATGTAAACAACTTCTGGAGTGAGACCGTCACTGCTGATGGAGAATTTAGTAAGAAAAATTGATGTACTTTTGTTTTAAAGGGAAGGGGAAACATCAGAGATATCAAACTTTAGCATTGTTCCATAGATGAAGCTTACACGTCATTTATGATTAATTCTGAAAACAACTGTTGAATGATTGAGTAATATCAATCAAAATTGTAAGGTAAATCTTTTGTGATACCAGATGAAGTTCTTGGAAGGATTGAACCAGATGGGAATTGATGACTTGGTGCAGAGGAATCACCGATGCTAGTACCTGTCAGCTTTTTTCAACTCATTTTGTTTCCTAGTCATTTACTCAACTCGATCAGGAGTTCTCAACTCATTTCAAGTCACCTTCTTTTCTGCTCAAAGTGATGGAATTCTGATTTGATTTACAGTCATTTTCCTCTTCGAGATAGGCTGCAGAGCCCGTTGAAGATTATAGTGGTAGAAGAAAAAGAAGGATAATAATAATAATAATAATGAGAATAGCAATAATAATGATGATGATAATAATAATAAATATAATAGTAATATTAGTGATAAGAACAATGATAATAATAATATCTTAATAATAATAGTAATAACAACAACAATGATAATAAGAGCGGGATATCAGAAGAAGAATAAGAAGAAAAAGACAAAGAAGAAGAAGAATAAGAAGAAGGAGAAAAGGAAGAGGTCGAGGAGGAGGACAAGGAGGAAGAGGAGGAGGACAAGGAGAATAAAGGAGGAGGAGAAGAAGAACTTTACATTATGTCATTAAAGATATTTATCACTTCCCTCTTTTTCTTTCTCACCTTTTAATAGCAATTGCTGTTACTGCACAATCTAACAGTCCTTTTCAAGACTGACTAGGTCATGAAATGTAAGCCTGTTCCATGTTATGCATACTGGTCTTTGCAAATCTGAGAGCGGTGTTGGCTCAGTCGGTAACGCGTCTGCCCGTCGAACCAAAGATCGTGGGTTCGAGTCCACCCCGGGCGGATGACTGAAGCCAGTGCGTTGTGTGTTAACGTCTCTCCCATGTTTCATAGATGCAGGCTATGTTACAATGGAAAACACTCCGTCCCTCGGATAGGACGTTAAATGGAGGCCCCGTGTAGAGGAGAGTCACCACCTTTGCACGTTAAGAACCCACTGCACTATTCGTATAAGAGTAGGGGGAAACCCCGGTGTAGTGGTCCACCTGCATTCCCCCAATCAGTTATATCGGGAGGAGAGACCTGCGGGTCATAGTGATTCAGTTCGCTTTTCGCCTCCCAGGCACAGGTGACGCCAAACAAATAATAATAATAATAAAAAGATCAATATCATTGCCATTGATTGACAATTTTTTTTTACCGGGGGTGCTGAAGTAAATTAACAAACCACAAAAAAATAGAAAAGGTTTCACGACAAAATGAGGGTCAATTTGGACCCGAGAAATTTGACAAGGGAAAAAAAAACGTTTCGCTATAAAATGTCATTTTGTTACATTTTTCCTCACCTACCAGAATCCCAGTGGGTGAAGCCTATAGAGAATAACCCATGCAAAAAAAAATCTTGAGAATTATGCAGCATCGGCCCTCAGCACTGCCGCTTCCCAAGGGCCATGCTTACTACACTATAGAATTAAAGTGCAGCAAAATAGTATTTCTCTTCAGTGCAATTTATAATATCATTTTTAGTCATTAATGCTAATATGCTAATTGGGTACTGGTAGGAAACAACCATCATTGTGGTTGGTTCGTTTATATAGCAAGTGTGTGCCTAACAGGCTGCTAAGAAGCTATGAATCAAGTGACCCGGGGGTGTTTTCACAAAGATTTAAGTATGACTTAGAGTCGCACTTAAATGTCTAGTTGCTATATGAAAAGCTGATTAATATTATTATAAAATTCAAATAAAGATTTAAGATAATTCATATGAAATTTTATTTTTGTTGGTTTTGTATAGTTGGATTGGCTATTGGGATTAGGATTTTTTTTTATTTTTGATATGCAGGTAGGATCTTTAATTTCTAAAATATTTTCTTCCACAATATTTTGAAGGTAATAGTGGAAATCACTAGCGTAAATCCAAAAGGCAAACCTATTTTTTTTTTTATGGGGGAGATATATTCTATTGACAATTGTTCATCCCCCCACTTGAATAGTATAACATCACATGCAAATAATTTAGCCTCAACCCTGTATGTTTTCATTTATTCTAGTTTTCTACACATTGTAAAACAATTGATGTCCTGGTTCTTTGAAAAATGATAGATTTTTCAAAACCTTTTGTTTCATTTTGTTCTTCTGTAGCCCAGCCTGAGCTCCCAAGCCCCCCTGTTGTAAGTAGCACAACCAATGAATCCATCACACTGATGTGGGATGCTTGGGATGCCTCTACGGATGTAGGAGATCCTCCTCTTGAAAGATACCGTATCTATTACAGGCTGGACAACTCACAGGAAGAGGAACAAGAAGTAGCCCCAAGGTCTGATCGTCTAGCTCCATCTGAGACCGTGACTGGTCTAAGTCCCGATACAGACTATGTGTTCGCTGTAGTAGCGGTTAGACCAGGTGTAGGGGGTGGGGGACCTCGTTTGGAGGTCCTAGGCACAACGCAGTGCTCGCGTAAGTGTAGAAAAAAATCTTTTATATATCTAATATATGCCTTTCTAGTCAACATTAGACTAGCCTCTACTTATATCTTGCAATGCTATTGTTTTCCATTTTTTTTCAATTTAGATAGGATGTGATGGATAAACAAATTCTTTTTCTGATTTTGTATGAATTAAGGTTTGATATTAATAAGTATTTTAAAAATATGAAAATTGCATTAATTGTTTAGATAAATGAAAAAAATGTATCATATTTTGTATATATGATCGATGACTCTGTTCAATAATGTAAAATATATGAAATGAAATGTTCTTTATAACTTGTGAATTTATCATTTCATTAACGAAAAACAAATCAGGTATAATGAAAAATCATCTCTTAGCGTCTCAGACATACTCTACAGCTATGGTAATATCTCTGACGAATATGAAATGGAAAATAGACTATAGATGAAGCTTAATTTGATGTAACAGATATTATTTTGATGTTATTTTGTGGTTTTAGCTCCTGTTGAGGGACCAACATCTATTAACGTCACTAATGGAACATCTCCTGGAGAATATTTGGTTTCTTGGGAGGTAATCACCATTTTCAAGAATATTCTAGAAAGGTCATGGTTTAATATGTGAAAAGAAACATGAAAGTAAATAAATGAAATCAAGGAACAACAAGAAATAGACTTGGGGACTGTTTCTTAAAGATAAGAGTCACAACTGTTGTAACTTTGCCAGTATGGTCGCTGAACCCTGTTACCATGGTAGTTGTCATAATGACACAGTTACAACAGTTTGAAGTCCTTTTTGGAAAGGGCCCCGACCATGATTTACAAACACAAACACACAAAACCTGCTAAAATAAATCTCATAACTATATAAAATTACATGTATGTACATTAGGGTATGAAAGGGAATCAAATATGGAGGAGAGGGGTATTAAAATGGTGAAATGCAATCTAGATTTCAGAAAAATATTCTTCCTTTTCCTCATTTTCATCTCCCTCTTCTCAATTAATCTTTGTATCTTTACCAACCCTACTCATCTTTCTTTTGTTCCTATAATCCCTCCCATTTTCTTATTTTTTCACCTCGCCTCAATCTTTTATTTCACACTCCAGATCTTCTCTTCGTATTAGCTATGTAAATTTATGTTGTTATCCTGCATGTCCCCATTTACATGTATTTGTAAATATGGTATGGTTATGGTTAGTAATTGCATTCAGTAAAATATGTGTATATACCTGTACCTCTTGATTATGAATATAATACCACTATTATGAAAGTGTACACTTTGGAATGTATTGTATATACTTGTGCAATTATTACGCTGCAAAATCATACCATGCAAATATCATACCACACCACTCCACACCACACGATACCAGACCACCCCATACAATATCATACCATATACCACACCACACAACTGGTGTGGAATATGGTATGGTATTGCGTGGTGTGGTATGGTATTTTGTGGTGTGGTATGGTCTTGTGTTGTGTGGCATGGTATGTAGTATTGCATGGTATGGTATTGTGTGGTGTGGTATGGTTTTGTGTGGTGTGGTATGATGTGGAGTAGTGTGGTGTGGTATATGGTATGGTATCATGCGGTATAATGTGGTGTGGTATACCACACCACAAAATACCATAACATATTCCACACCATACCACATCACGCTATGCCATACCATATACCACACCACACCATCCCACACAATACCATATCATACAAAACCACATCATGCCACACCACACCACACAATACCATACCATATACCACACCATACCATACCACACCACACAATACTACACTACACATAACCAAACCATACCACACCACATTATACAATACCATACCATAATGCACACCAATCCACATCACACCACACCATGCCATGCAATACCATACGTAACCACACCATGCAATACCATGCCACACCACACATTACCATATCATTCCATGACACACCACACAATACCACACCACGCCACACCGCACCACATTGCACGATACCATACCATAAACCACACTAATCCACATTACACCAGGCAATACTGTACCATACCATACCACACAACACCTCACCATACCACACCAAACCACAGAATACCATACCATTTCATAAACAACACCACTTCACGCCACACAATTCCATACCACACCATGCAATACCATGCCACACCATACAGTACCATACCCTTCTATAAACCACTCCACACCACGCCACACTATGCCATACCATACCATACCACACGATGCAATACCATACCATGACACACCACACCATACCACACAATACCATACCACATCACCCCATAACATGTACCACACCACACCATACCATACCATGCAATATCATACCATACCATACCAAAACCAAAAATATGATAAAGTTCATGGAAGGTCACTTTATGGTTCTGCTTTTCCTGTGTTTCAGAATCCACCTTCCAATGTTTCATCCTGTCGGAGTGGTCTCGGTGGAATCAGGATCTACTTTACTCGATCCGATATCCCGTCTGGTTTGTCAAAGAGGGCAGCAGAAAATCCCATTGATATTCCATTTAATTCTTCGGTGTCTGACTACACGTTGACCCTTGAACCTTACTCACAGTACGTCATTCAGGTGGTAGTCTAT
The DNA here is from genome assembly GCF_018143015.1 of Lytechinus variegatus. NCBI lineage: Eukaryota > Metazoa > Echinodermata > Echinoidea > Temnopleuroida > Toxopneustidae > Lytechinus > Lytechinus variegatus. Next base: position 29,684,580 of record NC_054750.1, read on the forward strand.
AATAAAGACTCTGAGACGCCAAGAGGAGAGGGATTTTCAGTGGTAACAATGGAACAGCGTAAGAATAGAATACAATTATCATCAATTTGTCATGAAATGAGAATAATTAGTCATGGATGTAAATCAATAAAGGAACGATCCTTTGGATGGAATGATGTACAAAAATAATCTTTCAATTCTATTCAATTCAAAAATGTTCCTTATTGATAATCAAACATGTTAACAATCACAAATGAAAAAAACAGCAGGAGCTGGAAAAATCATGTTTACAAGTTGGTGTTGGCACAATTAAATACATAGTAAAAACCATTTTAAAACATAAAAAGGATATACATTTAAGAGTTAATGCAATTTAGATAAAGCATAAAAGGCAATGAATGAATGAAGAAATGAATGTAACATGATAATGGCAGACTTGAAGGAGAGGAGACTGGCACTTATTTAAATGACAAAAATAACTGTATTGTGGGGTGGGGGTGACCATTGTGCATTGCCTTTCCTAGTCGAGTATGTCAACCAAAAAAGGCAATGGACTGTTTTTAAATCTTATTCGTTGTTCTTATTAGAAATTGGTGATACATGTAATTGTTTTTACGACGAAGAGATATCTTTGTATTTTTGTCACAGAGATGATGTAATACACCAACATGATAATGTGATGTAGACAATCCTGGTCTGTATACCGAATTGATACATAACAATTAACTTCTCAATGTCTTTCAATAACCATTAAGCCATAGAAGATTCGGCGAGCTTAGTAAAATGTGAAGTTAAAGCTATAGGGCGTAATTTATTGATGCAAGGTGGGTGAGATTTTGGAATGGGAGTTACTTGACCAAATTTCCACTGTGAAGGTACTATTCCTTGTCTAAAAGATATATTGAGTATCCTAGTAACCGGTATACTCAATTCACATGCAAAATCTCTAATAATACGAATGGGGAGATCGTCTCTGACAGGTGCTCTGTGTAAGTGTAATTTACGTACGCAATTTACAATAGAGTTCCCAGCAACTGATCTCTCAGGACTTTCAAACTGAGAAGATAAAAAAGCTGGTAATGATTCTATATTTAGAGGAGAAGATCAGAAGCAATTGACAAAAAAAAATGTTGATTGCACTAGCCGCTTGTTTACAATATTGATCATCTTCAATATCAATACCAGGAATAATGTCCATACCAGGCTGAATGAAATTGAATAAACAGGGCTTATTGATTCATCAACATCATGGCTAAAGCTTTGATTCACTCTTGGTTGGACTCTCAACCCCTCTCTTTAGCCTTTGATATTCCCTCCCCCTTTTTTAAAAACTGTTTTCAATTTGTCCTGTATAGAAGTATGTGCTACTTAAAAGTTACCGACCATGCATGCCCAAAGAATATCGAAATATATTGCCTGAATTAGCATTTTTTACATCACCAGCACATGCAGTTTTTACATCATCAGCACATGCAATTTTTAATTCATAACCACAGATAATGCACTTTATTTTTCTCTCCATGCATTTTCTTCAACCTAGTTGCCCCAGCACCCATCGTAAACATTGAATCAACCGCAGAATCTGTAACCATCCGCTGGGATGCTGCAAGTCCGGCCCACCTCAATGGTAACGTACAGGGCTACCAGATCAGATACATGCAAACTGAACCAGAACCTCTCCCACCAGAAACAGTTCCCATACAAACCAGTCAACTGACAGATAATGAGTATGTCATTACTGAGGGAGTGACAAAAGACACTCAATTTGACATTCAGGTAATTCCCTCTAGAAACGAAAGATTTTAAAAACATATAGTGGTGCTAAAAAGTTATTTAACCCCACCAAAAGATGTAGATAACAACAATACAATGTCCTGCGAGCCCAAAGAATCAAACTATATCGAATGTAATATTTTATCTCCGGACCTCGCAATAAAATATCTAAAAGATGGCAGAACCCGAACACTTTTAAATATGTTCATTTTCCGATGGGGTACTTTAACTTTCTAGCACCACTGTATATGGTAAAATTGTTGCTTGACTTTGTCAAGTATGGTATTGTTATTTGTTCTAATTACTTTGTCTACTATGTTTTGTATATTCTTTACATTATAGTATTATAACAAATGAACATTTTCAAATTATATATGCAGTGATTATACTAAATCTCAGTCCCATTTTGTAAAGAATTCAGATAAGAAAGTAAAAAGAATAGATGAAAATAGATAATCTGAGATAAAAACCTTGAGAGTTTATTTTGTTTATTAGTTATACAACTGTCCTTCATTTTGCTCAGCTGATCTTAATACAAAAAGGGATGATTTAACATCAAATCTCAACAGTGTTATTTTCTTTATTAAAGCATATTTTCATTTAAGTCCAAACCATAGAGGTACATGTAAAACATTTTCACAAGAGCAAGGTCAATATAACCTTACAAATAGGAAGTATTTTACAAGTATGTCTTCCTGAGAGTGTTTGAAGTGATTTATTCCTTACAAACAGGATGATGGATCTTACCAAAAAGTTGGAGCCACTTGTCCAATGCCTATCTTCCTTGCTCTTTTAGATATAGGATAGAAATAGTTTCGCACCCTGAGAAGCCAAGTTGATAAAATAGAGATTTATTAAAATCTCCATATTGAACATGACTGGATGAATAGGATTCAGAATGATTCAGAATTTACATCAGTTTAGAAAGAAAGAGCTTTCAACTTTATGTGAACCGAAATATTTTCTTATCTGCTTTCCTTTGATCTATGATGTTCAGGTTCAAGTTTTGAATGGAGCTGGATATGGTGAATGGTCATCTGTCTTAACCTCGCCTATTCCAGGTAAAGAACAGAGGATTTATCATAAATGATTGATATTCATTTCTTTCTTAATTCTTAGTACCACATAACATATTTTGTTTCAAAATCACTAATTTTGAAGTGATGATATAGTAGCAGCTTTGATTTTAACTATCTATCTGGAGCAAATCTGAGCAATAGCAAATAATGAAGATATCTTATTGCAGCTCTATGATTTTAGCATACTTTCAAAATGAAAATGTTTCTCAAAATATGCTCGACAGGCAGACTCTTAACTCTGGCTCTGCTTTAACAAATTGCTTTCACAAATCTATGATAAATTGGCTTGTCAAATTACGATCGAAGCCGGCACATATAGATATGAGCTATTTTTGTTCCATTAATGCCACTTCTTAAACATTTCTGTGCAAAATCGGAGCTAAACTCTTCCTCGCTCACCATAACATGGATCTAGAAATTGTTTGAAGTACTCAGAAGTGCTTGATGATAAGTTGCATCTGTCTCCTAATTTAAATTGGCTTACAATTTAATGCCTATCAGGAATACATACCCGAATACTCATTTATTTGTTTCTTTATCATTTAGTTACGAGCCCTGAGACCAATGTTGCCTTAATCGCTGGCGTGGTGATAGGTGTGATTGTTGTTATTCTTCTTATCTTACTTCTAATCATGCTTTTACGAGCAAGGTAGGTATAGCAATGTCTTTCACTGGATGATGATCTTTCTACTAATGAAATTATATTATGAACCTTTTTCAAAATTCAACAATATGCATAACACTGAAGAAGGAAATTATTTATAAAATAAAAATGTTTAAAATAAATTAAGCTTCAATTCATATCTATTCAATCTTTTTTTCACAAGCCATTGTAGATCGACAGTTTTATCATAAAAAAGAAATCCCCCCCAAAATAAAAATGAACTAGAATTTAATTCGTCATGCGGACGCATTAGGTGGTCTGTCTTTATTATTGCCATCATGATCACTATTACCATGTTCATGCAGATCAATGTGATCTTCATGATGACAACTGAATGTTGATTATGGATAGAATGCTTGTGAAAGACGGGAGATGATAAAGCACTGTAAAAGGGTCTCTTTGATGTATGACAATACATGTGATATAAAAAAAGTAATTATAATCTGTTTTATCTTGCTAAATTTTAACTTTTATACCTTTAAATTATCACAAAGGATCATGTAAGAAGTGTCAAAAAGAAAAAAAAAGTGAAAAAAAAATTCATCTTGTTCACCCCAGGACTCGAACCCGCGCCCTTTAGAAAGCAGTCAAAGCCACGCTATTCCCCATAGAGAATACACGTAAGCAATTTTGAGAATTACAAGTCCAATTTTGCAAGCGAAATACAGGCATGATCCTGGCATCTGATCAAAAAATGATGGGCACACTTGCGAAAGCTTAGAATCTCAGCTACAACATACTAAAAGCTTAAAGAAAACTGACAAGAAAAAATGGAGATATGGCTCACGAAATAGAGGAATGTCGAATCTAGTTTTGAGAAAAGGTCATGTCCCATAGAGATTACACGCAAAATACATGTGATATGAAAAAAAGTAATTATAATCTGTTTTATCTTGCTAAATTTAAACTTTTATACCTTTAAATTATCATAAAGGATCATGTAAGAAGTGACAAAAAGAAAAAAAAAGTGAAAAAAAAAATTCATCTTGTTCACCCCAGGACTCGAACCCGCGCCCTTTAAGAAGCAGTCAAAGCCACGATATTCCCCATAGAGAATACACGTAAGCAATTTTGAGAATTACAAGTCCAATTTTGCAAGTGAAATACGGGCATGATCTCGGCATCTGATCAAAAAATGAAGGGCACACTTACGATAGCGCAGAATCTCAGCTACAACATACTAAAAGCTTAAAGAAAACTGACAAGAAAAAATGGAGATATGGCTCACGAAATAGAGGAATGTCGAATCTGGTTTTGAGAAAAAGTCATGTCCCATAGAGATTACACGCAAAATGAGGAAAAATGACATGCCTCTTTTCATCGCTGTTTTACGCAATGATGCGTTTCTCAAAACGAATATTCATGTTTACTAAGGAGAAAGAGTACATTTTAAACTACAACATATCGAAATCTGGGCGAAAAACGATCTATATTCGAGAAGTTACAACCAAATTTGCATAAATTTGATGACGTCATTTTTGAAAAAATGAAATTTTTAGTTTAGGCGCCATTTTGATGACGTCACGATATAATTTAGGGACATTGATGACATGAAATCGAATGTACAACTCATACTCTATCGATATATGAAAAAAAAATTGGGGGTCAATGGACTATTTAAAGAGCTACAGTGAATTTACAATAGGCATGTTTTTGCCCATATATGGCCTATAGTGAGAGCTCGCGCGCACACGTGCTGCAGACTTTAACGGGTGTTAATTTCGTCATTAATGGTCGTAGAAGGTTGATCAAGGTATCGAATTGTTCAGAATTTTATTATCAATGCAATGATGTAAAAAAAACGGTGTTTCTGCGTTGCGTTAAGGTGTTACGCGCGGAAACGCGCACGCATGCGTGCGCGCGCGCAAATTTTTGAAATGCTTAGAATGACCTAAAACGTACTCTCGTTTGGTCAAAAAGTGATTTTGAGCATTTTTAAATTTTGACGCGCGCGTACGCGCGCGTCGTGACCTCCAGGTGACCTTTGATGACATGACCTGATGACCCTTGACCTGAAGTTGATGTGATGTAAATTTGATTGATTTTTGATAATTGATAATGGAGATGTGATTGATAATGTGATTTTACAAAATGGCGCCTAGATGACGTCATCATGACGTGATGACCTTGAAAAGCTTATTTTGACGTGTCCATGACAGATCCTATAGATGACATGAAATTCAATGAAATTGATCAAGTCTATTTTGAGATAACTTGGCGACAAGAAAAATCCGTAAAAATAAATAGATAAAAATAAAAAAATTCTGACGAAATTAAGAGGTGATCTGTCAAAGACAGACCACCTAACTAGAATTTAATTCGTCATGCGGACGAATTAGGTGGTCTGTCATGATTTGTCATTCAGTGTCGGCTAATGTATGAAATGAATCATTTAGATATGATTGATAATCTTGATCGTAGACATCCAAAGAATAAATTTTGACCATTGCCAAATGTGATTATTAATGTGGTGATGACAATCGTCAGACATACATATTCAAACAGATATATAGAAGATAGATCATGATGATATATATAGATGGATGGCGCGATGGATGGATCAAGTGATGGATAGAGAGATAAATGATAGGTGGTTATATTAATAAAACATAGATAGACAGACATATAGATAGATAGACAGATAGATAGGTAGGTAAAGAGACAGATAGATTGATATAGAAAGATAGACATATTCAAATAGATATATATCAGAGAAATAGATAGATAGATAGCCAGACAGACAAACATATAGAACGATAGATAGACAGGCAGATAGATGGATGGATATATAGAAAGATAGATAAATATACATATCTAAACAGATAGGTATATTATATTAGACAGAGAGAGAGATAGATAGACAGATACATATACAAAGTAGGTATATAGACGTATTGACATATATATGGATAGATAGATAGAGTGAGAGAGAGAGACATATTCAAACAGGTAGATATATATTAAATAGAGAGATAGACATTTATGTCATGTAGGTAGATAGATAGACAGACAGATGGATAGATAGAAATATAGATAGATTTATAACAGATAGCGGATGGACGGATATGATTAGATAGATATATTACGAAAAAAAAGTAATTATAACCTGTTTTATTTTGCAATATTTAAGCTATTAATTATTAGAATTGTTATAACTGATCGTGCGCAAGATAGTAAAAAAAAAAATCATGTTCACCCGCCGACTCGAACCCCTGCCCGAATGATTGAATGAGATGCAAGTCTGACACCTAACCGATTGAGCTAGCATATTTCCTATAGACTTTACACAAATTTGAGAATTACAAATCCAATTTTGCAAGCGATAAACGGGCACGATCTCGGCATCTGATCGAAAAATGAAGACACAGGTGTGAAAGCTAAGAATCTCAGCTCCAGCATACTAAACGCTCAGGGAAAACTGACAAGAAAAAATGGAGATATGGCTCACGAAATAGAGGAATGTCGAATCTAGTTTTGAGAAAAAGTCATGTCCCATAGAGATTACACGCAAAATACATGTAATATGAAAAAAGTAATTATAATCTGTTTTATCTTGCTAAATTTAAACTTTTATACCTTTTAATTATCATAAAGGATCATGTAAGAAGTGGCAAAAAGAAAAAAAAATGAAAAAAAAATCATCTTGTTCACCCCAGGACTCGAACCCGCGCCCTTTAGAAAGCAGTCAAAGCCACGATATTCCCCATAGAGAATACACGTAAGCAATTTTGAGAATTACAAGTCCAATTTTGCAAGTGAAATACGGGCATGATCCCGGCATCTGATCAAAAATTGAAATGCACATTTCCGAAAGCTCAGAATCTCGGCTACAACATACTAAAAGCTCAGGGAAAACTGAGAAGAAACAATGGAGATATGGCTCACGAAATAGAGGAATGTCGAATCTAGTTTTGAGAAAAAGTCATGTCCCATAGAGATTATTTATGTAAAAAGTAATTATAATCTGTTTTATCTTGCTAAATTTAAACTTTTATACCTTTTAATTATCATAAAGGATCATGTAAGAAGTGGCAAAAAGAAAAAAAATGAAAAAAAAATCATCTTGTTCACCCCAGGACTCGAACCCGCGCCCTTTAGAAAGCAGTCAAAGCCACGATATTCCCCATAGAGAATACACGTAAGCAATTTTGAGAATTACAAGTCCAATTTTGCAAGTGAAATACGGGCATGATCCCGGCATCTGATCAAAAAATGAAACGCACATTTCCAAAAGCTTAGAATCTCGGCTAAAACATACTAAAAGCTCAGGGAAAACTGACAAGAAACAATGGAGATATGGCTCACGAAATAGAGGAATGTCGAATCTAGTTTTGAGAAAAAGTCATGTCCCATAGAGATTACACGCAAAACACATGTGATATGAAAAAAAGCAATTATAATCTGTTTTATCTTGCTAAATTTAAACATTTATACCTTTTAATTATCATAAAGGATCATGTAAGAAGTGGTAAAAAGAAAAAAAAACTGAAAAAAAAAATCATCTTGTTCACCCCAGGACTCGAACCCGCGCCCTTTAGAAAGCAGTCAAAGCCACGATATTCCCCATAGAGAATACACGTAAGCAATTTTGAGAATTACAAGTCCAATTATGCAAGTGAAATACGGGCATGATCCCGGCATCTGATCAAAAAATGAAGGGCACACTTGCGAAAGCTCAGAATCTCAGCTACAACATACTAAAAGCTCAGGGAAAACCGACACGAAACAATGGAGATATGGCTCACGAAATAGAGGAATGTCAAATCTAGTTTTGAGAAAAAGTCATGTCCCATAGAGATTACACGCAAAACACATGTGATATGAAAAAAAGCAATTATAATCTGTTTTATCTTGCTAAATTTAAACATTTATACCTTTTAATTATCATAAAGGATCATGTAAGAAGTGGTAAAAAGAAAAAAAAAACTGAAAAAAAAATCATCTTGTTCACCCCAGGACTCGAACCCGCGCCCTTTAGAAAGCAGTCAAAGCCACGATATTCCCCATAGAGAATACACGTAAGCAATTTTGAGAATTACAAGTCCAATTATGCAAGTGAAATACGGGCATGATCCCGGCATCTGATCAAAAAATGAAGGGCACACTTGCGATAGCTCAGAATCTCAGCTACAACATACTAAAAGCTCAGGGAAAACCGACACGAAACAATGGAGATATGGCTCACGAAATAGAGGAATGTCGAATCTAGTTTTGAGAAAAAGTCATGTCCCATAGAGATTACACGCAAAACACATGTGATATGAAAAAAAGCAATTATAATCTGTTTTATCTTGCTAAATTTAAACATTTATACCTTTTAATTATCATAAAGGATCATGTAAGAAGTGGTAAAAAGAAAAAAAAAACTGAAAAAAAAAAATCATCTTGTTCACCCCAGGACTCGAACCCGCGCCCTTTAGAAAGCAGTCAAAGCCACGATATTCCCCATAGAGAATACACGTAAGCAATTTTGAGAATTACAAGTCCAATTTTGCAAGTGAAATACGGGCATGATCCCGGCATCTGATCAAAAAATGAAGGGCACACCTGCGAAAGCTCAGAATCTCAGCTACAACATACTAAAAGCTCAGGGAAAACCGACACGAAACAATGGAGATATGGCTCACGAAATAGAGGAATGTCGAATCTAGTTTTGAGAAAAAGTCATGTCCCATAGAGATTACACGCAAAATGAGGAAAAATGACATGCCTCTTTTCATCGCTGTTTTACGCAATGATGCGTTTCTCAAAACGAAAATCCATGTATTCTGAATAGAAAGAATACATTATAAACTACAACATATCGAAATCTGGGCGAAAAATGATCTATATTCGAGAAGTTACAACCAAATTTGCATAAATTTGATGACGTCATTTTTGAAAAAATGAAATTTTTAGTTTAGGCGCCATTTTGATGACGTCATGATATAATTTAGGGACAATGGTGACATGAAATCAGATCTACAACTCATACTCTATCGATATATGAAAAAAAATTGGGGGTCAATGGACTATTTAAAGAGCTACAGTGAATTTTCAATAGGCATGTTTTTGCCCATATATGGCCTATAGTGAGAGCTCGCGCGCACACGTGCTGCAAACTTTAACGGGTGTTAATTTCGTTATTAATGGTCGTAGAAGGTTGATCAAGGTATCAAATTGTTCAGAATTTTATTATCAATGAAATGATGTAAAAAAAACGGTGTTTTTGCACTGTGTTAAGGTGTTACGCGAGGAAAACGCGCGCGCATATGTGCGCGCGCGCAAATTTTTGAAATGCTTAAAATGACCTGAAACGTACTCTCGTTTGGTAAAGAAGTGATTTTGAGCATTTTTAAATTTTGATTTTACAAAATGGCGCCTAGATGACGTCATCATGACGTGATGACCTTGAAAAGCTTATTTTGACGTGTCCATGACAGATCCTATAGATGACATGAAATTCACTGAAATTGATCAAGTCTATTTTGAGATAACTTGGCGACAAGAAAATCCGTAAAAATAAATAAATAAAAATAAGAAAATTCTGACGAAATTAAGAGGTGATCTGTCAAAGACAGACCACCTAATAAGAAACACAAATTATTTTGCATTGGAAGTCATTATTATCTTGGTCAAATGAATGAACATTATGTGTTTGTTAAAGAAGAAAAAAGTAATGTTTATTTTCCTTGGAATCGAAATAATTAATTAGGATATGTTCAGAAAAAGACCCAGCTGGCCTGTTCATAGCAAATTGAGGGTTTCAGAATCTCATTAAATACTTAGTGAATACATCCATGGTGTTGTGTTTATATAAGCCATTCATCGGTTGAAGATGGTTCTTTAGTGGGTTTGTTTTTTAGCCATATGCCTGCTTTCAACCAATTTGCCATCAGTGAATGATCTCTGTGTCTCGATGCCTTTAATCTTCACTGCACTTCTTAGTGTTTTGTATAATTTCATAATAAAACCATGATTAGATTAAATAGTAGAAAGTTTCACATCAAGCTAATTGAATATGAATTGACACCTTTTAAAAAAAAATCTGTCCATTTGGGAGCCAAAGGGAATGTATGGTAGGAAGAGAAAAGCACTCTAACTTAATGGTCTACCCAAGGTCCCTGCATGACATTTTCTATTGGGATCAACTAGTTAAATTTTCTAATCAAAACAAAATAAAATTGAATAAAAGTCTTGACTCAAATTTGTGTGTATGCTGAATGTGTTAATTTGCTATCTGATGGGTTTTGTTAGAAATATTTTCAGTTTTGTTGAATCTTACATGTATTTATCTTTTATTGTGAATTTGTTTTGATGCAGCAAAAGAAAGAGAGGAGAAAAGATTGGTGTGATCAGTTCTAGTGAGCTTGTTGATAATGTTCTCTATGAGGCCAGTCCATCACCCCCTAATGAGAATGGCAATGCTACTGGTAAGTAAAACAATTACTTTATATTTCCATTCACATAATGTGAGCAAGGTGAATTGATTAAATCAGTAGAGTATGCAAAAAGACACATAGTAATGCTACTACTACTAATAATAATGATGATGAAAATAATAATGATAATAATTATAACATGAAAAAGGAGAATGATAATGAGAATCAAAGCATTTGTAAGGAGCCTGTGTGGAGATGTATCTAAGCACTTAACTTTCTGACTATCTAATTACCTCGTATCGATAAAATGAATAAATAACAAAATCTTACATGAAAAAGATAGACAATGAAATAACTTACTGAATTGTTTGCATGAATTTGTCGTACTATTTTTCCTTGATTTGCGATGAGAAGTATTATTTTCTAGTGTTATACATTTTTAGGATCTTAAGATTTTTACTTTGATTGCATTAGATTATTATTTTGATCAATAGCTAATAATGCAGAGAATAGTCACAATTTCTCTTTTTGATTTTTGTTATCTAGCCCGTACCCCAGACAAGCCAATAGTCCGTGACCCAGCCGAGACCGAGTATGCCTATATCAGCCATGAGCGCAACTCTCTCCTAAATGACGACCTAAACAATCTCGACTTGACTATCAAGAAAGATACAACCTACGATGTTGCCATGGAGAAACCGTTGCCATCAAACGGCAAGAGTCAGACGCTTCCATTACTAACGGGAGACCTCACTTTAGAGGCTCTGAATGCTCTTTACGCTAAACCTGATAAGCGTTCTGATGTGGTGTCTGTTCCTGCCGTGTCCCCTACGGTAAAGGAAGCCGGGACGGATACACTGGATGGAGAGCTCTATGAAAACGTTAACCTTCCTGGATGTATCGCAGTGGCTAACCTTGTTGAACACGTTGAAAAGAAGAAAGAACAAGAAGAAGATGGATTCTCGCATGAATTTAGTGTAAGTATTGCTTTCAAATAGGCCTCCATCATGTTTGACCACTTGAAGCCCCGTCTTTTATGAACGAATATCAACGATGTCATTCAAAATTTTTTGTAAGCCCTTAAATCCCTTGCTTGTGTCTGGCTAAGAACAAGCTCCCAACAGAAAGTTACTGAAATATTATTCCAAAAGTTTTATTTTTCAAAGAATTAGATAGCAATAGGATCATAAAAAAATGATAAAATAATTTCAATTTTTTTTACATAAGATGAGTGCACTGAAAAAGAAATGTCATGATGTCATGGTAGTGGCTAGCTTTGACTCAGAGGTCTCACATATGTTTTAATCCTGCTTCAGCCATGTTTATTTCTTTCTGCAAAGAAATTTATGTATAGTTTGTTGCACCTCACCCAGGTGAGATAACCAGGCTTTAATTTATTCCATGAAACACAGAACATCTCTGCTAGAGCCATGGTAATTATGCTGCAATGCTTTCAAGTGCTTTATAGAGACTTCTGATAAAACTGTTGTTGAGGGCTGTATTAGTTAGTATAAGGAATAATAATAATAATCTGCTTACATGTATATAAGTGCTTATTACATTGGAACAATGTGTCTAAGCGCTTTACAGATAGATTATTATCCCGGTCATGGTTTCCGCACCCAATGTGTGCACATCCTCCACTCCCTGGGAAGTATTCCAGTCGGTCGCCAGAGATGCACACACAGTACTGGACAAGCTACAATGACTTTCACATCCTACCGGGTACCCATTTACCACCTGAGTCGAGAGTGACAGTGTGGATTAATGCCTTGCCAAAGGACGCCAGACTGGTTTTTACTTTTGAAAAAATTATGGGAAGGCATAAGAAGCGAAGCGTTAATACACTTCTCCATTATGAATCCAAGATCCTATTCATGACATAATCAACTACTTGTGATATTTTCTCATTTTCTTTTTATTTCAGTTATTGTCATCAGATGAAGGCATTCCTAGGATCGTTGCTTTGAAACCAGAAAACAAAACCAAGAATCGGTTCAAAAACATTGTGGCATGTGAGTTTACATCTCTTCAGAAAATTTAATGAATGCAGTAATATTTATGTATTTTCATACATATATATATTATAATGTTTAATTGTCCAAGTTAATGGAAATTCATTTCGTTTACATATATGTATTTTCTTTGTTTAAAATTCTTAATGAATGTCAATAGACTAAAATCTTTTGTGTCATAATAAGATAATATCTGCTCTAGAATTGAATGTTTATTATGTCAAATCATTAAGTTAAATTGCTTTTCTCAGATTTGTGTTGCTTATTTGTAATTCCTAATATTGCATTATTTTTCATGATGGTCTCATTTCTTCAATTGTGTGGGGAAAAGCTATTTGATTGCATTCGTAGAAGGTGATCAGAAATTTGCTCCCATAATTATTGTTCCTGGCTGATTTTCCTTGAAGACATGGTTATGGTTTTTATAGTATTTCTGAAGAAAAATGTAAGGATAATAATTAAGAAAAGTATCAATTTTGAGGTTTTATATTCAGTTTTAATTTTATTAGGGAACTATTGCCAGAACAATTTGTTGCATATATTGAAAATTTATTACAAAATTGCTAAAACTTTTATCATATTCACATAGATGGTATTTAGAAAATGAATACATTGTCATTGCTTTTTTTGTCCTACTTCTTAGTTGATCATTCTAGAGTTGTCCTGGAAAAGCTGAAAGATGATCCTCACTCAGATTACTACAATGCTAATTTCATCAAGGTAAAGACTAGTGTAATATTTTTTTCTGCTAACAACATGTGACATCACTATGGCAATATGTAAATCCTATTGATTTGGATATTGGTGTAGAGCCTTACTGCCAACTTTTGGCAAAAGGAAGCATGTTACAAAAGTATCATTTGTTGTAAATGAGCAATGCTTGTTCATCATTCACATAGGTGTCAATACAATTTAACAACATATTTTCTTCAATATCTTTCCATAGAATGATCATTTCTTCCCCAAATTTTGCCTACATGTGCAACATACAAAGGGTGTTTCAGAAACAACAAAAACTCAAATTTGACTGATGTGTTGCTTGCTTCCTTTGCCAAAGCTGGGCAGCTTATTTTGTTTTCATGGCAGGTAGTAAATAGAGGACAGATGATAAAGATAAGTTTTACTCTTTTTAAAGAATAATATCCTTTGTTTTTATCTCCTTTCTAAAGATGATATGTTTCATGAAGTATACAATATACATCCCTTCATACACATGTCATACTTTATGTATTTTTGTTATATGTAATTCAGTTGTTTTGCAGCATGGAGTTGAAATGACTGATAATATTACTGATTCAATTATATTAGTTATAACAAATTGTATGTTATAACAGGGCCGTTGTGGAAAACAGTTTTGAAACTGACAATGCCACCCTGTATAAATTAAACTACAAATAAAAACGAAATAAATCTAAGAGAATCACTAATATATTAGGCTTTTGCATTAAAATATTTGTTTAGGATTGAATTTGAGCATAATTTTGATAGTAATGATAATATTTTATGTTTTCTAACAGGATGATAAGGGGAAGAAGGCATTCATTGCTTCTCAAGGTACGTACATGTATATCAAGACTAGGTTATAATTACAGATGATAATAAATAGAATAATTACATCTATTTTACTGTAGTTCTATCAGCAATCTCTAAGCATTCTACACAACAGTGCATTATTATTACCATGGTTTTTTAAAGAAGAGCAAGATCAGCTGTTATACATTCTGTATTTTAAGGAATAAATTCCACACCTATTTTTCATGATATACATGTACCAATGCTTTTATAGATATGGTAAAAGTATTTTTACCTGGACTGCTTTTTTTATGTTGATATGAAATATTGATTATATGTAGAGAACAAGTATAAATAGAGTAGTTTTATTTGTCATATTTTTGTGTATTTTCTCAGCCCCCAATATGGCAAGCATCAATGATTTCTGGCGACTCATTTGGCAGGAGAATGTTTGTTCTGTTGTCATGGTAACAAACACTATAGAGGGAGGCAAGGTTAGTATTCTATTATTAGATTACTATTATTATTATTATTTATTTGACAAAATCACGATACAAATTATACATAAATGTCTTTTATACATGATAAAAACAAACGATGCAGAATGTAGCAGTGTTACATGCTGGTCAGGCAAAGCACAATAAATAGCTGTTGCTTGGAAGCATGTCACCCCACATGTAGCACTGTGTACAAATATCAAACTTACAAAACATACTGATAAAAAAACCCAAAATAATCTACATGTAACTCAGTATTTATAGTGACATTTCTATAAAAGAATAATGAAAATGCATAAACTGATTGATGTTTTAAAATTTGATTGGAGAATGATTGAAAAGCAATAATAACAATGGTTGTCTACCTGTCAATAATAAGTACAGACAGGAGAAATAATAATGATATATTGTCTATTCTTATCCTATAATCTGTCAATATGGAAATAAACACACAGTAAATTATAGAGACTTTGTTGCTATTTATTGTTGACATTTCTTAGAAATGAAGGTATTACTATGTCACAGGTCACAAGTTTAAATCCATCCCAGATGCCTTTGTTGAGTCTCTAATAACATTCCCTTTTTTGCGGCATACAAATGTGTTGGAGTGAACACCTTGTCTGTCCTTTGGATGGGATGTTAAATGCAGGCCCTGTATAAATTGATGAGAATGATAATTGTATTTGAGTTTGAGGGCTGTCACCATCTAGACAGTGTGGGTTTAAATCCCACCGCTGCCACCAATATTAAAATGGGAAATAAATGCTGCTTTGGAGTTGTAAAATAATCAACAAGTCTAATCATGCATTCACAAAATACATTTTGATTCTATTCATCTATATGCAGCTTATACAATTTCATACAAAATAAGAAATATATATGATATAATATAATATTATACAGATATTGCCTACCTAGAGTTTGAATATAACATTTCCTCTCCCCGACGGAGTTATATTTTTCCCAAGTGATTATATTTTGCCCGAAGCGCGCAGCGCTGAGGGAAAATATTATCCCGAGGGAAAAATATAGCTTCAGAGGGGAGTTGAAATGTTTTTTATTAAAACGTTAGACCAGGCAATATCTGTTATATTATATAGTATATGTGGATTCGCCATCAGAAATTGCATTCATCATCTGGCTCAAACCCAAAATTCTTGCTACAGCTCTGATCCATTTACGTCATAATAGATTTTTTTGTTGAAAATACATCAAGCGCGCTCTTCATGCAATCAACGCGTTAACATTAGCGCGTACATCATATAAACTACCTTGGTACGCAACTTGTATGCAGCGAGTGACGTCACTTTAGTGAATATAACGCCGCAATTGAAAATACAACGCAGTATATTCCCTAAAGTGACGTCAAAACCTAGAATATAACAAATGCGATCCTCGCAGGTATGGTGACGTGATGGTGTATTGACCTATCACTGATTCGAATCTACATAACCTATGTAATATAATATAATATGATGTGATGTGATATAATATTATTTGATATAATATAATACAGCACAATTACAAAAAGGAATATACGAACAAAGAGCAACATAAAAGAAGGAAAGAAAGTTTGCATTTCCTTCACTTGTCTGATCAAAACAATTTGAGTGATGTTATCATTTATCTAGGTATTGTGATGGTTCGTGTACGGCCTGCTGATGTGTCAAGTTTCCTTCTCATTTAAATAAATCTTACTGTAAAGTCATAACCAGTGTCATATCCCTGAAACTTACAGCTTATTTGTTCCTTATGACAGGATCGGTGCACAGTATACTGGCCGAAGGCTATGGGAGACAGCATGACGTTTGGTGACATCGAGGTGAAATTAAGAACAATAGAAGAGTTCTCTGATCACGTACACAGAGTCATGGATGTTAAACAGGTAAGGAATGCTCTGATCCAAGACATCCAAAAAATCCAAAAATTCAAATCAAGATAGGTGATAATAGTCACAATTGTAAAAAACAATTCCATTCCTCATGCAAGTGGGGATGTGCTTTTATCTGGAGGCTGAAGTTTGTTGTACATCTGGAAGACATGAATGTAAAGTTTGGATTATATTGTAAAAGGAGCTTAAAGGTTTCATTGTAATGTTTTTATTATGAAATTACCATTATGTAAAAATACAGTGTTTATAATATCAGTTTGATAGTATGTGATTTCAAGTCAAGTTGATGGGTTCTAATAATAAATCTTGTTATTGATTGTGAGTTGCTTCTTGCAATAGAAGAATTAAATTGCTTATCTTCAGGTAGAACTGATCTGTTAATCTCATGGTAATTATTATTGTTATTTGCAATTTTTTTAGATGTGGCAATACACTTTGTCAAGCTATTTTGAAGCTGCACCATTATAAGACCTAACTACGCATTAATTAGCTGGTTACTTACCCAGAACGCATCATTCCGATCATGTACTCATATGCGCTCTAGAATGATGAATAATTTTCTGCCATGATTGACACTATCACAAGTCAGGAAACACGTTTTCATCATGGTTCCAAACATTCCTTTTTTTGCTATTGAATCACCAACATGACTTTTGGCAACCCAAATCAATATCATTTTTCTGGTCATTATTGAAATGGTATATATGGGTATCATAAAGCTATCCTAAATTTACACATTTTTAGGGGAGCTCAGGAAAAAATGAATTTTGGAAATATCATTTTTTTTAGCTACCTCATATTATCTAAACTCTATTTCTTGTAGAGAACTTTTTTCTACTCAAAGAAGGTTGCTACTTATGTCCCAACTCTGAAACTGAGGAAAAATTGGATTTTAGAAATATCTTTTTTTAGCTACCTCATATCTGAACTCTAATTCTAGTAGATAACTTTCATTGTCATAGAATTTTGCTACTTATGTCCTAACTCTGAAATTAAACAAATTTTTCTGAGTTGTTATAAGGTTTTTAACACCCTATGCATGTGCATACATGAGATCAACTGTGTTCTTTAGGGCCCCATCTTACAAAGATCCAATCAATCGTAACTCTATGGAAATCCATCAGTAATCATGATTTTTAATACTTGAAATTTGCAAAATGTCCTTTGTAAAGAAAGCCAAACACACCAAATTGTCAAGAAAAACAATGAATTTATGTATAAACATCATATCCAGATTTTTTTTGAGGAAACATGCATTTTAGATATGGGCGTTGTTGGCTTTCCATAGTTGAAATTAATCAGATTGATCGCAAGAATTTGTAAGATGGGGTCCAGAGCTCTTAGAGTTCAGTTCGCTATTAGATTATTTTCATCAAGGAATTTATTCCTTGAAATGCGTGTGCGCTGTAATCTTAGTAATTACGACTGCCGAGCTACAGCTGGGGTAATAATATCCAAGTCCTTTCGAAGCGCATAGAGACATTATTCATAATTGTGATATGCACTATACAAGAACTGTTTATTATTACTATTATAATTTTGATATCATTACGTCAGGTGAGTGGGGGTGAAACCCGATCCGTCCATCAGTTCCACTACCAGTCCTGGCCAGATATGGGTGTTCCACAGTATCCTACCACACTCATCAGTTTCACTCAAGCTGTCAAACACGTCCATGAGAAGATCACTGCCAACACCAAGGGATCTACTCCAATGCTTGTCCACTGCAGGTGAGTGGGATGGTAATAGGACCCTGTTTCACAAATATATCGTAAATCCATATTTTATTGTGTAAAATATACATGAAATGAAATACTCCAAAACTTTGCTTTGCCCAATTGATAGTTGGCCCGACAGCCGCTGTGCAGCGCCAGATCGACAAGGCTCTATCCCTTTAGTTGTTGAACCCCAAACAGAGTAGCAACAATTCTCATCTTTTAATATGAAATCAAATCAATAGATATGATTGATTGTAACTTGCAGAAGCATTGTTTTTTTATTGCATTAAATATCTCAATCATGTGCAACTCCAACAATCAATCACGGTTAATTTTCAACTATTCAAAATGTGTGTTTGCAACTTTGATTACTTTGATCTAAAGATGCATTGCAATGCATGTCTAATCATTACTTCACCCATAGGGCAGACAATGTACATTCATTCTTTCAGGAGACTGATGGAATCCTTTTACTTCAAAGCTGTACACAGAATTATTCCTAGGGGGGAGCAAGAATATATAAGATGCTCCAAAGTATTAAATAAAAAAGGGAGCAACAAACTGAACAGCTAATGACAGAGGGGTTTCTTCCTTTTTCGGATTGAAATTGTGGAAAAGGAGAGATTTCACAATTTACAGGGAAGGGATCCTGCCCCGGCCCCTTTCCCTTTGTACATAACTGCCTGACTTCAATATCAAGATATACCATATTTTAAGAACTATATTTGTGAAAAAGAAATAGCATATTACTATAAGTATGGTTTAATTCATTCTTTTTAAATGTTGTTTCATCTTTTTGTCTTTATTAGTGCTGGTGTCGGAAGGACAGGAACTTTCATCTCACTCTACTGCATGCTGGGAAAGATCAAAGAAAATAACCATATCAACATCTTTGCTTTCATTCAGAATATGAGAAAAGATAGACCATATATGGTTCAAACTGCTGTAAGTACCTTCATGGGGAATTGTACTGGAAACATTTAATTTTTGTTTCATAGACTACACATTTTTTTCTTTTTTTAATCTACAGTTTCAATGTTTGAACTGTGGTTGGCTCAATTTTTCAATTTCAAAATTTATGATAATTACTTGTGAAGATACATGTAGTAATAAATTTATTGATACCTTGTTCATGTTACTACTAATGCAGCTGTGGAATAATTTTGAAAGTGCAAAAAATCACTATCAGATGGTACTTCTTATGTTTTTGGACACGGCTTGGAAAAAAATTGGGGGGGGGGCGCTACTACTACTACTTCTACTACTACTGCTTCTACTATTGTTGCTGCTATTGCTACTACTACATATGCTACCACCTCTTTTATAAGAGTTTAATTAAGATTATTTTCTGATTCCAGGACCAGTACATTCTAATCCATACTGCCCTCGTTGAGGCCTACATGAGTGGCAATACAGATATCCCTGTGGCCCATTTTGAAGCAAAGCTTTCCTCACTGAAGGAAAGGAATCCAGTCACTCAGAAACTCAACATTGAACAAGAATTTGAGGTAACTATAATGTCATTTCCTTTCTTAGCTTGTAAAATAGTAAAGAAGTGATGATGTTGTGTCATCATGACTATTCATGTTCAAGATGTTGATAATGAAATAGTTTTTTTTATGTTATGTATTAATGATCATATTTATTTATTGATAGATCTTGAACCAACTCACCCCTCCTGCCGGACCACAAGCCTTCAAAGCTGCTGCTCAACCTGCTAACATCGACAAGAACCGCTTCCCAAACATTCTTCCAAGTGAGTTTATCATCTCTTCAGTCCTTCATCCGTTCGCAGTATGCCACTGCAGGTTGCTTCTGAAACTACATGTAGACCTGGGCCCCGTCTTACAAATAGTTACGATTGACCGGATCAATCGTAACTATGGTAATCCGTCAATGTCATAATTTTTATAATGAAAAATTTGCACAATGTCCTTTGTATGCAAGCAGAAGCACAATGAATTTTAAAGAAAACTGACTGCATGAACATACATCATAGCTTGTAAATACCTTAAACGAACATGCTTAAGTGATGTTGATGTTGCTGGACATCCATAGTTGCGATTAATCAGGTCAATGTAACTCTTTGTAAGATGGGGCCCTGGGCATTGTTTCATGAACCATCATGCTGGTGAGTTTCACTGATAAAAATGCTCAGAGCCAATCAGATGCAAGGATTACAGTAGCTTATTACAAATAGGACAATCCCATAAAATAATCTTTTTGTACACCCAACCCCCATTTTTCTAAATCCTTTAATTCATAAACTGACCAAGTCAGAGTCTCTTGAGAATATTACACTGTCAAAAGAACAAAAAATCAGTGACTGAAAATTTCATGAAGACCCAGATACAGGGGGTCGGACTTACATATTTTATGGAATTGCCCAATAGTAAAATTCTTCTCTAAACAAACTTTGAGGCAGATTCTTTAAGTGAGTAAGAGTGTATACAATTATACTAAGTACTAGGCTTTGTTGATTTGACTTGAAGGATCTGCAGCTGAATTTGTTAATATGACACCTTGGTACATGTATGTTTCTTTAGTTTCAATGATTGAGACAAAAATATCTTCATGAATTGAAAAACATCTCTCATTATTTTCTCATCTGACTTCAGTTGTAAATAGTAATCATGTACTAATTTTAGTAAAACTTGTGCAATTACTATAGCTATGGTAAACAGGTCAAGTCATTCATCTATTAATACAGTGGTAAGATCAGTTTTAGTCTTTCCTCTCAGCATAAAAATCATTATAAGTCAGATTATGATAACATCATATCTCTTTTCCAGTGGAAAAGAACAGACCATGTTTGGTGACAAAGGGGGAAGCAGGAAGCACAGATTACATCAATGCTTCTTTCCTTAATGTAAGTATAATTTTAAGAGCTTCATATTCCATGGATATCTAGTCTTAAATACTTCTTAATCAAGGAATTTTGATATGCTTTGTACTTTGGCTGATCTATTCAGGTAATAAGCTACAAAGGAATATCTAGCGTATGAGTTACTTCAGCTATGTAGCTCATGTATTCCCTTTTCTATTGATTATTTGCCTGAAACTAATCCTAAATAATCTCCCTTCTATAGTTAGCAAAGGATTCAAGTGAGGATTGTCTGAGGGGAGTTTTTAAATAAGATTAAATATTTTACATGTGCACACTCATAGGAAAGATATGGTATCCTAGTTTACTCTATAATTTTGTATTTTATCGTAAAACCATTAATAAAATAACATAATGACAATATTCAAAGTGATGATATGGATTATATTGAGACACTGGAACTTTTTTTAAAGAAGAATAAAAGTCAATACTTTCTTACATGTAGGTCAGAAAATGGTATTGACCAAATATTATTTGGCTTTATATGTTCTGGAGGGAAAAGCTCAATGCCTTTGTTCAGATGTTATTAACACAATATTAATTCACTCTTATGCCAGTACATCTTTATATGATAGGTATGATTTCAACTATAACTGAGATAAAACAAGTTGGTTATAATTTGACTGTTTTCAGACATTCATGAAGAAGGATGTGTTCATAGCAACTCAGATGCCTCTCCCTCATACTACCGGTGATATGTGGAGAATGGTCTATGATTGGAGATGTCCTGCCATCGTTATGCTCAATGAACTGGACCTCGAAGATAAGGTGAGAAAAGCAATCAAGTCATAAAATGATGTCGTGGGAGGTCAGCTTGTACATTTCATAATCATATATTCTGAACTCAATTTTAATCTGAACTCTGGTGTAAAGTTGTGGTTTGACCATGGATAGCCAACCGTGGCAATTGCATGATGAAAGAGCAAAGTAAACATAATAAATGACCATTGAAAACAAACTTTTTGACATTTCAGGGTCCGGTAATTTTTGCACGATAGGCCTTGGTATATGTTTTAACAGACACCAGAATACAGGCTATAGACACCTAGACATTGATTGATTTATTTATTAAGAAAAAAATTCACAACATTTAGAAAAGAGATGACCTATGATTTATTTTGTAATGATAAAAAAAAGTAACTGTACAAAATTACGCCCCCAGTGGAAACCCAACTTGATGGGAAGATAGCATAACACTGATAAGGAATGCTTTACATTTTTTTACATCATTGTTTCATTTCTATATTTGTTTTTATAAGTTTATAAAACTCTAAAAAAATTGAGTGCATTGGAATAGTTTTTATTATTTTACTGTATCCTTGTCTAAATGGAGAGTCATGTATTGTCTTTTGGTATAAGGTATTCACTCATATTTCTTAACAATATTCAGTTTACATATTTTAATATTTCAAATTATTAGATCATTATAACATTCTTATTGAATGAACTCAAACCTAGCACTTAACATTTTAAGAACAAAGACAGAAAAGAGAATGAATCAAGCAATTTGTTAAGATATCTTGTGGTAAGAATAGATATTTTTCATTTGTTACAAAAGCCATTTTGTATATTTGAAATGTCAAGAGAATATTTACTTTATCCTTCTTAGAAAAATGCATATGTGTTTGTTGTAAAATAGGGTCAGCACTCCGGGGGGGGGGGGGGGGGGGGGGTGGAGGTAGTGGCAGGGTGGACGGGGGGGGGGGGTGGCAGGGTGGACTGCCCTGTTTATGATCTTTCAAGTAGTACAAATAGGGAAAAGATCAAAGGGGAAAGAAGATCATCATAAAGAGAGTTGTTGGTCATTTAACTCTTCGGTACTATTGTTCAGTTCAAGGGGGAAAAATTGTGTCATATATACCTTAGGGTCCTCTTTACTCCCAGTAGAACGCTGGCTCCTCCTCATTAGATGGTCCCTGTTGACTTTACTCTTCTACTTATTCTTTACTAGTCATGTGCTCAATACTGGCCGAATCAAGACTCGGTTGAATTTGGTCCTCTCAAGGTCACCATAGTATCAGCTGAGACTATCCGAAGTGATTACGTCATGAGAAAGTTTGAGATCAAAGGACCACGGAAAGGGGTAAGTTTTCATTTCTTTTTCACTTACCACTATTGGAAATATTTTCAGAGGTCGATATAGACATCTAAATAATTTGAATTTTTTAAAAGTCCTTCAGAGCTCTGCTTTGATATGCATTATCTGTTTAACGGTGGAGTAATCGATTGCATGTAGTGAAATAGATTTTAAAGGGGTGAAATGTTATTTTATCTTATAGGTTTTCTGGTTGTGTTATCACTGGTGTTTTGAATAATTGGTGCACTTTTCTGTCTGTAAGCTTAGAAATGTATAGCTATTGTCAGTTCTTGTATTAATATCAAATCAAGATGATCTCACTCATTCTTTTGAATAGTATGAAAAAAATAGGTATACTTTCAAGTCTGTAAGTCATTAGATTTGTACATAATTTTTAATATTGACCAAGTTTACAGTGACATTCAACAAGAGAATTACCAATGAAAATACTCGTTATATATTAAACATAAGACACAAAATTTAATTCAGTTCCCTCTTAGACCATGCAATTCATGGTCCTTTTTAGCAAAATATATGTGATTTAATGGCTTTATTGAATAAGTCAACATAGGGGACTGTCTTCACAGTAGCAGGAAGGTGACTCCATAGTTTTGCATGCAGCAACCACAGGGTAGGATGTTTCAACTGCTTGTCTCTTAGGTTCTGAATGAGCCAGATTGATGAAGATAAACGAGAAGCACAAACTTGAGAGCGACCAATTAGGATGTTATCAATGTTTTCCGGACGTCAGTGATTTAGAGACTTGAAAACTAGCGGCAAAATTTTAAAGGCTATCCTCTGTCTCACAGGCAGCAAATGGAGCTGCAGTCGGAGAGGTTCTGTTCGAGTCTGAAGGGGAGAAGAGAAGACGAGCCTAGCAGCTGAGTTCTGTAGTCTCTGAAGCGGGTCAAAGTCCTGGCTGAGAACACTGAAGAGACTATTGCAGGAGTCTAGTCTGGAGTGAACAAGAGCCCTGACAGCAGCATGGCATGTTTGCTGATCAATAAAACTTCAGATTCTTACAAAAATATCAAATCAATAAACAGATGCCTAACCTAGTTTTATTCATCCATGACAGGTCCTTACGGTAAAGCAGTTTCATTTGTTTGGTTGGGATCATAACCAATCAAGACCGACATCATTAACACCTATCCTTAATCTGGTCGATGCTGTAAGTGAGTGTGTTAGGACATCACAGGCGTCCGGTCCTATTGTCTTACACTGCATGTAAGTGAATTCAGTTTAATGCAATGCCATTCAATCCAAATCAATCCAATAAATTCAATACAATGCTATTCAGTTCATATCAACCCAATTCATAGGTTGGATTTGGCATGAATGTGAATTGTATTATTATACATTGGCCTGTAAAAGTCAGTTGAAATGAATCTCATTTTCTCACTTATATTTTGTTTTCAGTGGCTTTTTATCAATACTTATTTATTATATTCTTGGTGTGATATATAAATTTTGTTGCTATGCACAATTGTAACGTTATGCATTTCAGATGCTAGGCTGTATAAATGTATGTGATGTTTTATACCACAATGAATACTCTTACATGTATGAATGAATATTGAATAAATGAAAAAATGAATATTGAATAAATAATAATAAAACACAGAAGTAAATAGATAAAATCGAGAAATGAATAAGTGAGTAAATTCTGAAATTGATTGATTGATAGGTAAATAAATATGTTAATGAATTTATAAATTAATGAATATATGAATAGATAATTAAAAATAACTTGGAGAATCCAGTAGAGAAGCTGTGAAATATAAACCAAGTAGGAAATATGAAGTTAATAATTTAGACAAGACATCAACATTTTTTCACCTATGACAAGGGATTTTTTTCATTCTTGTTTGATGTTTTCAGCAATGGTATTGGTAGGAGTGGTGTG
Organism: Lytechinus variegatus; assembly: GCF_018143015.1. Lineage (NCBI taxonomy): Eukaryota > Metazoa > Echinodermata > Echinoidea > Temnopleuroida > Toxopneustidae > Lytechinus > Lytechinus variegatus. Next base: position 29,709,936 of record NC_054750.1, read on the forward strand.
TTTGCTGCTATTTATTCAGCAGCTGAGAAGATGATAACAGATAGCTCTGTTGATATCTTCCAAGCAGTCAAGAGATTACGCGCAAATCGACCAAGTATGATCGAATCAGCGGTAAGTTAAAATTAAAAAACCCCCCCCCCTCCCATGAAAATAGGATTAAAGTTTAATTCTCACATAGGAAAAGTGCTGTAGAAGGAGTTTTATCTGAGCACTTGCTAAGTTTACACAGTCCAAACAATGAAAAAGTTTTGAGCAGCAGGTGTCTAGGGATTTTTCAAGAAAGTTCTAACGTCAATTGCCAACACTTCATTTTTGTCTCACCTGCATAGCAGAGTGAGACTATAGGTGCCGCTTTTCTGACGGCGATGGCGTCAACACCAAATCTTAACCAAAGGTTAAGTTTTTTTAAATGACAGAATAACTTAGAAAGTGTATGGACCTAGTTTATGAAACTAGGCCATAAGATTAATCAAGTATTAGTGAACATTCTGCCTGAGTTTCAGATCACATGATCAAGGTCAAAGGTCATTTAGGGAATGAACTTATACCATGTTGGGGCAATCAACATCAAAAACTTAATCTAAGGTTAAGTTTTTGAAATGTCATCATAACTTAGGAAATATGTGGACCTAGTTCATGAAACTTGGACATAAGGTTAATCAGGTATTACTGAACATTCTGCTTGAGTTTCACATCACATGACCGAGGACAAAGGTCATTTAGGTTCAATGAACTTGGCCAAATTAGGGGGTATCTGTTGAATTACCATCATAACTTTGAAAGTTTATGGATCTGATTCATGAAACTTTGAAATGATAGTAATCAAGTATCACTGAACATTCTGTGCGGGTTTCAGTTCACATGATTAAGGAAGGTCAAAGTTCATTTAGGGTCAATGAACTTTGGCCAAATTGGGGGATTTGTTGAATTACCATCATAACTTTGAAGGTTTATTGGTCTATTTCATAAAACTTGGACATAAGAGTAATCAAGTATCAATGAACATCCTGTGCTCATTTCAGGTCACATGACCAAGGTCAATGAACTTTTGCCATAATTGGGGTATCTGTTGAGTTGCCCCTGTCTGTCCATCCCCCCCACTTGGTTTCCGCGCAATAATTTGTGTACTATAAAAATGTTTGGTGTGTAGGTAGATGACACCAAGTACAGGATAAATTTGAATGCGGAGTCCACAGGTCAAAGGTCACAGATCATTATATATGCAAGTTGGTTCACTCATATTGAATGACTTTCTGATCACGTTATACGGGGGTATCTGTATCCTTTGGACATTAAATTTCTAGTTAGATGATAAATTTGTAAGAAATATGACATTTATTTAGCAGGTGGAGATATCTTCCTGTTGCTCTATGTTATTACAATGTTTGTTGTAGTATTAGTATAACATGATTTCAAGTTATGTCAATGATGTATTCTTTTCTAATTTGTCCCTATCTTTAAGACATTAGCAGTATATTTTTTATATTTAGATCTAATATGACTCTTCCACAGTGCGATCTCATGACTAACTAACTCAAACTAAATCACATGGACCCTGCATCTTTATCCATGATGCAACATTTTATTGGTTGTCTTATGATATAAACTCAATACAATGATGAATAATTTCCTTTTAAATTCTTCAACTCTCATTCTACACTATTTTCAAATAAAATAGTGTATCTTAGTATACTTACAGCCTTTCCTTTTTGGTTTAGATAGGGAACAAATGACCATTATCTATTTTCAAATAGAAATTCAAAATATAATTTCAACTGTTAATGAAAAGGTTTTATATATAATGTATATATCAGGACTGCCCTTATGCTCACAGGCAGGAGATCCATTGTGTCTATTGCTGCATTAAACATATATTTTCTGCACATTTCTCCATCTGTTTAACAGGAACAGTACAGGATCTGTTATGATGGCATCGCGGAGTATATGAAGAAGTTTGATGAGTATGCAAACCTGGATATGTGAAGAGACTCGTTTTCCTTGCAGTAGATTGCTTCCATGATGCCAAATCTCAACCATTAAAAATATTATTTACCATATGACTTTACTTCAATAGTGAAAAGTGAAAAAAATGCCTAAAAATGCAACCAATGGTGGTTTCAGGTTTTTTTGTTGGAGGGGGGGGGGGTGTGAAGAGGAATGAAGACTGAAAGGTGAACTTTACCTTTAATGTAAAAAAAGTATTATGGTATTCTATCGCCATTGTTTTACCTATAAGAGGAAAAAATCAGTTTAAAAAGAGAGGAGGTTTGAACGTGGGAGTTAAATTTCGGAAATGTCACATAATTCTATGAGTGGTTTGGGGCTCATTTAATTTCTAAAATATTGTGCAATTATTTTATCCAAAAGATGAATGACCTTTAAAAAAGTTTTATTAAAAACATGGTTTTGTCAATAAAAACTTTGGGCAGCTGAAATCATCTTGGGACAGTACCTGAACTACTGATGATATACTTCAAGGACCAATCCACTTCCTTATTTCTTCATCTCTCTGTTCTCTTTCTCTCTCCCTTGCTCTTTTCTCTCTCTCCTTTTAAATGACTATTTGTTTGTTTTTCTTCCTTTACCTCTTTTTTTCTCTTAACCCACATTACTTGAAAACTTAGGGGAAGGAGGAAAGCCCCAAGTCCTGAGTTTCTGTAGCGCATGTAACTTTTTTTTTCAGTGTATACAATCGCCCTTATTCTGAAATCAGATTTAACTTAGACCATGGTCTAACTCTGTGCTAAAATTATGGTTAGCCAAAAATTCTGTTTATATTATTTATTTGTTGTGTTTACCATTTTGTTTCCTTTTGATTTTATACTGAGGATAAGTATACAAATCACTCTATAACTGTGCCCCCAAATACTTGTCTGATTGTTTAGAAATTTATGTTCCAGGTAAAAGAACTCGATTCTCTGAAGACCCACTTAAATTAACATATCCAACTAAAAGAAAACAGACTGGAGACAGAACATTCACCGTTGCACCCTCAGTGGAATGGAACAACCTCCCTCTTGCAATAAGACAATCTCCAACAATCAAGTCCCTTAAAACTCTCTTGTTCTAGGCAACTGCCTTCATGTCATTATGATTTTTGTTTGTAGAAATATGTTACTGATATTGTGAGTTCTTTGGGCCATTTGGGAAAAGCGCGTTATAAATATTGAGTATTATTATTATTACTTCTAAATTCTTCGGTTATCACTCCCAGACAATTATGAACAAGTTAGATGTCATATGAATCAATAAATTAGATGTGTACTGTTAGGGATTCGTGCCCAATTGGCTCTCCATAGTTTAACGAAAACTTTAAACCAGGGTATATCTATATGTACCAATCTTTCTTTTACACATTAATAAAGATGAGGAGTTAATTTCCTTTTCAAAGTCAACTGTAAATTGACACAATATTCTATGCAAAAAAATAATGATACAAAGAGAAAACGGGTAGAAAACTTTTATAATATGCAAGTATCACCAGTAAGCATTCCATTCCAATGTCTACTCTCTACTTAATCCAGATATCCTAGAAAATTACATTGGGGTTTCATTTGGATATTTCAACCCCTCCCACAACTCATTCCTTTTTTGTGGAGTTGAGCATTCACTTTATATTTTGAGACTTTTGAAAGTATCGTGTTTTGCACTATTTTTGTTACTAGTTTTCATTGGATTACGTTTCCTTAATCGCTCAGGTTTTCTTCAGATGCTATCTTTTAGGTTTCTGTGGATAATATGATTTATAGCCATTATTTAAAAACTACTTATTTGTCATATATTGCAAGTTAAAGCATAGTTACGTTTATGTTATGTTTATTTATTCATTTCTTTATTTATCATTATGTTCTTTCTCAAATAATTACTATTTAATATTAAGTATATTTCTACAGTAACTCAAATGATTTATTTCTTATTAGAGACATAAAAGTTATCCTTAATCATTTTGATTTATTTTATTTGTGTTATCAGTGTCTGCATATGTGAGAATCATATAAGATTAGAAAACAAATATATTGATGAGGATAAATATTTAGGCAAAAAATAAGATTCCTTTCTTCAACTTATCAACATTTACCATTATTTTCGTCAACAGCCATAAATAGTGATCATGCACATTAAGACAATCTTTACTATTCTACAGATATTTAAAGGGGAATGAAACGTGGGGAACAAGTGTGCTCGTGTGGAAACAGAAAAATCAAAGAATATGATCAAAGACAGTTTGAGAAAAATTGAACAAACAATGAGAAAATTCTGAGCATTGAATCTTGCGATCACTAATGCTATAGGGATCCTCCCATTGGCAATGCGACAAAGATTTGTGATGTCACATGTGAACAACTTTTCCTTTGATGGACTATAAAATACCCCCAATGTCTCTTTTTGCTTCGTCTTATGGTTATACAAACTTTTCATCCATGATATATTATTTGAAAATCTGTATTACATGCGCTCCTATAGAAAGAACACATGATCTACTGATAGATGTGATTAAAGAGACAGATTAAGTGAAATATATTGAAAAGTGATGGGAAAGTTGTTCACATGTGACATCACACATCTTTGTCGCATTGCCAATGGGAGGATCTAGATTACAATAATGATCTAAACTTCAAATGCTCATAACTTTCGTACCATCTATTCAATTTTTCTCAAACTTTTGTTGATCTGTTTCTTTGATTTTTCTGTTTTTGCACAAGCTTTTTTGTTTCAAAGGTTTTATTTTTCCTTCCAATTGGTATTTGAAAAATAATGGTAGTGCTCACAATTAAATCTATTTAACATTCAATCTCATTTCTAGATGTCTTTTGTATTAATTTGTACGATAATGACATTTTCTTATCATGATTTATCATTATCTATTTAATTTCAATGATTTTATATGATTAATAGAGTTTTAAACTTTCTGTTTAGTGCATTAATGATGATTTTATAACATGAAGCTATTGTGTACATGTAAATATATCATGTTGTGCACATTGATTTCGTTCAATTTCTTTTTATTTAATTTCTTGTCTTTAGTCATTTCCTGCAGGATCGTCTCTCTTTTCATTTTTTTAGTTCGTATTTATGTTATATTATCATTATCAATATTTGATATTTGAATGCAGTTGGGACAGTGATGCAGTAAATCATGTATTATATTTCATTAGAGGATATAGTACTGAATATTTTATACAAAGTAATGATTATTTGATGCATTATATCAGTACTCTAAATGGATTAGTAATAATTATTTTTACCAGAGGCATGTTAAAATGAATGTGTATTTTTTAAGAGATTGATTTTTATGAAAAAAAATCACTTTTTAGCTGTTCAAAAAATATAATTTCATTGACGAAGCAATATATATATTTGTATAACTTAGAATTGTTTATCAATCACCAGTGTCTGTTTGTTATTTGACAAAACTATTAGTTTACTATAAGTTATGTAATTATATGCATCCGAATTATGTTTTTGAGTGATAAAACTTCAAGCTTTACCAAGGCAGACCAATTTTTTTTTTCAAATGTAAACTGTTTTATGAAATATGCAATTCCTTACAACTATTCTATCAATTGAGATGTTTAATAATTGCCTTACAAAACTGTCTAGCATGTAAAATTGATACTTGAAATATATGTCATATTATTTTTGAAATAGTTTTTTAATTACTAGAATAAATGACTGTAAAATTAATTGTATTTTTGGCATAGATTTTGTCGTTTGTATTATTGAATTTTACAAAACCATGTCATATGTTACTAAACCCTAGCAAGGTTCATTACCATGATCATTTATTATTGTAAGCAACCCCTCCCCCCAAATAAAAATCATCGATTAAGCCATTACCCGAAAATGATTATTTTGATGCTTAAAAAGACTGAGGGGGCTGAGGTCTTTATTGACGAATTGGCGCGCTCATAATCTACAATATTGTAGATTATAATTCTTTACAAAAATCTGTAACTAATTGATTGTGCTAATTTATACATAAAATGAAAGGTTTGCTCTAATTTTCAAAACTGATTTGCTTTCAGACCCTTTGTAAGATTCTGATCAAATGCACTAAAAACACGATCAATTTATCAAAATTTACGTCTTGGGGATGAATATTAATCGTGATATGTAAATCTAGGAGCCTCTATATACCAGATACATAGATTATGACGGGAAATTGAAAGAAATGGGTTCTTGTATTGTTGGGGAAAATGTTAAAAGGGGGAGGAACGAGAAAAGAAGATAGAAAGGAAGGGAAGGATAAAGAAAATAAAGGGAGGGAGAAAAGTGAAGAAAATGAGAGGAGGGGAGAATTATGTAGACAAATGCCAAAAATTCAGGTCACCACATTATGGACATAAAGATTCTAGGTTTCCAAGAATGTTCTCCCCAACTCCGATAATAACTCGTTACATCATTGAGTGAGATTTATGATAGATTGCACACCGTCTTGATAACATATAGATTGCACACCGTCTTGAGAACATATATAGGCCTATGTATCTGAATAAATAGGTTTTAATCATCTTTGTCCCATATACTTTCTCCTGATGGCTTCATAAACAAGATGAAAATCTTCACGAGATTTTCCTCTTGGGCTTTACCCATTATTTAACGACTGTTTGCATTGTGCAATGTTGTGTTCTATTGACGCCGCAAATAAAAAGAGGGAGAAAATGTAAAAGGCAAGGAAAATATAGGGAAAAAGAAAAGAAGGAAGACTGAAAGGAATGAAAGGAGGAAGAAAAGGTGGAGAAAAGTGAAGTGAATAGGGGGGGGGGTTGACAAAAGCTACAGTATCAAAATAAAAAAATCTAGATCATCTACAAATTGTTCCCCTTTTCCTAGTCCATGAATTGTTACCTTATATTGATTAAGATTAAGATGTACTCAAAGCCTTAATTGCAACCATCTCAGATAAATGGGTACGTTTTGTAATATTTTCGTTTTCTCTCCTTGAGTAAATATTATAACATGTATTCCTTGTTAGCTTTACCAATCGAATTCTGTTTGCATGGTGTATTGCTACGTTCTGGTACGTGTGCCGAGCGTAATGGACTTATAGCATTTACCATTTTATAGAGCTTACCAAGACGGTTTCAAATGCATTAGCTACGTTTTTAATTAAAACCAAATGACTCCAAAAAGACCATTAACAAATAAAATGAGATTTTTATTGTCCGGTAACCGATCAGTATCGGCACAACCAAATTTTAGTCTTTCTAGCACTCACATGTACATGCTGTAAGTGATATTGAGATATATGTTTTTTCTGCTGGCATTGATGGTATGGTTTGTTCATGACCCAACATTTCGTTTTCAGTGGTTGCGCTGGGAATTTGTTGAATTAAGTTGAAAGCTAAATCTTTGGCAAGAATTTTCAATAACTGTAGACAACGAAAGACAATTAGTTGACCTGCATGGCTACAGAGGCGTGAGCCAACTCACCTCTCGACCAGCTTGCAAGGCGTCTCTAGTGTATCCATGACTGCTCATAATCATCGTGAATCTACTGAACAATGCTACACTTTATTCAGTTTATTTAACAGTTTCTGAAAACCTTTTATATCCATAATAATTTTGCCATCCTTTCCCTGTTTTCCTTGAAATCACTGTTGTGCCTGAATCACGTTCGTTACTTTTGGAAGATGAAGATTACCCGAAGACGAAGAATAAATAAGTTTTTGGAGTGAATAATAAACACAGGAAAACTATGGAAGTCAACAACTCATCGCTTGAATTCAATTCCGAACAACCTGAACATTTGCAATCCATAACCTTGGACATGATCATCTATATAACCTGGATTTTCATGGTGATTTCCATTATCCTGAATTCATTTATCATCTATTTAATGAGAAACAGCGATGCCTTCAACGAGATTGACTCAATTCTTTATCAGGTTTTGGCAGTTGAGGACATAGTATTCTTCATTACCAGTCTTTCGTTTCAGTATGTCATGAAAGTCGATATTGTAAATAAGGTTTCCGAGTACACCTATGCCCGAAAGGCAATGTTAAGGTTAATAGTCTCGTCCGCCATCTTGTTTCAGATCTTTGGCACCCTTCTAACATCCAATCTATCTCGCTATTTGCTCATCGTTAGACCCCTCAAGTACCTCAGATGGATAACAAGAAAGAAGGTTATGATCGCACAACCTATTGTCGGCATTGTTTCACTGGTATATAATTTTGGCATTCTTTATATTTTGACTCTACCTGAATATTTCACCCCTCGGATTATGATCTTATTTGTCCTTCCTATAATCGCAGGATTTACTGTGTTACTGTTTACGAACTGCCACATCATGGTGATATCCTTCAACCAGTCCCGAAGAATCAATGCTATTCATAATCAACTGGCGAGAGGTGAATCCTCTGTGAAGAACCCCAATGGACAGCGCCCTCTCGACAGTTTCAAAGGCACCAGGACAATGCTCCTTGTCACATTTTCATATTGCATCGCATGGGTTCCGTACGTCGTTACCGTATTGGAGTTCGGTGGATACCTGCAGCAGCCGGTGCAACTTCGGTTGCTTTCTGGCTTCACAACCTTGATAAACTCAGCCTGGAGTGCGTTGTTGTATTACGCCACTAACCGCCAGTTCCGACTCGAAGCCCTCAAATTATGTGGCAAAATCAGAAAAGGATTATGCCAAAACTTTATCAAGTGAAATTAGTACCATGATTACAATTTATGCGAAAATGTGTATTTATAGGCATTCACTCAGTATTTATCGTCGATCAAAGAAATGAATCTTCTCCTTATTACCAAAATATATCACAAGGCAAAAAAAAACATTATCATATTTGTTTTGATATTTCTATGTGAAATTGAATGATGTTAATATTATGAGATAGTTGCGTAATGAGTAAAAACTTTCGAGGGGGCCCGGATATGACGCATGGGACAAAACGTAAAAGATGCGCAAGAGCGAAGCAAGCGAGAAAATATTTTGGTATATTTTATACAAAGTTCGTATTATTAAAAACAATCTTGACATAAAAATGAGGGAATGATTTCACCCTTTCTCTTTCCTGTTCTCCCTTCGTCCCCCTTTTTTTCTTAGTCGTGATTTTTTTGTCCATTCCTCCCATTCTACAGTGGTAAAAGCCGCAAACAAAACTCAACGTCGTTATTGAAAGGGAAAATTTCGTGACAGGTTGATAAAGTTAACAACATATTAAGCTCAGAGAATAATGTAAATGCACGAATTCCCTTTGCCTATAAACAGATAAAGGAAGATCTATCTAGGATTTTCGAAAAGGGCTGAGGGTATTTTTATCAGAAAAAAAATTGAACTAAAAAAAGCACTTTACTACCAAACCTGCATTCACCACTGGGAACATCGATAGATCGGAGGGTGAGAGAGAGAGAGAGAGGGGGGGGGGGGGGGAGGGACACATGGGGAAAGGGAATATCATATATCTCATTTATTTATGCAATTAAAAAAACAAACTTCTAAATTGTCTGCCCCCATTTTTTTTGCTTGCCACATTTGTTTTATATGTATATATTTTTCTTTAAAGTCCCCCATGTTGTCAATCGCAGATATCTGCCCCTGTCCACATAACCCTATGCAAGTGACAAAAATTGCACCAACATTAATTATCAATAGACACGTGTACCTTTAAAGGTCAAGTCTACCTCAGAAAAAAGGATGATTTGAATCAATAGGTAAAATCAGACATGTACAATGCTGAAAATTTCATCAAAATCGGATGACAATAAGAAAGTTATGACATTTCAAAGTTTCCCTTATTTTTAACAAAATAGTTATATGAACGAGCCAGTTACATCCAAATGAGAGAGTCGATGATGTCACTCACTCACTATTTTTTTTGTTTTTTATTGTTTGAATTATACAATATTTCAATTTTTACGAATTTGACGATTAGGACTTCCTTGCACAAAATGTTAAAAAATAATGGAATCCCACGTGTTCAGGGGGAATGAAACTTCATTTCACATGACAATGACGAGAAAATAGAAATATTTAATATTTCATATAATAAATAGTGAGTGAGTGATGTTATCAGTTCCTCACTCGCATACCGACCGAGAAGTGCATATAACTGTTTTGTGGAATGAAACGAAAATTTAAAATGCCATGACTTTCTTATTTTACATCCGATTTTGATTAAATTTTCAGTGTTATGCTTGTTGAATTTTTCTCTTTTTATTCAAATCAAGTTTTTGTTGGGGTGGACTTGTCCTTTAATATCAAGATAGGATAGAACGTCACGGTCACTGGAAGTAATTAAGCCAAGGCGACATGCGCTCTTTCGTTTATTTTAATGATCAATGATGCATGCTTGAATTTAAATTTCAATTACCATTCTTGAAATCCACAGGCCATTCTCATTGACACTTTTATAAACTGAATATTACGGCATAACAGCATTCAATCAAGAAGTCCTTTTGCAAGATTTCAATTGCTGATCAGCAGTGGCGTATACCTAGGATTTTCCAAGGGGGGGGGGGCAAAATCGTCCGCCAAAAAATTTGACAAGCCAAAAAAAAGGTCTTCAACCACAAAGGATTTTGTACCAGTAAACAAATTGACAAGCAAATAAAGAATAAAAAAGGCCTTCAACTTCAAAGGAGGGGGCCACTGGTGGCTCGTCAGGGATCAGTTGTGATTACATGATTACTTTTATATCTCAGTCACATTTGCTCTGCAGCAGCCATACGGCGAGTTGAAAATAATCGTTTTAACATATGTAGGGGAAGGCGGGGTAAGTTGTGACAGTTTTTGCTTTTTGCATGTTAGAATTGATATGATTAATAATCTTGTCGAAATAAGTACCTTGCCTTGAAATTTAATTCTTCTGAAATATTTTCCACCTATATATAACTTTCTATCCCCACACTGAAAGTCATTGTGACCTTTGAAAAAAACGATGTCAAATGGCTCAACTTGCCCCATATATGGGGTAAGTTGAGCCACAAAAACTATGTAAAAAATGTATGAGGGGAGAACCAGCCTGTCAATTTTTTGTTTAAAGTCTTTTCACTTGCTAATTCTCTATAAATACTAACATCCTTTAAAAGGAAAAGAGCAGTCATGTAAATTTGCTCCTTTCAGCCAGCATTTCAATCGATTTTTATGGTTTGTTTTTTTTTTAAGATACATTACCATAGGAATTACTTGCCCCATGCTGTTTGGCTCAACTTACCCCAGTCCGAACTTAGTGCGATAATTTTGTATCCACACATTTATTATGCATCCATCATATAAAAGACTGTGACAAGAATGAAGATCTGTACCTGGACTAATAATGTTGTTATCATGTCTTTATTATATTTAAAGACGTGTGTGTTTATAAAGCACTTATCTATTTCACACTCTTTTTTACTTTTTTGGCTGAAATTCATATTTTTCCCTCTAAAAAACTACTTTTTGTTTCAAAGTTAAAAACAATATGGTGGGGTTAGGGGTTATGCTATGGGTCATCAATACATGACACCACCACAATGTCTGACTCATTCATTATTGGCCTGGAGCTGGTGGCTCAACTTGCCCCTATGCTCAATACCCCGGCCGCCTTCCCCTACATGCAGTAATAGCTACGTAGGGGAAGGCGGGGTAAGTTGTGACAGTTTTTGCTTTTTGCATGTTAGAATTAATATGATTAATAATCTTGTCGAAATAAGTACCTTGCCTTAAAATTTAATTCTTCTGAAATATTTTCCACCTATATATAACTTTCTATCCCCACACTGAAAGTCATCGTGACCTTTGAAAAAAAAACGATGTCAAATGGCTCAACTTGCCCCATATATGGGGTAAGTTTGAGCCACCTTCTGGGGTAAGTTGAGCCACAAAAACTATGTACAAAATGTATGAGGGGAGAACCAGCATGTCAATTTTTTGTTTAAAGTCTTTTCACTTGCTAATTCTCTATAAATACTAACATTCTTTAAAAGGAAAAGAGCAGTCATGTAAATTTGCTCCTTTCAGCCAGCATTTCAATCGATTTTTACGGTTTGTTTGTTTTTTAAGATACATTACCATAGGAATTACCATGGCTCAACTTGCCCCATGCTGTTTGGCTCAACTTACCCCAGTGCGAACTTAGTGCGATAATTTTGTATCCACACATTTAGTATGCATCCATCATATAAAAGACTATGACAAGAATGAAGATCTGTACCTGGACTAATAATGTTGTTATCATGTCTTTATTATCTTTAAAGACGTGTGTGTTTATAAAGCACTTATCTATTTCACACTCTTTTTTACATTCTTGGCTGAAATTCATATTATTCCCTCTAAAAAACTACTTTTTGTTTCAAAGTTGAAAACAATATGGTGGGGTTAGGGGTTATGCTATGGGTCAGCAATACATGACACCACCACAATGTCTGACTCATTCATTATTGGCCTGGAGCTGGTGGCTCAACTTGCCCCTATGCTCAATACCCCGCCTTCCCCTACATGCAGTAATAGCTACGTAGGTGGTTTGAATTAAACTTAATGGCTGTTTTCGATATGGCCGCCTTTGAGCAAATGTGACTGAGGTATAAGTAATTCTGTCAATTGACGAGTTGAACATCTATGCCTACCTTATATCTATGTATATTATATTGGTGTATGTTTGAGAATTAGCGGTGGGAATGCCTTATAGGAGTCTAAATGGGAAGAAGATCGAGAAGATTTAAGGCACCAAAAGGATACCGATTGTATATATTTTGTCTTTCTATTAACTTGATTTTATACCCGCCCTGTAAAAGTCTCATTTTCATGTTCTGTGTTGTATTTTTTTTTCAATATATTTGTCTTCTTTATCCTTAGATAGAATAAAGAAATCTAGTACCAAAATGCCATAAGTGTTGCCTGTTTTTTTTTGGTTTACCTTATTAACTTAAAAGGGGAGCGAATTTGCCGACACTGTGTGTTGTATCCATAGAGATATATTACTAGTTTGCGTATATCTCTATGGATGCTATGCTAGTCTTAAAATATGCCTTTTGACATAACTCTAAATACAGAGGACTACAGCAATTGATTTTATTTGTGTCGAGAAACCAAAATGATTAAAGGACAGGGAACGACTTGCTTTTAACATACATAATAATTGCCATTATATGAATGTATTAAGTTGTGAATAGTGAAAATTAATGTTATTCAAGTAGCCTTCATTACAAGACTATACTGATATGAATGTTGCATTATGGGTAATAAACCTGGCCAGATAGTATTTGAGGAGCTGCGGTGGGGCTATTAATTAAAAGTCTGCTAGTTTGTATGCTCTTTAATATGTTTGAAGTTAGTTAGCGAATGTTCTGTTTTCATCATTTTCCTTTTTAATAAAACTGTAAACCGCTCTGGTGATTCCAATATAAATAGACCAGACTCTGTACAACACAACATCGCAAACAACGATCTCTTATATAATAGGCATGATAGCATGATGAGACCATCAAAAACACGCTCATCGAATTTACTGGCTGATCATTAATGTGGTAAAAATTATGAAGTTAGGGGTGAACGCCATTGTCAATCTAACTACCAATCTGATGATTCGTCTAAAATTACACACGAAACTCATCGAAGTTCGGTAAGCTATGAATTTGAGAGGGGGCTGCCCTCGCATCCCCGGATACATACTGTTACGGACTTTAATAACGATAATCATTCCGAGCATGCTTGGCTGAACTCGCATGTCTAATTAATGGATCATCCTCCATGGTAGGGCTATTTCCAGAAAGAAGTGCGTTTCATTGCAACTCAAATATCAAGCACTAGTCCTATGTACGCCCGCCTGATTGGCAGAAAATTCAGTTGTGTTTGATTGCAGCTCATTCTGGCATAGCTCACTCTTTGTGAACAGCACTATGATTCACCGGCAATTACATTAATTGCACGTGTTCTTAACCGGTTAAAGGAGATATAGACACATGCGTCGGATGACAAGTTTTAGCCATTCTAACCACTGTATGGACCTACAAAGATATGGACATCCATCGGTTAGTTAAAGAATTGACTAAAATTTGACTGTTATTGTCATATCGCCTCCCGCCAAATTACTGGATTTAAACAAAGTCTGGATATGCATTTCAAACTAGAAGCTATTCTTATTTAAATCAAGCTATAGATAGCGACAGTTTCTCGCTTCAAATATGCTACTATATCATATTTAATTACAAAGGCATATACTGCTCTACAGAAACACTTATTTTTAAAAGTTATGGTAAAGGAAGTCAAGGCATCTTTTCCTCTAGGTGTCGAACAATACCACGCAACAATCGGACATGTCAACATCCATTGACATGGGGTTGGCAAGCATGGCAACTGCCGATGGATCAGCCGTTGAGGGCGCCCATAAACCTGAGATGAAGAAGTCTTGCAAGCACGTTTTATCATCATTGTTCCCACAAGCCGTAGGGGTTGCAGGAATCAAATTTATATTCAACGGCAAGGAATTCAAGATAAGGAGGTAGGTTTTTTGCTGACAACACAGATTTGTTGCAATCACTACGCATACCGTTTTCTGGAACGTTGAGAATCTATATTGTCAAAACCGGTCCTTCGTGACAAAGCAGCCTTTGTCGCAAATCGGTGAATCAACACAACAGTGTCGCCCGTAATACCATGGTCACATTTGCTCTACGGCGGCCGTACGGCGGCCGTAGATACCTGAATTCGAGAGATTTCTGCGGCGGCCGCAGGGTCGACGTACGGCGGATTCCTAACTTTTTACAGGCCGTAGAATTTTAACGCGGAGTTATAACATCTTTTCTTTTCTACGCTCGCCGTGGAAATTAGACTAGCCGTAGGCATGGCGTAGAACGGTCTACGGCGGCCGTACGTCGAGCATGCGGTGGCCGTGCGGCTGCCCTCTTGTTTTTCTTCCCTCCTTTCCCCTTCTCCTTTTGTGTTATCTGCTCGGGAGCCACCAGGCGCGTATTTAGAATTTTGCACCTCGGGGGCCCGACCTATAATTTTGGCCCATATGCATGTGTACTTTTCGAACAAAAAATGGCGACCCCTCCTCGTCAGGCAAACAGGTGCCTTAAATGCATGTTGAATTATCTTATTTTATAATCACATGAAAAAGGGCAACTGCAGACCACTTTTTTAAAAGCAAACTATCCATGAATATGATGTAATACCACTTTTTTTAAGAACAAAATTAATGTGACCAGGAATCACAGATATTGCCTTTTCACCAGGGGCTAACTTGGGTAAAATATGACCTTATTATTATTATTGTTATTATTAACACCATTATCATCATGTGGAGTTAAATGCTGATTTTTGTTGTTTCCTATATAGGGTGTAGTTCTTACTTAAGACTAATGCGTTTATTAACATCTTAACTTTATTCCTACAAACAAGTTAACATGTTTAACTCCAAATAAATAATGCGAACGCGATTTTTAGCTTGTGTATAAACCTGAAAATAGAATATTCTGATAAATTTTGTAAGCATGAGCAGGATGGGTATTTATCTATCTGTCAGGGCGAGCTGAAAATTGTTTATATTCCAAAATGACCCAAAGTTTGTAAATTCTAAGCATTATTGGTAATCATGAACAGGATGGGCACTTAAAAATTATTCGACGCGAGCGCCAAGAGCGAGCTGAACTTATATTCCGTTCCAAAATTGGACATTCTACGCAATTTAGGTATTCATTAACAGGATGTCCATCAAACTAATTATTCGATGCGAGCGCGACGTGCAAATCACCCCAAAGGTCGAATTTGTCCCCCCATTCCTAGGTCGAACATTACTGATCGTATAATATTCAGATCAGTGTCAAACATTAATTTGGCGACCCCCCTTCCTAGGTCGAATATTAATTTGGTGCTCCCGCACTTTTATTACTCCCCCTTTCTCCTTTTCCCTTCTTGTTTCCTTATCTCTTTCTTTTCTCCCTTTTCTGTTTCTCTTCTTTCTCCCTCCCTTTTCTTTCCCTTTCTTCCCTCCCTCTTTTTGGCGCCCCCTTTTTGCCTACTCAGGGGCCGGACCCCGAAAACCCACTCCCTCCCTCCCGCCCAGAATGCGTGTATGGGCGTGGTGCGAAACTGTAAAAACTTTCTGAAATGAAATGTTTAATGTAAAATATCATGATGAGTGTGAAAAGCAATTCATGGTATACTCACTGTATAGTCCCCCTGCGGCCGCCGTGAGGGCGCCTTGCGGCCACCTCGCGTCTGCCGTAGAATTTGTCAAAAACCTACGGCCAGCGCAGGGTCGCCCTAGGGCGACCGTACGTCATGATTTCAAGGACTTACGTCAGCCGCAGATTTTTTTTCTCCATAAATTAAAAAATACGCCGTGCGGCGACCGTAACATATGTGACCGCTAGAGTAAGTGGCCGTGGAAATTCTGAGGCGACCGTAGAATTACTACTTGCCGTAGAAATTTTAGAATCTACGGCGGCCGTAGCAAATGTGACCAAGGTATAACTCTGCATGGGGCTCTGGAAAAACGACATTTTTCCGGGTAACTCAGAATGAGCTGTTCCGGTTCACTAATTTTCATCAAAGTCCTCTCAGCTGTTCATTGTAAGTTAAGGGAAATTTTCAATCCTTCCCCGTTGCAATGACGAAAGCGATTAATAAGGTACTTGTCTGGTTGACCAGATGACCTTTCACACTAAAAAAATAGGTTCAACTTTGCATCTTTAAAGTCACCCAGTCACACTGGGCGTACCTTTAAATAAGTAATTTGAGGTAATAAGGTTCTAGTCCGGTTGACCGCTTGAACCATAATAGAGAAAAAATACCTTTCTCAAAGCTAATATAGATGGATACTCACAAAACTAGTGCTGATTAAGAAAGGCTTTTCATGATAAGACAAATAGTTCATCCTGATTGATGTTGTGAAACGTACATTGCATGTCTGCCTCTCATAAAAAGCATAAATCCGATCTTGCGATAGAATAAACATGCTTAAGGCCTGGTCACACCGCCCGAGCGTTGTTGGAGCGGTCGTGGAGCGGTAGGGAGAGAGGGTCGAATTTCGACAACACTCGTCACCGCTCACAAAATTTGGGAATAAATCGAAAACATGGGCGTTGCCTCAGCGGTGCACCGCTGAAGCCAGCGTTGCTCTAGCGTTGGTTTAACGGTGGCGAGCGGTCGTGAGCGTTGGTTTAGCGGTGACTCGAGCGTTGATAGAGCGGAGTTCTGCGCATGCGAGCGTCGGCTCGACGGGGTTTAACACTATGATCATGATGACAAAGAGAGTGTACTATTTATGCAGCTACTCATTGTACTCGCCACAATTACTCTGGTAGACAAAGGTACATCCCTTCATTGCTATTATTTAACATTGAATGGATGAATGCACCGTTCCAGCAATCCCGTGTCCGCTCGGAAAACGCTTACAACCGCTCCACCAAAGTTTGTGAACCGTTTAATCACCGGCCGGGCAACGCTGGCGAAGCAGCGGTTGTCCAGCGTTCAAGATTTCTGCGTTGGCCTAGCGGACCCAAGCGTTCACGAATTTTCGTCTAGCGGTGACAAACATTGACTGGGCGTTGTAAGAGCGGTAGTCAACTTTGCTGGAGCGGAAAATTGCCCGATCCATCACCGCTCGCAATATTTTGAGTAGCTGAAAATTTTCGGAACGGTAGGAGGGACCATCAGCGGTGGCCGAGCGTATTCGGCGTTGCCTTAACGGAGGCCAACTTTGGTTAAACGGTGGTGAACGGTAGCGAGCGGCGATGATTTTTTTTCTCTCCGCTCCAACAACGCTCGGGCGGTGTGACCAGGCCTTAAAAGAGAAAATATTATGTACAAAAGTAATGGGAAAACGCACTTCTATGACATCCCACATCTTAGTCGCATTGCCAATAGGAGAATTTTCATAGCATTATTTGATTTCACAAATCAGTTAACTTACAATATATATGCACATTTTGGTCGGTATGCAAATGAGGGGATTGATGACGTCACCAACTCACCCTTTTCTGTTGTATAGGATTATATGAAATATGAATTATATGAAATATGAATTTGCTCCTCATTGTCCTGTTCAACAAAGATTTCTCCTCACTGAACATATAGAATTACCAATGTTTTAACATTTTATGATTCAGTCACCTTGTTCCTTATTGTCAAATTGTATACCAGTAATTCAAACAATAAGGAAAAAAAAAGGCAGTGAGAGACACCATCGACTCCCTCATTTGCATATCACTGAGTTAGGCAAATAACTGTTTTGTGAAAAATAAACGGAACTTTAAAAGGCCATAACTTTCTTATTTTTCATCCGAATTCGAAGATTTTTTTTTTTGCGTTATGCCTCTTTTACATTTTTCTCTATTGACTTAGATTTGGGTGGACTTGGCTTAAAGTAGGCGGAAGCAAATTTTTATGAAATTCCGAAGATAAGGGTGAGCATTAATGAAACGATTGTCGAAGGTGTTATCCGAAAAGTCACAACCCCTGTTTCATCCAAGAGTTACCATAGTAACAGTGCTTCTCAGCCAATAAAAAAAGTTGTCAGATCTGACAACCTGTCGGATGACATATTTTGATGAAACACCCCCCAAGATATCGTTCATCTTATTCTTTTGAGAAAAAAAGGAATAAACCCCTCTTCCTTTTTCTCCATCGCTGCCCCCCCCCCTCTCTTCCACACCCACCACCCCATCCTGGCCACATGGCTAAGATGAATAATGATAAATCAACCATGATGTGTTCACAGGCGCATAATGAGTTATGAATGATTTACTAGACTATCATCATGATCATTGGGGTGATATATTGTGGTTCGTGGAGACATGAAATATTGGGCACGTTCTTAGCTTGATCAGGGAATATGCCATCCTTGCCAACCTTCCCGATGAATAATTGAATGACATGACGTGAATAACATATACCAAGGAACAGTTTCACATTCGATCTTGCAAGGGAAAAGTGGGAGAGGAAAGCTACCTTCGGTCGACACTAAGCCCATTTACTGTACACTGCTGTATGTGGATGATTAATGCATTTCCTTTCTGTGGGCCGCGGAACGGTTTCTTAAGTAGGGAGCGGGCTGAAAGGCTGACAATGCACAGAATTCACAATCAGATGGTCAGTTTTACGTTCTTGGCTACGTTTTTTGGGGAAAAATATGGGGGGGGGGGTTATGTATTATTCATCATTAAGCTTAAACGTCTTTTCTAAATTTGTGTGTATATCTGTCTTCGTATACCAAGTAAAATAATTAGAACGAGATTCATCACTATAACTGCTTAAAGGGGTAATCCGCATGGGCATAAAATCACAAATACGGTGAAAAATTCATCATAATCTGATAACATGCGTCGTGGTCTAGTGGTTCTGACTCTCGCCTTTCAAACAGAGGGTCGTACGTGGGTTCGAATCCTAGCCATGACGTATTTTCCTTCAGCAAGAAATCTATCCACACTGTGCTGCACTCAACCCAGGTGGGTATTTCATATAGCTGTTCGTAAGATAAGAGCGACTTTACGAGCGACTGGTGATCCTTCCTTTTGGTAGTTCATTTTCCATATCTTATCACTTCTTGATCTCATAAATCCTTTCTTCCTCTGTCTTTACGTAAATGGGTCAATAAACCCCAGAAAATTATCTTAGGCCACTGAGATTAATTGAATTATAAGAAAAAAAACAAATATATCAAAAATGATGCTTGGTACACTGAGAATTCAGAGTATATACAGAAAACCTGTTAAAATGTTAGCCCCCCCCCTTGTTAGAATGATTTTCTTTCATATAATATCACATAGATCATCGATCAACGACCTTATAGTATTAAATGTTTTGTTTTGTTCGTTTTTTCATAGAAAAAAAAGGAACGAATATACGAAAAATGATTGAAAAAAGGGAAGAAAAAAAAAGAGAAAAAAATGAAAATAATATTATTCAATAAAATTGTTTCCCAACTCTTTATACAGTGAGTGGCAAAAATAGTCAATTATGACTTATTGCCAAATAAAACCAACGAATGGAATGGTAAATGGTATACACCGTTGGCGATGGTTTAGCGCGTAAGAAAGGTTCACCAGCCGTTTTTAAAGTCACTCTTAACTAACGAACAGCTTTATGAAATGGCTACCAGTTGAGGTAAATGGGTACCGGCAGGAAGTCATTCCTCAAAATGCTATGTGCACCGGAATAGCAAGGTGGATATGTGCGCTATACAAATTCTATATTATTATCACACACACACATATATATACATGTATATTATTATAACAAATGATGTAGATATTCAGTATTTGCTGGTGAAAACAGTCACATTCACTAAATGGGTTGGGAATGTTATGTCCCCATTTTACTTTTTCTTAATGTTATTACATGAGATAATAATTTCGTATACATGATATGTCTCTCCTTATTGAACAAAATAAGTTGCAGCAATGGTTATCCTTTGCATTGAAGCAGTTGCCAATCCCATTTTTAAAATTCGTGGTAGACCATTTGAAAGATGTAATTTTATATTATAAAATACATAAGAATAAGACAGTGGTTATAATTTATGACATCATCAGCTTTCATACTTATTGCATATTCATGAAGACGTGCAAAGAGCTGTTTCACCGAAATGATTGCATAACGATAACTTTCGTATATCTTGTTTGCCTACAATACCCATTTATTCAGTTAATGGCTTCTGTTTGATCCATGCAAAGAATATTGAAAAGAGATTTTGATTATATTTCAGATTGCTTTGGGGCATCGCCCTCCTTGGATGTCTAGCCGTGATGTCATATCAAATAGTAAATAGATGTGTATATTTCTCAAAGAACCCTGTTAACACACTCGTGGAGGTGAAATATGTTGATCAACTAGCCTTCCCTTCAGTCGTCATCTGCAACTACAACTCTTACAGGTAATAACCAGACTATTAAATTATTTTACTTATATTCTGCCAAAATTTGACACGAAATTCGGTTTTAATTTAAAAAAGGGCGACGTTTGTTATACCTTTTAAAACACCAATATACCATGTTGTGCCCCTTTTCTTATTTCTAATTTTTTACTGAATACGCCTCTGATGATTAAAAAGAATATGATAGTTTTCGTCTGTCTAGAGTTTGAGTATAAGTTCGACGTATAACGTTCGACATTAAAACGTAATCATGCTATTAAGAGGATTTTGGAAAAAAAGTCTTTCTTCCAGGTCGAGTGACCTGTTTTAATCTATGATATGTTTATCTTACTATAGGCACAAATAACATCCTTACCACGATTGTAATCGTATACAATCATGTGCACACACATTTCTTAACAGGAAATCTTACATAGAAGAAAATGAAGCTGACTTTGCTACAATATTGAAACAATTCGCCAGTGACGTCATGGGAAATCTCGATATCAATGATACATTGCAAGAGGGAAGCCTGAAATACACCAATCTAACAGAACTGAGGCTAGACTCTGCTCATCAGCTCGACGCTATTGTTAAGTAAAGTGCATTTATTTTATTTAATCTGTTATCAAAGGGGGAAGTTCACCCTGACAAAAAGGCTTATTGTAAAAATAGCAGAAAAAATGATGAAAAATATTGGTGAAAGTTTGAGGAAAATCCATCAAGGAATAAAAAAGTTACCGGTATTAGAATTTTAATCACTTGATTTGTTACGTCATATGCGAGCAGTTTTCCTTCATATCATATGGCAAAAAAATCAATCAAATGTCATTTTTTCAGAAAATTGTTAGTGGTTTTTATTGTATCTTCATTATATCAATACACAAATGATTTCACATCTGATCCTACAAATTAAATAAAAAATAAGTCATCACGACACATTATAAAAACAAAATGTATGCATTTTATATTACATAACATATGGAGCAGCTGCTCTAAGAACTTTCTTATTCTCAATGGATTTTCCTTAAACCTTCATCAATATTTTTTTCATTATTTTATTTGCTTTGTTTACAACGAAGTTTTCGTCAGGGCGAAGATCCCCTTTCAAAGGCATACAGCAAAATGATGTAAAACTGATTTTTTTTAAAAAAGAAGTATAGTTTCAAATATTTTAATAAGAATAAAAGTTATTAAGGAATATTTATTTTTAAAAATGTTTGATCTAGATGTCGCATATGTTTTCCATATATCACAGTCTTGAATCATGTAACTCGCGTTAACATGTCCCCGGGAAGCGGGGGTGCAACATTTTCCTGGGGGGGGGGTGCTGCGTGTATCATTTTCCATAGGCAGCACCCCCGGGAATTCTGGATAGGTGTTGAAGCGGAAAAGGTAAACAAATTGACCCATATTTATAGTAAAACCTTTTTTTTTCGTTTGTCAAATTTGCACCAGCAGCCCCCAGGTAAAAGAAATCATTCCCAAGGCCCCGGTAGGAGGGGAGGGGGAGGGGGGGGGGGAAGACAAACTAAGGTTTTCGACCATTACTCTCAACTGAACAACAAAGATGATATCTGTTCTCTTTTATACCCCCCTTTCTTTTTAGCGCACACTTCGACAATGAGGAGCTTACACGAGAGAACTTTTCTCTGGCTATCTTCGAGTTCGGTGTTTGCTATACTTTTAACCTCGATAATAGTCATCGGTTGAAAGTAAAAACACCAGGTAAAATCATATTTTTTTGTATTATTTAAATCATACACATATGCGCAATTTTGTCACCCTGGGGTGTACATAATATTGTATAAAATCTAATGAATTCTGGTATTGCCATTTTTAGTAATTCATTTTTTTTTATAGAATTTAATGAATGATGTTGCCACAATATAGATCTAGCGTAAGAAGTCAAATTGTTGAGGGTGCAAGACACTGCTTATTGGGCAAAAAAATGTAATAAGCAGGAGAGCGAGAAAAGATGATGAGCTTTTTAAAAATTTCCAAATTCAAAATTTTCAACACATTTTGACTTAGTATTTCGAGCGTATAATATCTTATTTTACCTTTTTCTTTCCGTTTCCCTCCTTTTTTTCTTGGTTGTGATTTTATTTTATTATATTTTATTTATCGGTTTATTTTATTACTATTATTTATTAATTTCTTTTATTTATCTATTCATTCATTTTATTTCTTTTTATTATAGTTATAATTATTATTATTATTATTTTTTTTTTTTTTTGGGGGGCTGGCCTCATTGGGGGGGGGGCTGGCCCTCCAAGCCCCTCAATCTGTACGCCACTGGTAATAGTTATGAATCAACCTGAATAGATGACGTTCTGATGCAAGGAGTCCACTGGACCGCGGCAGTAATTGGCTCCCAGTTCAAGTCAGTCCGCTTCAATGAAAAACGGCTGTGGCGCCTATATTATTGTCGCCAATTAAGTGCCTAGTGGCGTGCAGTGTCTCAAACGGCCTCCCAACTGGCGCTTGGTGGCGCCTAACGGCTTAAAAAAACATTAAACATGATGAGCGCAGCGTTGTCAGGTGTAAAGATATTTCTGCTATATAATTTGATCGTCTGTGCGATGCACAGTCATCAATTCTATATTAAAAAGTGTCAATTGTTCAATAGTTCTCCAATACGGCAATTATCACACTCTTGGCGTTATCAACGTGGAAGCCTATTTTTATTTCATAAAACCTTTGCTCTCTTGTTTTGCTCATACGTCATTTCGACAGACCTGTAGTGTTCAATAATCAAAGTTAAAATCAAAGATGACAATAAAAAACCCCGGCCTAATTACAAATTGGGACACGGAATCGCATAGGCTACCTTATGTTCAAGTTGTTCATATTTTTTAAATGAATTATTGATAGGCCTAACTTAAAAAATATTTTATTTTTATATTCTTATTCACATCGTCACTGTACATTGAACCAAAGAACAGCATGATATACAATACAATTTAACATAGCAAATTGAAAATATTTGATAGGGATATATACATGTATATTCAATAATAAGTAGACATAATGCCTAATTTAAAGTTTAAAACTTTCCGAAAAACACTTCTGTTAATGTTTGCTCTCCATCTTATTTATTCTGAAAATATTTAAAAAATTTCAGTAAAATTTAATGTTCCCTTTTTATGTTGAAAATTGTATATATACGAAGCTAACTTGATTATTACATTAAGAATATATGCTGTGACCATTACCACCGTATCCACCAATCACATTGTCTTTACACAGTGTAATTTATATCACCATTTTTAATTTTCAGATTAATTTTAACACAAAATTTACTTAATTTTACCGAAAAGAGTCCAGAATACTAACAAATAAGTGATAATATTTTTCAATAGTTTTACACTTAAAACAGAGAGAGATTCTACCAATTTAAACCCAAACATATATTTATTTCACATCAATACAAAAAATAAAATAAAGTTAGATTCAGCTAAACGAAATTCTTCACTAAAAGTAAACTATTCTTTCCAAGTATTTTTCCAAATCAAATTTTCTGACTTGGTAAAATAGTTTTATCAGATAAAAAAAAAACCCTCTTGTACAACATTTCAACCTTTTTTTTACCTGGCAATTATGGAAAGAACATGATAGCATGGTGATTCGCGCAACATCTCGCGAGGATGCCATTTTAATAGTAATTAGTACCATAGACCCAAAAGTGAGTTTTACAACTTCAGATTTGATTTTTTTCCAAACCGCTCTCTCACAGAAAAATCAGCTTGCATCAAGATGCCCATTTTGACATTTAGATGCCCTTTTTGGGGATGCCCCCCCAAACGAAAAATACTTTCCGCCGTCCCTGCTTTGATTGATCACGTCTTCAATTTTATTGGAAGAAAATGGTTTTCGAAACCATTGTACAGATGAGCTAATGGTGATTTATACTACTTATAATACTTCTGACAATGATGATACTATTTATAATAGATATAATAATAATGAAAACAATATGATAATAACCAAATAAAAACAAAACAATAATATTAACAATAATAATAATATAGTAAAATATCAATAAAAGCAGTTTTGCAAATAATCAATATTAATGGCGAAGATGATAAAGACCAAATACATGTATAATAATAACATCAATAACTATATAGAGTAACTAGCTTGTTCATATGTTTACCTGTTAACATGATTTATTTATTTTGACTATGGAATATAAGAATTTGTTACGAGATTAATCGCAACCAAGATCTTTATATATATGTATTTTTATATATACTGTTCTCTTTTTATCTTGTATTATGCTCTATATTGTATGTCCTACCTCGGCAATAATAAGCCAGGACCTGGGCTACTTTTACTTCCTTTGTTAATCGTGTTTGTAAACTACTATGTAATTGTTTTGTTTTATATGTCATCTGATCCTTTATGAATATTGAAATAAAGCGATACAAAATCAAAATTCTCTCATTTTATTCAGTCCAACATGAATGTGATGTTGAAACGTGTCCTTTTTCCTTTAGGAGTGTCGCATGGTCTAAAACTGATTTTAGACGTCCAGCAAAGTGATTATTATCATAACGATCGACATTCCCCATTGGCAGCAGGGTTTCAGCTCCAAGCCCTTGACAGTCAGACAAACATCCCGCAAGTTAACGAATATGGGATCGCCGTAGGACCTGGAACCATGACTCTTATTGGTCTAACAGTCCATGAGGTATTTAATCGACGTTTATCAAATATTGATGGAAGATTAGGACCATTTATTTGGCCTGGTCGCTACACTCCTTAATTATTACTGACAATCGAAATTCAAACTTGGAGAATTACGACACTGCAGTCCCATTATCATTGTATCGATTGTACGTAGAACTTAGTATTACACTTTTTTTTCCATTTTTCATTTCGCATAATATTATTATATCCATTTATTTCATATATACGTTATATATTAATTATATTACTTAAGTAGTTGCTTTATGTATTTATTAATTAATTTCTTAAATTATATAATATCTAAGACATAGCAACATTTGTGTTTATCCATTAAATGAAAGTTTGCATACCTTAGCTCCCCAATTATAAATCATTTATTATTTATTTATATTCAGTGTTTTGCTCGTTTCTCTGGTTATTCTCATCAACTTGATGTCGGGGTCAAGTGGGAAACCGGTGTGGGGGGGGGATGCTCGAGGGACGTACTTCCCTCGAGCATCCCCCTTTTAAAGGGGGCACACGTGTGCCCCCTTTAAAAGGATTCCTTCTTGTTTTGCTTATGAAAATTTTGTTAAAAAGTATCTCTTTTGGTAAATCCCGGATCCAAACTTGGTGGGGAGTAGGCCTATTGAATTCCGAAGCTTCGTTATTCCGAAGGTTCGTCATTCCGAAAACGAAATGAGGCTCGTAATTCCGAAGGTTCGTTAGTCCGAAAACGAAATGATTAACGAACCTTATTTCGTTTTCGGACTAACAAACCTTCGGAACAACGAACCTTATTTCGTTTTCGGATTGACGAACATTCGGAACATCGAACCTTTTTTCGTTTTCGGATTATCGAACTTTCGGAATAACGAACCTTCGGAATCACGCCACAAATGTTCGGATTAACGAACCCTTTTACGTTTTCGGATTAAAGAACATCGAGGTATAGGCAATTAACGTGTTTCGGAATTACGAACATTCGGAATAAAGAACCTTCGGAATTACGAAGTGTAACCGAATTTGTAAGTTTTACTGTGACTCTTCACACATAGACACACAACCTGCCCCCTCCCCATGGGAAATGTGGATCAAAGAAGCTAAGGTATTATGACGTATACAAGACTAGTCTATGCCGATTAGAATGCCAGACCGCCTTCGTGATCAAGGAATGTAATTGTCGAGCTCCTCATATGCCTGGTGAGATATCACTAATCAAAATAGTCTAGTGATTGATGATCTGTCTTTTGTTTGATTTTCAGATATTCATATCACCGACTAGAACTCATTTTCTATATTCAGAGTACTCTCATGGATAATTTGCTATTCTATACATTATATTACATGTTTTATGGATACCATATTTCTTTTTGTTTTGAATCTGATGTAGTATTGTTACCTGCACAACACATGATTGTCATGTTACTGAAAATATATCATTGTTCACAAGCCTGCAATTGAAACGAGTCTTTGTAATTTTTAATCGTTTATAATTAAGTTTAACCTCACTATCTACTTCGATTTTTTTAATATCAAGATACTGTATTAAAAACAACTAAAATCGAATGTAATTATTCTGTTTTATATACACAACAAAAAGTAAGTCCCTCCTAAACAAACATCAATAATTTCCGAACCAATGCGAGTTTTTGATATATTTTTACATGAGCGTGTAGGTAATTTTATAAGCTACCATCTGAGTAAATGTTGTGGACGTATCTTACGTCATACTTCAGTGAGCATCATCAGAAGGCAAAAATGTCACTTTTCAAAAGTCACAAGCAAAATATCATGACTTTGATTCCATTTTATTGGAACTAATTCCACATTATCATCAATAAAAAATAGTCAGAAGGCCTGTAAAAGGTACTTTCTAAAAGACGATACAACTTTTTTAGCTAAATTTCACGGTTGAATAAACTCAAGTCCAAATTTGCTATAATTGGATTTTTACACATTTCTATCAATAAAAATGCTAGAATATGATGACAGTTATTTTGGGGAAGACTGTCTTCAACAATATTCATCGTTTCACGGTTCAATGAAAATTTATTGGAAACAAAAAATGCGATTTTCAAATATCGTAGGCAAGTATTGCTTCATTTTGGTAACTGAAAATGATCTTTTCTCAACTTTTTCGTTATGTTCATGACAAATTAACATGCTTCAATGATTCAAAGGTGTCAAATTAAACATTTACGCTTGAATGAACATGTGGAATGTGATTAGCTCTTTTTTACGTTATTGGAAAAAATGCAATTTGTAACTATGGATATCTGTCACAAAACTCCTTGCACAGTTCATTTGATTTGATTTTTATGAAAATCCCGATGTTTAATGCATCAGTGAGCACACAATATTCGAAAATTATGCAAATGAGAAGAAAGTTCAAGGCCTTGGCCCCACTCTGTACTGTATCGAATGGTTATTTTGGTGTGCGCACCTTTTGGATAGTGTTACTCTGAAGCCATGTGCGAAGTTTCATGAAATAACTGTTGGCAGAAGTAACAAAAACCGTCCATGAAACAAACCCTCATTTCATATTTGTTAAAATTTTGACTTCCTCTCTCATAGACTTGTGTACATTATGGGTGCATATGTTTAAGCATAAGTAACCCCTTATTCAATTTGGTGGAACTTTTTTTCAAGGCCTTCTTTAGCAATGTCGTTTGGCAGTAATGTTTATCAACCTATGGGCAGAATTCTGTGCAAAAGTGAAATCGATTTGTTTATTTATGGATGAGTGAGCACGCATCAAAGTGGGAAAATTGGTATTTTCAATGTCACAGACTCATTTTAAAGGGTAATAAAGTGAATATTGGGGGCAAATTTGGTTTCAAATGTGTCTTTAATTGCTGTTATTTTTATCATCCATCATTTCTATCACCAAACACTTTCCGAACTTTAACCGTTTTCATGGTTGAGCGAGCACATTCGAAAACTTAGGAATGAATACTCTTTATACTGCATAAATGTATTCTTTGCCTAACAATTTCTCAGGGTCAGTTGAATGTATGGACAGATCAGTGGTGGATCCAGAATTTTAAATGGGGGAGGGGCCTATAATCGGGGGAGCCATCAACATTTTCAAATTTTAACATGATCTAACAAGTTGTAGAAGATACTACCAAAAAACCCTATGATGATACGTCACAATACAGGGGCCGCAGGGCAGTTTTCAAAGTGGGGGGTCTGACCATGCAAAAAATCACAATCGTATTACATTTTTGTACTTGCTTATGGAAAAAGTGGGGGGCTGAAGCCCCCAGCCCCCCACCCCACCCCCGCTTCCGCGGCCCTGCAATACATCGTGCTCACTCAACCATGAACATACGATATCAAAATTTGGTCTGAAGTGGTTAGATGATGGATAGTAAAACAGCATAACACCATAAAATTAACCAAAAATCAATTTTTGCCCAACTTTGTATTTGCACAGTCTGAAAAACGACTCTTGCATGTCTTGTGACTTTCAAAAATGGTCATTTTTAATTCAATCTTTAATTACTCATGCATGACTCAACCGATCAATCTCATTTTTCCCTAGGAGTTGTTTAATAAGTATAGAAAACCACCCATGAAATATCATATCTCAAAATAATTCGGTTCAAAAGTTACAGCAATTTGATTTAGGGGGTCTTACTTTTTTTGTTGTGTATATAATAGAACACTGAGAAATGAAAAAAGTAACTGTTTGTTATCATTACTTTTCCCCATTCAATTCAAACAAACATTTATTTTATTCCCTTTTTCACAAATCAATATTTCAATATGCTATTAGATATAATCAAGATTTTTTAATATAATATCATCGTTTCTATTCAGGCCCTGAGAGAGAATGCAATCCACTAGAGATAGTTTGCATGAACAAAGCAATGGGTAAGTACGAGCTAGAAAGTTACCTCCTTCCATTTCACCGGATAGTGAGCCTCCTACATATTTTTTGTCAGTGGTTACTCCACGAACACAAGAGGGCGCAATAATATGGGGAAATCTAGTGTTCCCGGATTTAATCCTGGAACACTAGGGAAAACTAGAAAGTTAAAGAAAATACCGCTTTCTGGCCAGGAGTTATTTCATTGGACTGTTTGTGAAATCCTAAAACATGTGAATTATTGAAATCTTATCATTTTTATAAATCAGATAACTTGATTGTACAAAAACTTATCATTTCTGGAAATTGAATTAATAAGCCAGAGGTAAAAGCAAAATGCTTATATCTTGTTTTATTTCATTTATTTATTCATTTATTTTTATTTATTTATTTATTATTATTATTATTATTTTTTTTTGGGGGGGAGGCCACTAGCGTACCTACGGGGGGGGGGGGCAATCTGCCCCCCGACGAGTCACAACCCATGCAAGGGACGTATCCCTGCCCCCCTCCCCTGACGAGCTTTTTTTTGTCGATTTTTTTCTGGTAGGAAATCCTATATTTGTGGTTGAAGACCCTTTCTTTCTTTTTTTTAAACAAGTGCACACCTAGTTACCAATAATGCATATAGCATTTCTATTTATTTGAAAGCAAAATAAAAGAGCAATGTAGATTGAATGCTTTGCTCACGGGCAGAGGTGCCGCTGCCGGGGATCGAACCCCGGACTTTCTATGTATATCCAAGCGCCTTAGACCACTCGGCCACGGCACCTCTTTCTTTTTTGGCTTGTCAAATTTTTTTAGGGGGACGAATTTGCCCCTAGGTACGCCACGGGGGAAGCTTGTTATTCAGGGGCAGCGTAGCAGGGGGAAACGGTGGCACAATGATTAGCCCCTATGATATTTCAAGTAGCGAAGAAGGAATAACTGGAAAGATCATACTTTTACCATAAAATTACGTCAGCTTTGTGCCTTCTCGCTCCCCACTTCCTCCCATCGAAAAATTCAGGCGCTGCACGGTATAACCGTATTCTATTGATGAGTAACTTATACCATTTGACCATGGTCACATTTGTTCTACGGCGGCCGTACGGCGAGTCAAAAAAGTCGTTTTATTAATTTTTATTCAAACCACCTAATATGTAGCTGGTACAAAAAATTGTTAAAACAGCGGTTTTCGACTCGCCGTACGGCCGCCGTAGAATAAATGTGACCATGGTATTACGGGCAATGGAATCTCATGTATCATGATTAATAGGGCCTACGTGAAAAAAAAAACGTCTTCGGTCATTTCAGTTTAAAAATCTAAGGAGTAATGTCTAATCAGAGGGTCGTGTCTTCGAATCCCACAATGGCCTAGCATCCTTTGACAAGGCGTTAATCCACAATTTGCCACTCTCCACCCAGGTGTTAAATGGGTACCCGGTAGGATGCGAAAGCCTATGTAGTATGCCTGGCAATTGAGTCTTGGAACTCTTGTTGGAATTCTCACCAGGGAGTGGAGAATGTGCATACATTGTATGCGGGCATGCAAGGATCCGATGACCGGGGTAATAATATTTCAGACTCTGCAAAGCGCTTAGAGACGTCGTCGTTCCGATGTATTAAGCGCTATATAATTGCGGAGTATTCCCGGGGAGAGGAGAAGGCTCACGATGTAAAGCAGAACAGAAAATAAAATCAATTAAAATATCTGATGAATATTGTTTTTAAATCAGTTACCAATCCGTTCCTCTTCCAGAAAAATTCTATACAATGTCTAGTGCAACTGAATGTTCTTGTCCCGTGCCATGCGATGTTGTGACGTATGCCACCACCGTGTCACAAGCTAAATTCCCTTCGGAATTCTACAGTGAATTTCTCGCTGAATCGATGTCATCAAAGCTGAATAAATCTTTAGATGCCGCCGATATCAGGTAAACATATTATGATGATTGTAATCATGATCATGATTATTATGATGATAAGTACGCTGTAAAATATTGGTGTCATAATATTAAACCTATACGCCATTTTAGGTGTTATGAGATGACCACATCAGTCATTTGATACCGTTGTTCATTGTGTTAATTTAACACCCAGCAGTGTTACTATAATACATTCGGCTTGTTTTACTGCCACTATTTGGTGTCATACACTCAAACTCAACGGTGTAATTTAACACCCGAAGCTAGATCCTCTCACATGGGTCTTCAAGTAAAGACCCATTGACACTTTGAGAGTAGTATATATATATATACCATGAATGTACATTAGACTGTCACTGTCTATGTAGAAGCCGCCCCAGTACAAGAGTAAATTAGTCTAAGTACTTCAGACTCGGTAATGATCTCTTCTCGTAAATCAGTTTTTTAAGTCAAAATGTTAATAATTATCTGTTTATAATTTTACTACGGTTTTTTTTAATACTACAATCATTTGTACTTTGTAATAATATTACAATGATCATAAAATAAGCAATGACGTCCAATTGAATTTCGCCCCCCCCCAAAAAAAATAATAAAATAAATGAAAAAAAATAACAAAAATGAAAATGGTGGTTTGGTTTTTAAAAGTAGCTATTTTCTGAATTTTAAAAACCACATCATCGACTGTTTGAATACATTCACAATCATCATCGGTACAAGTACTTTTGAATTTATTTTGTTCTTTATTACAGGAATGATTATTGTTACATCAACATATTCTTCAATGAACTAAGCAGACAAATACAAACTCAACAAGAGGCATATGTATTCTGCAGTCTTCTCAGTAAGTTGATGATTTTCTAAACTTTGAAGCATTCTTATATTCTGATTATACGCTTTAATTCCATAAACTTGGACTAAAGTTGCTTTCATATTGGACAATATAGTTTTTCATATAGGAAAAACTACATACTGAAATCGCAGCCTTATGATAACGATGGTGATGTAGTGAGGGGAAGCTTTCGCTTGCTAGGCTACCAGCTTCGCCAGACCTTCATCGTAGCTGGCGCTGTTGCTGATGCATGGGGGATATCTGGAAATACTACAAGAATATCTTTCATAAATTGTATTATATTCTTAATTAAGTATATTATTTTATTAATATTAATCACTCGACATTATTATTAAGATTTTCTTATCTTTTATTTTTCTTTTATTACTTGTAGGTGACATTGGAGGCTCGCTTGGAATGTGGATAGGGGGTAGCGTACTAACTGTCTGTGAAATAATTGATATCATTGGATACTCTCTTCACAAAGGCAGACCTAATTAATGATGACAAAATTGACTTTTTGTATTCAAGAGCAACGCAGCTGAATGCCGAATCTCTGAAATAATATATATATACATTCATATCATTCTAGTATCATTATGAAATTCTGATATTACTTTTCATGCAAGTTCGTACAATAATTACTTCCAACCCCCAACGCTATAACCAAGTTAGTAATTTTGATAATTTCTTAATAAAAAATGGTTATAGCCTAGAATTGTTGTTTTACTATATATTACACTTCTTACCATATAGTTTTTGGTATTTGGTGTTTACTAAACATTATTCTCCTATTTTATATTGTACTTTACTTGTATTTTAATTGTGCATGCTCTGTTGTAAAACATTTTTATACTGAGGGGACTACCCTTAGTTACAACACGGTCCCGGAAGACAAAGGTTATATAGCGATTAATCGTACGCTTGAATTTCACGATTGATTGTACACTGTATAGTCAATGCAGTCAGTAAAGTGATCTACGATGATCGCTAAACTTTGTGTTACAGACCCCATGTGTAACCTGAATTTGCTCCGGCGACAATTGCTCAAGGCTTTATTTTGTCTAAGATTAGGGTTAGGGACTTAGGGTTGCAACACCCATAGTCTAGGAGACAGGGGGCTTTATTCAGAATTTTTGGTGGGGAAGGTTTGACAAGCTTTTCCGGGGTAAAATTGTACGCTGATTCCAAAAATGCCATTCTTATTGACCGTACTCACGCCATTTTGATCATTTTGGCCAAAATTTGGCCAAAAATGACCATTTTGACCACTCTTTGGAAAATGGTCCCTTTATAACAGACTGCTTTTGTAGCCACATGCAATTAAAAGGGTCTATCTTAAGTAAAAATGCACACAGATTCCAGATAAAGTGCTTTCATTTGCCAAATCACAATAGCAGTGGTCATTTTGGCCATAATTTGGCCAAAAATGACAATTTTCATGATTTTTTGGCCGAAATGTGTTACAAAATATTGATCAGAGCTTCGACTGTTTTTAGAAATCCACATTTATTTTCAAAATGTGCGCTGGATCATAACCATCAACCTCATGTAATTTATTCCGTCAGTTTTGACCTATGAGGGTCATTTTGGGTACTTTAGACATAACTGACCATTCGCGCAATTGGCATTATTAACTGTTCAAATAGGCAGGAAATTAAGGTCTTCAGCAGTTTTTTCTTCTTCCATTATAAAATGAGAATGCATTTAAATGTCCTTCATGTGTAAAATTTTATGCTGATTCCAAATATATCAGTCTAAATGACCCTATTTAACAGTTTAAGGTCATTTTGGCCACTTATGACCCTTAAAATGACCAATGACATCAGTTCAATTTATCCAAAAATACTTTGAATGTTACCAGAATCGTTACAAGGGCATACTGTGACACCTAACATTGGTGTATTAATCCTTGAAATTGAACATCTCAAAAGTATTTTGACCTCATGCAATTTATTCCATCAGTTTTGACCTATGAGGGTTACTTGGCGTACTTTAGCCACAACTGACCATTCACGCAGTTTTGCATATAATAAACTGCACATAGACAGGAATTTCAGGTCTTCAGCGTGTTTTATCTTCTTCCCATATAAAATGGAAATGCATTCAAAAGTTCATCTTATGTAAAATGTGATGCTGATTCCAAATATATCAGTCTTAATGACCCTATTTAACAGCTTTAGGTTATTTTGGCCACTTATGGCCCTTAAAATGGCCAATAACATCAGTTCAATTTATCCAGAAATACTTCGAAAGTTACCAGAATCTTAACAAGGGTGTGCTGTAATACCCAACACTGGTGAATGAATCCTTAAAATTGAGCATCCCCAAAGTTGACTACCTTGGTCATTTTGGCCACCTTGACCCCCCAGCCAGCCCTGCTCATTGTGTATGTTAATTCAGGTGATATCGAACATGGTGAGGAGAAATTTTGGATTGCGTTAATATTAGCATCAATTATTG
The DNA here is from genome assembly GCF_018143015.1 of Lytechinus variegatus. Classification (NCBI taxonomy): domain Eukaryota; kingdom Metazoa; phylum Echinodermata; class Echinoidea; order Temnopleuroida; family Toxopneustidae; genus Lytechinus; species Lytechinus variegatus. The sequence goes on from NC_054750.1 coordinate 29,744,475, forward strand.
TTAAATGGGGAAGTTTGAAAGCTTCTTGGTAGAAATCAATGAAATTATTCCACACAGACCATAACTATTGGACCCTGTGGTCATTTTGACCACGTTTCCCTCCATATTGACCAGTGACCATGGACCCTAGGAATCTCCAATTAGTGGAGAGATTAGCTAAGAGAGAGACCTTGCATGCTTTGATGAGTCAAAAAGGGCTCAAATGCTGGTCAGTATCATTATCAGCATGAGCTACCAATAATCGGTGAAGAGTGTCGATAATTGTGATAAAATCCTTTACATCGTGCATACATAAGGTTGTTTGACCATGGCACTGTGGTCATTTACATGATTTTAGCCACCTTGACCACACAGGAAATGTTTATGGAAACCTCACATATATGGGGCAGTAAATTCAGGAATGAGACACTTTAGCATCATTTACATGTTATTTTAAGACACTTTTCTAGATTAATGTAGATTAATGATTCCAAATATATTAGTCTTAATGACCATTTATGAGCTAGTGGTCATTTTGGTCGCTTTTGGTCCCGACAATGACCAATCACATTTGCATGTATCAAAGAGGATTCAAATGTTGTGCGTCGCTCCGTATTGTTAATAAGATGTATTATATCAATTATTGATTTCAATATGATATGACTAATAGCACATTATCAAAATTTTGAAACCAATTTGGCCATTTTGACTATCTATCGCATGTATGACTTTTGTAAATAAACATGACAGGAGCAGTTGTGGAAATGCGTTCAATCCCTTTCGATTGGAAATATTAAAGCTCACCTTGAGTAAAAAAAATTGTGCCAAATACCTCACCATTTGGTCATTGTGTGGTCATTGAGTAGCCATAACATCATTCCCTCCTTTTTTATTTAAATTATACAGATAACTATATTCTAGAGGAAGGCACTAATCCTGAACTCAAAGGTGCGTCATTACAAAGCTATTGGTCAAAGTGGATTTCACGAATAGATTTAACCATGGTGCATTTTTATTACCTTTGCCATTTGGTGTAATGTTTCACAAACCTCACATTGACATGATTGGTAAAGTTGAAAGTGGAAAACTTGCCCTAAATTGTTAAAGAGTGACCAAAATTCGGCACAGATAATAATTTCATATAGAGAATGTATTTTATTACCCAGTACGTCTTCAAAAGAATCAAGGGTAAGTTTGCTGCTCACCAATCATGCCAACATGTGAGCTTTGTGAATCACTGTACAAGAAAAAAACAAAGATTGTAAAAATGAATGATAGTCAAAACTCTTTGTGAACTTCACTGTGACCTATTTTGCTTTGTAATGATTCTCAATAAAATTTGACTTTAAAGAAGGAAAATAATTCTGGCTATTTAGGAACATACAGTGATCAAAGGGGCCACAGTAGACAGTCACATGATATTTGGCACAATTTTTACTCAAGGTGAGCCTTTGATATTTCCCATGAAAAGGGATTACGCATTTCATCATGTTCATAGACCTACAATTGCTGCTAAGTCATGTTTATTTCAAAATTCACACATTGGATAAACGGTCAAAGTGGCCAAAGTGGTCACATTTTGATTATGTACTATTAGTAATATCATATTGAATTAAATAATTTGTCATTGAAAATGATTGATACAACAAATCTTACAAAAATATAGCAAGAATATTGGAATACTTTTGATACATGTAATTGTCATTGTTAATTGTAGGGACCAAAATGACCACTAAGTAGTCATTAAGACTGATATATTCTAAATCATTGTATTAATCTGGTGCAGAAAGTTTTTGTAATATGTCTTATCTAACATTCTTGAATTCGTTTCCATGAATTACAAAATGGTTAATATGCCTAAACTCATGAAAATGACCAAAGTGCATGGTCAAACAACCTTATGTGTACTTGATGTAAAGGTTTTTATCACATTCATTAAACTCTTGATTATTGGTGTAGTAGCTCAAGCTGAAAATAATATTAAGCAACATTTGAGCTCTTTTTAAATCAAATAATGTGTGGTCACGAGAAATTATTGAGGAAAGGTGATCAAAATTACCACAAAGTCCAATAGTTCGGCCAATAACACTGATTTATATGGAATCATTGCATTGATTTTCACCCCAAAGCTTTCAAACTTTTCCAATTTAACAATAATTGATGCTAATATTAACACAATCCTGAATTGTCTCCTCACTATGTTCACTATCATGACTATAGGCTAATTTAGTATACACATTGGGCAGGGGACAATCTGGCCAAAATGACCAAGGTTGTCAAAAATATTTTTGGGACACTCAATTTAAATGATTAATACACCAGTGTTAGGTGTCACAGCACACCCTTGTAACGATTATATATAGTAACATTCAAAGTATTTTTGGATAAATTGACATATTGAACAGATGGTATTGGTCATTTGGGGCCAAAAAGTGGCCAAAATGACCATAATCTGTTAAATGGGGTCATTAAGACTAACATATTGGGAATCAGCTTGAAATTCTACACAAGAACGACATATGCATCATTCCCATTTTATAAAGGAGGAAGATAAAGCACACTGAAGACCTCAAATTCCTGCCGATTTGCACAGTTATTATGCAAAATTGCACGAATGGTCAGTTACCCAAAATGGTCAAAAGTCAAAACTAATGATATGAATTACATGAGGTCAAAATACTTTTGAAATGTTCATTTTAAAGGATTAATACACCAATGTTCGATGTCACAGCACATCCTGGTAACGATTCTGGTAACATTGAGGTATTTTGGATAAATTGAACTGATGTTATTGGTCATTTTTATGGCCATAAGTGGCCAAAATGACCATTAGGTGTTCAGTAGGGTCATTAAGACTGATATATTTAGAATCAGCATAATATTCTATACAAGATTTAAATGTATTACCATTTTATAAGGGAAGAAGATAAAACACACTGAAGACCTCAAATTCCTGCCTATGTGCGAATGGTCAGTTATGTCTAAAGTACCCAAAATGACCCTCATAGGTCAAAACTGATGGAATGAGGTCAAAATAATTTTGAGATGTTCAATTTAAAGGATTAACACACCCCAATGTTAGGTGTCGCAACACACCCTTGTAACGATTCTGGTAACGTTCGAAGTATTTGGGGGTAAAATGATCTGATGTCATTGGTCATTTTAAGGGCCATAAGTGGCCAAAATAACCATAAGCTATTGAAAAGGGTCAATAAGACTGACATATTTGGAATCTGCATAAAATTCTACACAAGATGGATTTTTGAACGCATTTGCATTTTATATTGGGAAGAAGATAAAACACGCTATGAGACCTCAAATTCCTGCCTACATGTATATGTGCACTTTATTATGCAAAACTTCGTAAAGGGTCAGTTATGTATAAAGTACCCCAAATGACCCTCATAGGTCAAAACTGATGGAATAAATTACATAAGGTCAAAATACTTTGTGAGATATTCAATTTGAAGGAATAACACACCAATGTTAGGTGTCGCAGCACACCTTGTAATGGTTCTGGTAACGTTTGAAGTATTTGGGGGTAAAATGAACTGATGTCATTGGCCATTTTGAGGGCCATAAGTGGTCAAAATTACCACAAGCTATTAAATAGGGTATTTATGAATGATATATTTGGAATCAGCATAAAATTTTACACTTGAAGGACATTTGAATGCATTCTCATTTTATAAGGGAAGAAGAAAAAACATGCTGAAGACCTCAATTTCCTGCCTATTTGAACAGTTAATAATGCAAATTGCGCGAATGGTCAGTTATGTCTAAAGTACCCAAAATGACCCTCATAGGTCAAAACTGACGGAATAAATTACATGAGGTTGATGGTTATGATCCAGCGCACATTTTGAAAATAAATGTGGATTTCTAAAAACATCCAGTCGAAGCTCTGATCAATATTTGTAACACATTTCGGCCAAAAAATCATGAAAATTGTCATTTTTGGCCAAATTATGGCCAAAATGACCACTGCTATTGTGATTTGGCAAATGAAAGCACTTTATCTGGAATCTGTGTGCATTTTTACTTAAGATAGACCCTTTTAATTGCATGTGGCTACAAAATCAGTCTGTTAAGGGACCATTTTCCAAAGAGTGGTCAAAATGGTCATTTTTGGCCAAAATGACCAAAATGGCGTGAGTACGGTCAATAAGAGTGGCATTTTTGGAATCAGCGCACAATTTTACCCCGGATAAGCTTGTCAAACCTTCCCCACCAAAAATTCTGAATAAAGCCCCCTGGCTCCTAGACTACCAAGGGTTCATTACCATCCTGCCGGTTTCACAGGCTTAATTCATTCCCCATATACTCATGTGTTAAATTGGCACTTTAAAAAAATCATAAAAAATAAGGATGAAATTCGGGGGTTGAATGTTTACTACCAGTGGATCTGGTAATCCATATCTGACCAGAAAAGGGTCCCTCGACCGGCTCATTTTAAAAGTAAATTGGCGTGTTTGAAGACACCTTCGGGGGGAGCAGATTCATCACCTCAAACAGCAAAATAGCCCTAATCCTTCCGCCAGTGAAAATATAGTCCAAAATTGGTGATATTTCTTCCCAATTTGGGAAAAGGAAGTTCAGTAATTACCAAAAATAGAATCAGTGTTAAATGGACAATCATATGCATACACTTTGTCAGCCATATCAAAATAAAAAAAATAGCAATGGGTTGGCTCGAATGAATATCTATGGCCTGCCACTAGTGATTAGGCCCGTGAAACCTGCCTGTGGGGAACCAACAGGTAGGACTATGGTATGCCAATGCTGTACACAGCACACAATTTAAAAAAAAATCATTGAAATATCACATTTGTGACCAAAAAATACTATTTTCCATACAGTTTCAATTTATTTTTCATTAGTAACTTGGGGGTAATTTTGTATTCACCAGAGCGCTCGAAAACTTGAAATTTGGGCATATTTTTGTGTACGCCCTCTATTGGTGGTAAGTAATACGGCAAGATAATTGTAGTTTTTTAATCTCTATTTTTGATTAGGAAAAACTTATTTAAAGAATCAAAATATACTTATGAGCCAAATCATATGATGAATAGCTGTAATCAAAACTGACAGTGTAAGGAAATCGGGCATTTGTCCTAAATAAAAAGAGAAAATAAGCCAAATATTGCCTACCTTATTTCACCACACAGGTAACAGAGGACAAGGTTATATCCATGGTTATATCATAACCTTGTTCATAGAATGAGTGGGGTTGATTAGTGTTGTATGTTAGGTCTAGGGTAGGGTTTAGGATAGGGTAAAATCCAGGGTTGAAGTTGGTCTTTCCACTAGTCTGTGGAATTTGAAGCGGGTATATTTTTATTCATTTTTTCGTTGCGAGTCAGATTTTCTGTCTGGCTAAAATGCGTCATTTTATGTATTAAATAATGTGGCACACCCTTTTTGATTACTAGAGAATTACTAAGAAATTGCACATCCGGTCTGCCTTCCCCTCCCTTTTTTGAAATGTTGAATCTGCTTCTGTTCTTTTTTTGGGGGGGGGATAAAACATGAAATATTTTGTAAAACATTGTAGAACAATAAATTAATATATAATACCAACGCGTTTTGTAACTGATCGTATTAGTATTACATTGTGCGAGTTTAAGTAACCTTGTAGCTTGTCAAACCGATTTTTCGACACAATGCAAGCAAACATACATGACAAAGTCAGATAGGCCCTGTATTACAGACAGATTGGTTCAGTATCAAGTATTATAGAATAAATTATGATATATAGGTCTTGATAAAATATCAGGATCTACTGAGGACTGTTAAATTGACATTAGTTGATTAGAATGACTGATATGGTGGAACCCCGGGGCCACTTCCATTCACGAGTGGATACCATGCGCGACCATGGGGTCTCGAAAAGCACCCTAAACACGTAATTTCCATATTCTGAAAATGCACCCCTTAACAAGTATTGGCGTGTGAAACACTACCCTTAACAAGTATTGGAAACAAAACGATACTCTTGGCAAATATTCCCTGAAATGAACCCCTAAACAAGTACAGGAATGTTTTATTGTTACGGGTCCTTCGGTCGTCGGCTTTACCTTATTTGGTTTAGTACGACCTCACCTTCTACACCTCTCGCAAATAGGACTCTAAACACGTAGTATTGGGGCAAAAGGACATCCTTTATAAAACATTTTAATTTTGTTTTATCATCCCCGCAAATTCGACCCTAAACACGTAATTTTCCTAGCGAAATAGATACCCTTTTTTCATTATCTTTGTGTTTTTGACACCCTTATCACGTTACGTACGTAACGTGCCCTATCGTGAAAAGGACATCCTTTTTACGTGTTTTTTTGGTCGCGCATGGTATCCACTCGTCAATGTAAGTGGCCCCCGGGGTGGAAATTACCAAACCCGATGCCCCCCAGAATAAAAGACGAGGCAAGACCTTGGACGTAACTTCAGTACTTAAAATTAAAGGGGTATTCCAGGCTGAAAATAATACGATTTGAACAGATTAAAAGTAGAATCAGACAAACAAAACAAACACTGATCATTAGATCAAATCAGACAAGGAATAACAAAGTTATAACATTTCAAAGATAAGCATTATTTCGGTGAAACAGTTCCAGACATGTCTTCATGAATATTCAATGAGCCTATTGACGTCATAGATTTTCAGGGTTCTTTGTTTGGTTCCGTTAAGAACAAACCACATTTGGGATAAAATTGTACTCATTCATTCTTTTCACTGCATGGAATGTTATTATTATATATACCATGGAGACGTTGAAAGGGATCTTTAAATAAAGATGGACCTTGAACCTGGATGTATTACCAGATAATCCAAGAATATTGGAACTAATGTTATTGGAGGAAGGCGGTATTCTAACATTGATTTTAGACTAACCTAAACCGAATGAAAACAAACCGAACACAACAAAACAAACTGGATTGAATAAATATCAAATATCCAGGTACTCGTAAACAATTTCTCAATATTAGCCTTTAATTATAATACCATTCTCCTTGAAAATTCGGCGATGTATGTCGCCGATTTTTTAAAAGTCTTTTAATGAACTGTGTAGAAAAACAAACAAATAAGGAGGCGCTAGAATATTTATGAAGTTCTTCATTCGACAGCATGGCTGTTGTGGTTGTAGGTAGACATTTGGGAAAAAAATCTCCACTGAGAATAGTTAGATAAATTTGAGGAAAACAGAATCAACTGGCACTTTCAGTTCTGCATTAGAATACTGAATATTTTCTTTTGAATAATGGGACCACTTCCATTGACAAGTGGATACCTCACGCGTCCCAGCTCCAAAACATCGTGAAACATGTAAAAGGGGTACCTATTTCCAGACGCCCCTACGTGATAAGGGTCTAATTTTAGACAAACAGTCTATATTTTGTTCACATTAAAGGAGAATAAAACCCTTGGAATAAGAAAGCTGGTGTGAAAACAAAAAAAATCAAAGAAACAGATCAACGAAAGTTTGAGAAAAAATCGGACAAATAATGAGAAAGTTATGAGCATTTGAATATGGCGGTTCCACAGGCGTATCCCGCCACAAGCATTATGCTTCTAGGGACATACGCCTTCCTCTTTACACATAAGTTGTTTATATTTATATTCTTTATAGAAATTGATTTGAAGTGTATTCTTGTGAACAATAATGAATGTAACTTTGTAAAATGGAGGAAAATAAATGTTTATTTGAATTGATTTGAATATTGCGATCACTAATGCAATGGAGATCACCATACATATTTCACTTAAACTGCCTCTTTTATCACATATATCAGTAGATCATGTGTTCTTTCTATAGGAGGGCATGCAATACAGACTAAACAAAAATACATCGTGGATCAAGAGTTTGTATCACCTTAAGAAAAAGCAAAAAGAGACATATTGGGGGTACTTTATAGTCCATCAAAGGGAAAGTTGTTCACATGTGACATCACACATCCTTGTCGCATTGCCAATTTGAGGATCTCCATTGCATTAGTGATTGCAATATTCAAATGCTCATAACTTTCTCATTATTTGTCCGATTTTTCTTAACTGATGACGGTCCGATCTACCCCGATCAGATTTAAATACAAGTGATGTATCCCTGACACTCTTCTCAAGTAGAATTACTTAAGACAACTGACCTGGGAAAAGGTCCCTGGGAGTAGCTGACCTGGTACAGTCCAATACTCAAAAGGTTTTCACACGACTTGTGAAGGGGTGCGTTTTCACTTAAAAATATTTGATTAGTATACGCTTTTTGAAACCCAATGGAGGCGCATGATATCCGCTGGTCGATAGAAGTGCATCGGGTTTAACATTCATTTTACATTACGGTTTAGCCATAACATAACTATGTAGCATGTTATAGATAGGAAGTCTGAGACTTCCTACAGCGACTTCAGTCAACGACATACCTTTCATAATGTCATAGGCGTATCTAGAAATTATAGAAAAGAGGAAATGGGGGTGGGGGTATGGGAGAGTATGGTATCTAACGCTACACGAAATATTCTACAATGGAAGTTATGGAAGGGTGGGGATGGACAGAGAGATGAGGGAGGGCTGATATATGTGCTCAGGAACAATCCGTCGCCGCACGTCTATATACATCAAGGTCATGCTCGAAATGTTATTCTATTTCGGTGGTATACAATAGAGACCAAGGGCTCACATGAATTGATAACATTTTCGTAGGAAGAGTACCAATGCAAAGTACCAATGCAAATGACCTGTCTGTAAAATCTTCTTCTTAATTTGATTTGACACCAAGAGATTTCTTCTGAGACATCATGTTCTGTCCAACGTCTGCATGCCAACCAGGCTGTCGCCTTTTCCCTTTGGCTTTAATGCTGCTTCTCCTTAGGGCCTCATCAGTAAGTATTGATAATGTTAATCAGTATTTGCAAACATTGTTGTTTCCATTATTATATCACTGTTGATTGTTATTTTTTAATTTACCTTCATTTGAACCTTCCTAGGGAAGCTCCTTCATCATGAGGGGGGGGGGGGGGTAGGGGAAGCCCCTGATAATGTCTCAAGTACTTTATAGGAGGTAAGTTGGGGAAAGACAGAAAGACGGGAAAGAGTACAGAGGTCTGGGCCATCGAAATATACTGGTTTCATCCTGGCAGGAGAGTATTAGACAGTCGGGAGGGGTGGGGGTATATTTTTCAGCCCCAAATACACTGTTAAAAACCCGTGATTTTACAGAAAATAAACAGAAGATTTTGCAGAAAGCAATAACAGAATCATTCTGTAAATTCATAAAACAGGAATTTTTCTGCAATTTAACATAACAGGTCTGTTAAAAAAAAGGGGAAAAGGGTGTTTTATTCAAGGAAATTTGTAAGATTCCATACACCAAATACCAAATTCCTGTAAGATTACGCAATTCAATAAGATTACAGATGATCTCGAGACTCTGCTGCAGGAACTTCTTTTATTTTAAGGATAAATTTTCTAACAGTGTAGCATATTATGCCGTTTGAAACTCGAGAAGCTCACTCTAAAATGATGTTCAGTTCACTCTAAAGGGATTGAGCCCTAGTATCACTCAAACCGCCCTTTCACACGGTAAAAAAAATCGTAATTTGAATGATGATTCCAGCGAAAATAAGGCTAATGACGAATTTTTAGCACGAGTGAAACAAAACTAGAATCACGAACGCTAATCACAATCACGAATTCCAATTCTACTCCGGAGTTGAATTCCAATTAAGTTTCACTCAAATTACGGTACGAATTTTCCGAGTGAAATGTCCGATAATTCTAAAGACGAATTACAATCATCATTACAATGATGATTCAAGAATAATGTGTGAAAAGGCCCTAAGAAAGTAATATACCCCCTGCAAATATCTATTTCATCCGTCGTCTTTTTCAAATCTTTTAATGATGATAATGATAGTTGGATTTATAAAGTGCCTTTAGCCTCGGGATACAAAACGCTGATTTAGCTCGAGCTACCATTAATAGCGCTCAGTGCATGCAATGAATTAATCCTGCCGGGTACCCATTCACCTCACATGGGTCGAGTGCAGCACAGTGTGGGTAATTTTCTTGCTGAATGAAAACAAGCCGTGGTAGGTTTCGAACCCACAACCCTATATGTTTGAAAGGCGAGGTTCAGGAGACCACGACAACGACCACCCGATCGATGCTACAGCATTTCTGAAATTTATATGAAGTTTGACATCCACGTGGAATAAAAAAAAAATCATTATTTTTATATTTAAACATACATATTGGCTGATCATGGAATCCTTGAAAAAAAATGTAATGAAAATATAAGTTTTTGAATTAATATTCGTAATGAGGTTAATGAGAGGTCTTGGTGCTTGGTGGGGGGGGGGGGGCGTATGAAACACACTCGAAATATGGTGTACAATTCGTCTGAGAAGAAAATAAAGGTATGTGGCTTTAGTAAGAACTTAACCACAAAGTTACCTGATGAATTTAAATTAATTGCAAAGCTTATGAGGAGTCTTTTCTTCAATATGATGTCAAAAATTCGCGCATGAGTAACTAAAACAAAAGAAAGGAAACAAAAAACAACATTTGGTAAACCCTATCTGAATTTCAAAGACATGATTGCAAGTTCGTTTCCTGTTTTAAAACCTCAGTCAGCATAAGCAGAGAAAATGGCCAAACAATAACAAAGTTCTGTTTTCACATGGTTTTAGGCTCACATTTCCATTAAATGATGACTCGATTTGAATGACTCTCTCTAAACCTACTAATTTGCTTTGTTGTTGATCAGCCGTGCAGCTTTAAGGCTATTCTTTTGCTACGATAGGTAAACAGCATTGGCGTAGCCAGAGGTTACCTGGCCATTTACCTTGTGATGTTCACCGAGCAATAAAAGAGGAAAAGGAAAGAAAACAGATAAATACATGTATATAGATAGATAGATAGATAGAGAGAGAGAGAGAGAGAGAGAGAGGGGGGGGGGGGGTGGTAAATTATCTAGTCTACTTAAAGTCCCTGTGCGTGCCCCCTAAATGTTTTAATAATTGTGAAACTATATGCTTCATAATTAAAAATTAAACGGAATCGCTACGATCTCTCACGTGTAAATACACGGACACTGCATGTAAGAAACTTAAAACTTTGTCATATGTTGGGAAAAAAATGTTTGAAAGCAACTTTTCTTGCATGTTGACTAATGACTATGCCTTTCACAAACAAGTATCCTCTCCTTTGCAGTTTTCCACTGTACACTTCTTTTTGTAGGTTCTTAATTCTTTATTTCATCTCTGAAAATATTTCTGAAACTGACTCTCTCGACGATGGCGGAATAGGAAAATTAAATTATAAACGTTGAAATCTTTGAGTTACTCTGTCAAAGTTCGTTTTATTTATAAAGTAATTTGTTGTGTACTATTTCAAAGTTGTCTATGATGATTCATGTTGATTTGACCATGAAATCAGAATGCTCTGCTGCTCGGAAATTTCCAGCGGTTAAACAACATTCTTTATTCATGTCCCCCCCTCGCGTGATTTTATCATTTTTTGTAGTCCATTCACAACAATGCTTTGTGAGAAATAGAGCATAATGATGATACTTTTGTAGCTGTGTTTATTTATTCATATCGTCGTTACCAGGGAATTTGGGTATTTCCCTTTTGTTTTTTTTATTGTTTCTTTAAGATAATCACTGCGGCAAAGAGCGGGGCGGGAGGGTATTTTGTGTGTGTGTGTGTGTTTGCAATGGTGTGGTGGTGGGTGAGTGATTCGATAAAGCAACCCTGTCTGTCTTTTCGAGATTCGCTCTCTTCCTTTCACTTTCTATGATAATCTATACTCTCAATTATTGGGCATGTTAGGGGTGGATGAGACAATACAATTTTGCCAATAAGTATGAAAGTAGGTTCCATACCACTTGGATATTTGGAAGAAGATGAACTATATACCATAAAACATGGCCCTGGAAACGATTTCTTTTTACTGTAAATTTGAAAAAAAAAACGGTTTTGAGTACATAATGGACAGCAAATGGTCCCGAGAAATTTGAGAAGCACAAAAAGAAGGGTTCCCACTACAAAATGGAGGTAACATTGCATGGTCTCGAGATGATTGAACAGCAAATAAAAAAAAGGTTTCAAAACAAGTTTAAGGTCATTTTGGTTACATTTTTCAATATTTACACATCTTCTAGAATGCGAGGGGTGCTTCGTATGGAAAATAATACACGCAGCTTCCCCGAGGAATTTTTTTAAGGTGCTACCCCCAGCACCCACGCTTCCCAGTACCATGCCATAGGGGTGGAAATCTATCCAAAAAGGTAGGGGGGACAAGAGGCTGGAAAATTTGACAAGCCAAAAAAAAAGAATAGGAAAAAAGATTATCACCTCAAATTTAAGGCCATTTGAACGAAAACAAATTTGACAAGCAAAAAAAAATGGTAATCCCAAAAAGTAAGGTCATCTCGTCCAAAAATACATGTTTTATTTCGATTTTAAATGATGTATTTCTTACCATCATGAAAGACCAAAAATAGTATGGGAACATCTGATATTGTGTCCCCCCTACTATTTTGACTAGGGGTGACATATCCCCCCTCGGATTTCCGCCCATGCCATTTCATGAATTCAAATGGCCAGTGTTTGTTACCTTCCTTTGAATTCCTCATCCATGTTTGGAACTATTTTGTTAGTTTGAAAATAGATTTCTTTCTGAAATCCTTGACTGTAATAATGATTATCCGTGCACATGCATCTTTACTTTATTGTATGTATACAGGCCTTTACAAGCATTTGCTGCAGTCTAGGGTCGTACGCCGCCATTTTCTTTTTCTATAGATGTAATATGTACATATATATTCTTCATGATAAACTGATATTTGTATGAATTAATGTTTGAAAAAATGAAGAAATTCGTAAAACAGAATAAAATCAATTTTCATTTAAAATGAATTGAATTATATAACAATGTAGAAAACAATCCTAATTAAATTTCCCAGTAATATTGAAAACTTAAAACGTGGAATGGCATAGTGTCTCCTACGGACTAAAATAATATTAAGGTCGTGAGCGAAACCAACCATGATGTATTGGAAACTTATTTGTTGAGTTTTCAAAGTCGTTTCCCACGGGATTACAAGTTGGTGAGGAATAACATTTACCCGTCGTCATATTGAATACGTAATGTGTATTTTACTAGCTCATTAATCAGTCTAGTTATTGAGCCATGACATTAATTCTTCAATAATGGAGCAAATGTCCTTCCAACCATTCTTGCAAAAAGCCGAAATGGGCATACAAAAATATGTTTTTAACTGCATTCAACAGTTTTCTGTGAATATGCTGTGCCATAAATATCAATAGGAAGAAATGTGTGCCAAAACTCACATCTCTTTCAATGTCTATTTTTGAATGGGCCCCGTATATAATTTGATGACGGCATTACTTAACGCAAAACGCAAGAAAAATAATTTAAACCAAAAGCAGTTGAAACAAAACAAAATGATAAATAACAAGAAACAGAAACACAATAATGATAATTAAAAACGAAACACACAAAAAACACCGAAAAAAAGTCTCACATATTTAAAAATTGACCATGTTGACGGTTGTGTCAAATAAATTCTGTTACTTTATAAATTAGTTTGCAATGATTAAAAAATAAAGTTATTAAGTTAGAGTATTTTTTTTATTTGCTCCATTGAATACTGATTACCTGTCGAATAATTTTACGATCTTTAATTCACGTCACAATTGAACAAACTATGTAACGGAGCGTGTAATTGCGGTCATATTCAGAGTGAATTCCCCCATGTATCATTCGGATGTATTTCCTTGTCGATAAGCTATTTAACCAATTTGCTTTACTTTTTATGGTACAGAAGATTGATTTAGGTCATTGCCAATCCACATAATAATAATAATAATGATAATAAATAATAATAAAGGGTTATTTACCCAAGGTAGCCACTTCAGTTTAATAGGAAACTGCTCTACCAGCGGGCCCTGCATAACATAACATGTTATTATTACTCTTCTCCAATCTAAATGCTGAGCGCCAAGCAAGAAGGCAGAAGGTCCCATTTTTATAGGTCTTTGGTATGACTCGGCCGAGGATCGAACCCACGACCTCCCGTTCATGAGGCGGACGCTCTACCGCTGAGCCACCATGCCCGGTTAATAATAATGATATGCATTTATATAGCGCCATCTATCTAGAAATATTCTATTCCTAGGCGCGTTGTTATTATTATTACCCCGGCTTTAGCTCGAGCTGCCTTTCAGCGCTCATGCATTCAAGGAATTAATCCTGTCGGGTACCCATTCACCTCAAATGGGTCGAGTGCAGCACAATGTGGAAACATTTCTTGATCATGAAAGATAAATAGAAAGGATAATGTAATTGGTTCATGAATTTACTTATCCATTGTATGATAGACTTACACTCTAAAAAATGAAGTGCTAATTCAGCTATTAAAGAGCGAGTATAGTGACTGCACATCGGAGTGCTGATTTGTCTCGTTCAAATTTGAACTAAAAAAAATCAGCACTCCGAAGTGCAGTCACTACGCTTTTTAAGAGCTGAATTAGCACTTCATTTTCTAGAGTGTATATTTATAGAGTTGCATTTTCAAGCTTAAACCTTCTTGCTTATCATGGTAAAATTTACTGTTCACCACGAATCATAACTTATGATTCCGTTTTTATATACGATGAACTGAAATTTGCTTAAAATTGCCTTCAGTTATAGCTTGTGGATAGACCAAATGATAGTCATGGCAAGACCATTATTTACGAGGTAGAGGGGGGGGGGGGGGGTAATTGCTGCAGTAATATCATGTCAACATCTTTAAGAGATGATGAGATGACAAGATCCCGGATCTCATCATGTTGACATCTTGTAGAAGAGATGATTAGATGACATGATCATGGATCGAAGATCTTGTCATCTGACCATTCTAAAAGATGTCGACATGACGAGATCCCGAATCTTGTCATCTCATCATCTCTTCTAAAAGATGTCAACATGATGATATCCGGGATCTTGTCATCTCATCATCTCTTCTAAAAGATGTTGACATGATGAGATCCGGGATCTTGTCATCTCATCATCTCTTCTAAAAGATGGTGACATGATGAGATCCGGGTTCTTGTCATCTCAACATCTCTTCTAAAAGATGTCAACATGATGAGATCCGGGATCTTGTCATCTCATCATCTCTTCCAAAAGATGTTGACATGATGAGATCTGGGATCTTGTCATCTCATCATCTCTTCTACAAGATGTCAACATGATGAGATCTGGGATCTCGTCATCTTATCTTTTGCTATCAAGATGTCGACTTCCCGAGATAATTATCTCAACATCTCGGTGGCACTTTTAAGCTTCCATAAAAAAACGACTGTGAATCAAATGCATTACCTACTATTCTAGGGTGTAATTTAAATATATATCAGGTGTTTTCCTCATTCTAAAGGCAACAATTTGTGATGATAATATCCATTTTTTTTTACTGTTTTTACGCGTCATTATTATGAAATATTGAATTGTTAAACCATTTTATTACTATTCATATTACTAATCAAATTATACGTTTGTAACAATTACTGTTTTCCACGTGTTGTTCTGCAAATAAGAGCAAATACTGAGCCTACGTGCAGTGTGATTCCTATCTTATTCCTTTTTGTATTCGGTACTTTTTCTCATTAGTCTCATTAAAATATCAATACTTCTTTCGCACGTAAACTAATCCTATTGCCACACTCCTGTTTTCCGTTGTCGTTTCCCTTGCCGGTTCAATTAAGATTGTTCCTTAAAATAACATTTAGGAGACAGTCTTCAAAGCGGAACTTGAACGTCTAAATGTTTACAGCTCAGCGACCTTGAAAATATTGAGCTGACTGAAAAAAATTATCCATGTTTAGAGAGGAAAAAAGAAAAAAAAAGAAATACATGTACATGTATATTTGTCAGTAAAATTTTGAGGAAAAGCTCTGAACATTTTACATCATAGGCATTGTAAGAAGCATTACAGAATGTAGTAAGTCTCGAGTACTGAAGATGGTTGATGCCGGGGGGGGGGGGTAAGCCTAACAATATTTTCAATTCAAACTTAAGTACAAATAATCTGGATAAAAAATACTGTACAGTAGTATAAATACGTATACAAAATGTAATCAAGTCAAGTCAATCAAAATTAATTATACACTAGATTTTAATTCGTCATGCGGACAAATTAGGTGGTCTGTCCTTATTCTCGCCATTATGGTCATTATCACCATGTTCATGCAGATCAATATAATCATCATTATGACAACTGAATGTTCATTATTGATAGAATACTTGTAAAAGACGGGAGATGATAAAGCACTGTGAAAAGGTCTATTTAATTTATGACAATACATGTGATATGAAAAAAAGTAATTATAATCTGTTTTATCTTGCTAAATTTTAACTTTTATGCCTTTTATTTGTCATAAAGGATCATGTACGAGGTGGTAAAAAGAAAAAAAATCGTTTTGTTCACCCGAGGATTCGAACCTGGAACCCCAAGGACGGTAGTCAAGTGCGTTATCCATTCAGCCACGATATTCCCAACATACATGTAGATTACATGTTCCTATAGAGAAAACACGTAAGCAAATTTGAGAATTACAAATCCAAAAAGAATTGCAATTAAACCAATACCTAACAAATTAAAAAAGAGAAAATCATTGCCATTGTTATCATTATTTTAATAAGATATTGACTTTTATTTAGAACATGTATAAATTAAAAATCAAACAACAAAACGTGTTATTTTCTAAAATTCCATGCTAAAGACCAAGCATCTCCCTTGTCCACCCCCCCCCCCACGTCACTCATGCACTTGCACGTTTAAAGACAAGATATATGAATGATTTTGGCTTTTTTCCAGGGCTGTTACGTTTTCAAGCTTTGCTTTTGTGTCGACCCTTGCAACCATCCTATTTTTTGTGTAATAGAGAATACCACTTAAATTTTTTTTTCATTTTTGTAAGATATATTTGATTATTAATAAATTATTGTTCATTATATTGATGTAAAATTTCAGATATGTATTTTCTTGTCCAGGATTTTGTTATAAAAAATGTTGCAAAAACCAATAAATGAATAAATGAATGAGCTTAGACCATGGTCTAACTCTGTGCTAAAATTATGGGAGCCAAATATAAAAAAAAATATGTTTGTATTGTATATTTCTTAACATAATGAAGAAAAATACATCAAAATACTTAATTTATCATTCAACAATCCCATAAAAGAACAATTTGGATGTCATATGAATTAAAAGATTGGATGTGTATTGTTAGGAATTAGCGCCCCAAATGGATATCCATCGTTAAACCACAACTTTAAACCAGAGTTCATATGCCCGAACTGTATCATGTGCAGTATGAATAAGGGAAATGGGCAAGAAATGCTAAGTTCGAGAAATTTATTTTCCCAATTCACATTGTATATGTCGGCTATTTGAATTGAAAATAAAAATAAGTATACAATGTGTAAAGTTATTCATTGTATAACTTTACACATTGTATACTTTCTACCATACGTGTACTATCAAAACAATACCTTTGATCCAGCTGAGGCATGGCGGCTTGTCATTGTTCAATTACCCGCCTTTACCCGACAAAGGAAATTATAATTGGTATAGTGTCGAAAATCTGTCTATCTGACGGTCAATCGGATCGGGGTCGCCCTAGCCACCCACCCGTCTCTGTGGTCTAGTGGTTAAGGCACCGGCGTTCAAAGCTGGGGGCCCGGTTCGATTTCCGGCAGAGACATTTTTTCGGCATCACCAATTTTTCCAAAATGGTAGATAGCTCTGTGGAACCTTGATTTAGGCTAAGCCTACCAATGCTCTCTTCATCCATTTCTTTACACAATATATATATATATATATTAAAGGTTCGCCAAAATTATCTGCCCTTTGGAAAAATTAGTCATGCCGAAAATAATATGTATAAGACAAGCCATGCCTCATGTAGACTGGACTTTACATCAAAGTTGTCTAGATGACGATATAAATATATCATCGTAATAATGACAATATGGTTTGAAAATGCACAAATATACATGTTACCCCACTGTATTATTTGTTAATAATGAAGTTTATGTCTAGTACGTTCTGCCGGGAGACCTTTAGGAGCCCTTTAGGGCAAATAGCCACACCCCTCATTGCTAATAGTTCCAATCAAAGGAATTTCCTCTGAAATAACGACTCGCAAAGTACTCTTTTTCATCTTATTCATTTTTCCTCGTATCACTTGAGAGTATCGACAAAAATATTTTGAATAGTCGTGAGTAATGGCGACATTGTATCGTAAAAAACATAATTCCTCATTGCCATGGTAACTTATTACACAAATATACGCCTTTCTTCCCTCTCTTTTTCTGAATAAAGTGCATGAAAGAAAATAATATTGCATTTTCATAGTGAATTTCGTTGTACTTTGAACTCATAACACAAGAATGGGAAACATAGAATGGTCATGATGATAAAGTATTCACCGCAATACACCGTTGATTCTTCCACCTATCTAGAACATACCTTGCGGTATTCTGATTGGTTGCAGTATTTAGTAAAAAGAACGAATGAAGCACAAAAAGCCCACTTTGCTATTTGATCGCAAGGAGCGGAGACCCAACTTGTTGTCTGATTAATTGATTTTCCGATTATTTTGCTTTTGGAAAAAAAAAACGATTACGATGGATTTTTGTTTGGTATTTACTCTCACGCTGTCGCTTCTGATTTTACCCTCTCATTCGGTAAGTAAGATAGCTATAACATAAAAGCAGATTATATTCAAAACAAGTGGAGTGCCTCTGGCAGTCTCACCTGCAGTACGCGATTTGACATAGCAACAGTTTTGACTTTGAAAACTACTATAAAACAATTATTCACAAAAACACCGTTCAGATAATGATACAATACTACGTTCATTGACCCTATGACATAATGACCTTGATATGACCTAA
Source organism: Lytechinus variegatus (assembly GCF_018143015.1). NCBI lineage: Eukaryota > Metazoa > Echinodermata > Echinoidea > Temnopleuroida > Toxopneustidae > Lytechinus > Lytechinus variegatus. The sequence goes on from NC_054750.1 coordinate 29,763,418, forward strand.
GACTTGTCAGTGATATTTAATTAACCCTATATGTCCACAATTCATAAACTATATCCATACACTTTGAAAGTTTGGGCAACAATTTAATAATTACCTCCAACATGGCCAAAGTTCATTGACCTTAATGACATTTGACCTTGATCATGTGACCTGAAACCCGCACAGGGATGTTCTGTGATACTTGATTAAAATGTCCAAGCTTTGTGAGCTAGACAAACACAATGTCAGAGTTATGATTCAAATTCAAGAAATAACCGCAAATGGCCAAAGTTCATTGACTTTAAATTACCTTGGACCTTGATCATGTAACCTGAAACTAGCACAGGATATTAAGCGATACCTGATTAATCTTAGGTCTAAGTTTCATAAACTAGGTCCATATACTTTGTAAGTTATGCTGTCACTTTAAAAAACTCAATCTTTGGTTTATGATGTTGACGCCGCCGCGGTGGAAAAGCGGCGCCTATGCAGGTGAGACAATAAAAGAGCAAATAGATTTATTTCTCTAAAATGCTACAATCTCACCAAGGAAGCCGATGATAGACCAATTAAATCAATTTCACTATTTTCAATTACATACCATCGGTCGGTTTAGTTGATGTGAATGTGCTCTAAATTTAGGGAATCCAAGATGTAAATAATATGGTTCCCATCAGTAAAGTAAATTCAAAGAAGGAAATACCTGAAATATCGACAAATGGTGTGAAAAAAGTGTACGCATTCAGATCGCAAGTGTCATGCAATTGAACAGGTCAATGATGATATTATTTTATATTTCTTTCTGGAGAAGGTACAAAAGTAGACTTGATGAAAGGAGCCTTTAGTATATTTGTACATGCATTATGTTAAAGACATTTCCATTATCCGTTCATAATAATTCAATACCACAGCTCGGATCTGGAATAGATTCTATTTCAGTTGAGACCAGTCCAACTTCCATCAACATATCCTGGGTGATATCATCAGGGTCGTCTTGGGATTATTACACCTTGGAGGTCATCAAGTCATCTCGGTCTCTGAGTGGTTATCCGACCAATACCACCGGAACAACACATCTAATAACTGGACTCGACCCTGAGAGATTGTTCACTATAACTGTGACACCTTGGAACGCTGAGGGCGCAGGAGATTCATTGACAGAAAATGCTACTACAGGTAACTTATGAAATTGAATATCAAATCAAGCGAAATCAAAATGAAAGCCTCCTTAATTAACCCTAAAAGGACGGGGGGGGGGGGGGGAGGCATGATTGGCCCCTCAACGCTTGCGCGATATTTCCGAAACGCAAAAAGATAACGCAGCAATTTTTAAAAACCTTTTTCCTTACATTCGCGCAACTTTTGAGACCAGGTTTGCGACATACAGACCAGTAAAGCATCGCCACGCCACATGACTTTTTACGAGACAACGTCATGCCAAAAAGGGCTAATTTTTATACTTTGTGTAAAAGTCTACGGGAGATGAAATTCATCAAAGGTTGATTATTTTTTGTTCTAATTAGTCTGCTTATCTGTAATGTTTGATTTAGTTTTTAAATGGAATGTAATAAATTCCATTAAAAAAACAATGAAAAACAAAATATGAAAAAACAAAGAAATACATAAGAAATTTTAAAAACATCTTGCCTTTCGCAATTTTTCTCGTGGAAACCTTTAAGTTGGATTACAAAGATGACATCTGAAAAGAAGAAAATTTGAAGTGAAATTGGGTGTTAAAGAGAGCCATTTTGTATACACAAATTGATTAGCCCCTTTTAACTGTGTATAACCCGAAACACCGTTATAAACAAATAGTAATGATAATATAATGATATTAAGAACAATAATAATAATAATGATACTAAGCATTTATACAGCACCATCTATCTTCTATTCCGATAGAAGAAAGAAATAATAAACCCATCGTATTATAAAAATGTCTATACTTATACAGAAGCGATCCCCGAAGGAGTCATATTGGTGTCTGATGTGACGTCATCGTCCGCGTTTCTTCAATGGAGAGCCGTTGAAGGAGTCCTCTTCTATACGATAGTCGCTGAACCAAGTGATGCCGTCGGGCTGTTAGGGGGTATCTTTGAAGAGGAAGTCGGACTGACCATTCTACTTCCGGGTACAGTGTTCAATGTGACTTTACAAAATGGCCAAACATTAATGGAGCTTGCATCAACGCAAATAAGAAGCGGTAACTATATCATAAAAAAAATGTTATTTAGATGAATCAGAAATCAACTATGGGATATTCTTGAAATAGAAGTCAGTCATATATATAAAAAAATGGGCGTTGTGGCGTGCGCTTGTAATCCAAACTCTGGGGAAGTTACAAATAGATGCAGGGGTTCGAGGTTCGAGCCCTGGTCACGTCTTTCGGATGGTGGCATTAAAGGTCGGTCCAGACGTAAGTAATTATATCTGATTAATACTTTTTTCAACATCGAATGGATTACATAAACTGAAGGTAAATACAAAATATTACAAATGTTCATTATATATCAGCAAGGATATTCAAAAAAATATTTACCCAAAACTGAAGCAAATAAGGATGGAATGAAATTCCTTAGAAATATACTATCTAAAAAAGCAAACAAACTAACATAACTGAGCCCCAACCCTCTATGTATTTTAATAATTAATAATGAATGACTGAATGATTGAATGATTTGCAGCAAAACACAAATCAACATACATGTATTATCATTGCATCCCATTTTACATCAAGCTTTAACATAACTTTACATAATTATACACAAATACACACACACACACACTTATACCCACCCAAGTTCTTTGGAAGCGCATCAATTATATTATGTACATGTATGTGATATGTGTCATAAGAAATGAGTATCATCGTCATCATTATAATGAAAATAATATCATGATAATGATAATTAATAATAGTTATAGCGTTAATAATATTAACAATAGTAATGAAACTAAAGTTCTACTATACTATACTACTAATGATGATAATAGTTATTATTATCATTAATGATTATTGTTATTATTATTGTTATTATCATTATCATTATGTGTGATATCATATTTATTGTTATTACTTTTTTCATTTTTATTGATTCAGTTGAAGGCCTAAAATTTCGCTTTCGTTTCCATTAGTAGTCATGCACATGGTCGGATTAAAAAAGAAAAGAATTAACTTTGGCATCGGTTGCTTCAGAAAAAATAACTTGCAGGTGGTGGTGGCTTAAGTGGCAGCAATGATGGTGGTGTTGGTAGGGCGATGTTCATCCAAGCAAGTATAAGACTGTGAAGCAATTATGATCGATAGGCGCAAGCGGCAATCAATATTTTCTTTACCATATCTCATTTTTCTAGCACCCGAGAGTCCAGTAAACATTTCTGTTAAAGAAATTGGTACAACCATGGCAACACTCTCTTGGATCCCTCCTTCTAGTTCACATGACGCATACGAGTTCTACGTCATCAACAATTCAACCAATGAGAGGTTACTGATTACAACGGCACAGCGTGGTGACGTCAGCGATAATATGGAGACGTTACCTGATCTATCACCCGCTACGATTTATTTATTTGAAGTTGGATCTGTACTGAACCCTATGGATTCTTTCCGATTACAGAGGAGTGATGAGGATGACAATCCGACAATTTATGTTCGAACTGGTAGGTCAAATATCGTGTTACGATACTGCAACAAATAACAATAAAAAAATGTAGTTTTCAATTTGATTTCCTTTTATTTTATGAAAGAAAATTCATTATGATGACAATCCGACAGTTTACGGTCGAACTGGTAGGTGAAATATCGTCTTCCATTTCCATTAAGTGCAATACTCTATCGATACGACGAGATGCATTATCATGCAAAGTCGACTTAAATAACAAACATGTCAAAAGTTATTCGACATCATGACGAGTTTACGTCATTGTTATCTACTACGTGCGTCATCGTATACGCCTTTTAGCAAAAAGTGTATAAGTCGACTCGATAAGTTAACGTATCGCGCCAGTTCGACATACAATATTTTACCAGTCGACCTGGCAAGATAATGTATCTAGTATGAAATAAATTTCTGAACTCTTAGAAAAATTTGTGCGACAATTTCTAACACATCACCCGATCAACTGCTTAAAAAGAATCCAGGAAGCTATGCCATATTTTTTCTCAAGTAAATAATACGGGTAACAATTACTCGATCAAGATCTCTATTTTTTAATGAATATTTTCTTCTACTTCCCATTTCTTTTTGACTACCGAAAAAACCCAAACTGAGAGAGCGAAGTTGGCTTTAGAGCGTCTACCCGTCGAACCAAACATCGTTGGTTCGAATCCCCCGGCGGATGACTGAAGCCAGTGCGTTGTGTGTAAACGTCTCTCCCCTGTTTCATAGATGCAGGCTATGTTACAGTGGAAAACACTCCGTCCCTCGAATAGGACGTTAAATTGAGGCCCCTTAATTGTAGAGGAGAATCACCACCTTTGCACGTTAAGAACCCACTGCACTATTAGAATAAGAGTAGGGGGAAACCCCGGTATAGTGGTCCACCTGCATTCCCGCAACCAGTTGTCGGGAGGAGAGACCTGCGGGTCACAGTTCTGTGTGCGCGCCCTTGTAGGCGACCCAGATTGGCTGGTTCCTCCAATACGCCTTTGAATGTCTTTGACAGATGTATGGCGCTACACAAATGCTGTGCATCATCATCATCAAACTGGAAAGCATCGAACAGACATTTTGTGGTTTACGACGTTTTCCTTTTCGTCTTGTACTATCCTAGGTCCCGAAGCTCCGTTGGATATCGTTATAAACGGTATCACCGAAAGTTCAATCGAAGTGACGCTGATACCCCCAAGAAGCCACCATGATGGATACGAGATCATCTTATCTTATTCAACAACAAACCAGACGACATATAATTCAACCATCCAGATGGAGGAAAATGTGGCCTACAACTGGACCAGTTCGGGTTTGTCCTTCTCCACCGACTACACTTTAGTGGTTGGAACGTTTCTCAACGTAGAGGGCTCTTTTCCGTTCCAGAGGAGTGAAAATAACCTGATGAAGACATTTAAAACAGGTATATCTTAAGTCATTTCGACCATCAAAATCAGTCATGCGTCATGTATAATGCTTATACCATTAATACTACTACTACTACTACTACTACTTCTGCTACTAATAATACTACTACGACTACTACTACTGCTACTAATAATAATACTATACTGCTATTACTACTCCTACTTCTACAACTAATGTTACAACAACAACAACTACTGCTACTACTTCTACTTCTACTTCTACTAGTATCACTACTACTAGTATCACTACTTCGTGACCCAAGAGGCGTGACTATAACTACAGCTCAAATTTTGAACCTTTAACATGCTACTACTACTACTACTACTACTACTGCTATTACTACTACTACTACTATTACTACTACTACTGCTACTACTACTACTACTACTACTACTACTACTACTACTATACTGCTACTACTACTTCTACTATTACTACTAACTTTACTACTACTACTACTACTCCTTTGACTACTACTACTACTAAGACTATTTCTACTACTACTACTTTTACTACTACTACTACTACTACTACTACTACTATTACTACTACTACGCCTGTGACTATTACTACTACTACTACTACTTTTACTACTACTACTACTACTACTGCTTCTACTACTACTACACTAATAATATGCGACAAAAAAGTGACCTACTAGAGCTCAAATCTTGAACCTTTTTGTAAATGGTAACTTCTTTAATTGTTGATTATATTACAGGCGCACGTCACAACGCCTAATCACCTATTACTTCTTACCCATGTTTTCAGTTTTCATGCTTTCCTCCTAATTTTCACTCCAATATCATCATCATTGTCATCATTATCATCATTACCATCATCGTCGTCAATCATCATTACCTTCTTCTTCTACTTCGGCTTCTTTAATTTCCTAAATTTCATTCTTCTTTTTCTCTTCCTTCTCCCTCCTGATACCGATATAATTATGATTGTTGTATTTTTCTTTCTTGCAGGAAGCGCCGTTGCTCTCAACCTTCATTACGTCCTTCTTCTTATCACTGCCTTCCTGTCTCTCTTACTTGTTTGAACTAACACAAGGGATTTTAAAGAATCGGCAAGCAATTTTGAAGGACACCATCAAGACCAGCCGATAACAAACTTGGAAGACAGCGAAATGGATATAATAAGAAACTAGACATATGCACAAAAGGCAACATGATAAATAAATTACAAATTAAAGTAAACGGAAATTCACGTCAATGCGTAAGAAATCTCGTCAACGTTACCCGATTTCTAATTAATGCAACAGCTGTGTCAAAAATGGTGCACAAATATCACAACATGAATTGTTTTGTAAGATCTGATCCGAAAAGTAAGTTAACTCAATAATATTTGAAATTGATATTGACTATTAAAAAGACCGATCTAAAAATCAAAGCTGACGTAATCAAACTTGAAAATAAGAACAAAAAATCATCTTCAGATTGTCTTTTACAATCCGAACCAAAAAGGAACGTTGACACAATCAGACATAAAAACGGAACAAAGTCCCACTAGATGGACTTGTACAATCAAATAACAAAAGTAAGTTGGTGCACTCAGAATTGAAAATAAAATAACAAATCGCAATTAGATTTACTGCTACAGTCCGATTTAACGCTGTGTTGACGCAATCAAACTTGAAAATATGAAAAAGATAATAATCAGATTGTCTCGAACAATCCGAACCATAAAGTAACGCAATTGACGCAATCATAATTGAAACAACAACAACAAACAAAGTCAACTGACTGACTCGAACAAGCTGATAAAAAATTAAGTTGACGCAATCAGACTTTAAAATAATTAACCGAAATCTTTATCAGATTGACTCGTAAAATCAAACAAAAATTAAATTGACGTTATCAGAAGTGAAGGTGATAAAACAAATTTACCAGGTTCACTGGTACAGGCTGTTCCAAAAAGTAAGTTGACGCTTATCAGATATGGACTCAATAATAAAACAAAGTCACCATTAGACATGTTAGATGTGCTGCTACAGTCCGATCCAATGCTAACTTGACGCAATCAGACTTGAAAAAATGAAAACAAAGTCACCATCAGATTGACTCGCACAAAAAGACTTGAAAATAATAAAATGAAGCCAATAGGTTGACTGGTACAATGAAATCCAAAAAGTAAGTTGACGCAATGAGACGTTAAAAAAAACAGTCCCCACCAAATTGATTCGTACAATAAAAAATGTTAGTCGTCGTAATCAGACTTGAAGAGGATATTAATTGACTGCTACACTCCAATTTCCGGTGCTTAGTAAATACAATCAGACATGAAAATAACACAACAAAGTCTTATTCATATTGTTTCGAACATTCCGACCTAAAAAGTAAATTGATGCAGTCAGATTCAAAAATCATAAAAAAGAAAATTACCGGAATGACAAGTACACTTGTTGACGCAGCGAGACATTTTAAAAACAAACTCGCCATCAGATTGACTCGTATTTTCAGATCCAAAAAATAAATTGACGCAAACTGACTTGGAAATAATAAAAATTATCAGATAGACGGGTACAATCCGACCCAATGCTAAGTTGCCACAACTACTGTAAGGTTCATTTATTAAGCCATATTGTTTACAATTTTAAACAGTGTTTCAAATTTTTAACGATATGATGTTCCATGATGATACACTTGTTGACGCAGCGAGACATTTTAAAAACAAACTCGCCATCAGATTGACTCGTATTTTCAGATCCAAAAAATAAATTGACGCAAACTGACTTGGAAATAATAAAAATTATCAGATAGACGGGTACAATCCGACCCAATGCTAAGTTGCCACAACTACTGTAAGGTTCATTTATTAAGCCATATTGTTTACAATTTTAAACAGTGTTTCAAATTTTTAACGATATGATGTTAAAGGGATGGTTCGAGCGGAAAATATTTATATCGAAATAAATCGAGTAAAATCCACATAGCAAAATGCCGAAAATTTCATCAACGTCGGATAAAAAATAACGAAGTTATTGAAATTTTAAATTCTATCAATATTTTGCGAAAACAGTTAAATGCACATGGTAATGAATATTCATTATATGGGCTGATGTTACATTCCCACCTTCCCTTTTCTTATTTTATTACATGAAATCATAAATGTTAAATTTTTTCATACATTTGATGTGTCTCCATTGTGATGAAATAAGATAATGACAATAAGTAACTAATGTACTTGATCAGTTTCCTATCATATTATCTTAGTTCTTGGCAGAAAAAAAAGAATAATCTAATTTATTATAATAAAATACAAAGGAACAAGTGGGGACATGACATCATCAGCCCACCAAATTAATATTCATGAAGACATGCCTAGAACTGTTTCACCGGAATAATGGAAATCTTTAGAATTCAATAACTTCGTTATCTTTTATCCAATTGTGATCAAAATTTCAGCATTTTGCTTCGTAAATTTTACTCTATTTATTGAGATAAAAACATCTCAAGCCTGGACAATCCCTTTAGCTACATGTATGAGCCCCGTCTGTGATTTTCTTCGTCAGTACTTGTGCACCCTTCGTGAGAAGTGTTATGACAGAGAATTATCTCTACTTCAAACTCACAAAAAATACACTAAAGCAATCATTTAGTTAAATAAGAATGAAATCGTCCTACTTTGAACCTTTAATCAAAAGTAAGCAAAGTTAAAAACAAGTTTCTTCCAATTTGCAACAACATTGAACATGCTTTAATTATAATTTCAGAAGGTTCGATAAAATTATAAATATTGTTTCACAAATTGTTTGACCGTCACTCAATCCCAATGCATTCCATTTGTATTTCGGCTAGTGTTAGTGGATTATGACTATGACTATGAGCTCACTATTTCAACCTAAGGCACTTTAGTTCTAGATCTAGATTAGATTTGTTACTTTAACTTTACCAAAAATAAATGTTGGGGCCCATGCAGTAGCACTAGCAGTGAGACTGAATTCAGTTTTATTCAGGGCTCTTCATGGTGTACTCACAGTCCAGTTCGCGATTTAATTGCGTAAAGTTAATCCGCTATGTTGACAGCGTTCACTGTGCAGTCCACATATAAATGTGTACGTAGATTATTCTTACATCTCCGAAGTGTACTACGGTATGTGTGTAGTCCAAACAGTTTAAACAGTAGTCCCACCTCAGAAAACTGTTGATTTAAATCAATAGAGAAAAATCAGACAAGCACAATGCTGAAAATTTCATCAAAATCGGATGTAAAATAAAAAAAGTTATGACATTTCAAAGTTTCACTTATTTTCAACAAAATAGTTATATGAACGAGCCAGTTACATCCAAATGAGAGAGTCGATGACGTCACCTACTCACTATTTCTTTTGCTTTTTATTGTTTGAATTATACAATATTTCAATTTTTACGAATTTGATGATTGGGACCTCATTGCCTGAAGTACGAAATGTTAAAATAATGGAATTCCACGTGTTCAGGGAGGAATGAAACTTCATTTCACATGACAATGGCGAGAAAATAAAAATATTTCATATTTCAAATAATAAAATACAAAAGAAATAGTGAGTGAGTGATGTCATCAACTCTCTCATTTGGATGTAACTGGCTCGTTCATATAACTATTATGTTGAAAATAAGCGAAACTTTAAAATGCCATAACTTTCTTATTTTACATCCGATTTTGATGAAATTTTCAGTGTTATGCTTGTTGAATATTTCTCTTTTTATTCAAATCAAGTTTTTGTTGGGGTGGACTTGTCCTTTTAATGTTGTGCAAAGACATTTTCAAACTCGGTTCCAAATCTCTATATTCAACGCGTCGAAACACTCAGGCGAAAGTCCACATCTTGGTTGAAAGAATAATCAGTTCAGCTAATAGTCAAGATAACTTTCATCTCGGGACAAAATCATACAGGGTTGAAAAGAACGACGAAGTTTAGCCCAATAAAATAAAATACGTCACTTTCCGCTTTTTACACAGTCCATTAATACCAATCCTTTTCTCGAAACCATGGAAACAGTCCGTAAGCCTTGTTCCGAAGAGCAAAATCTTAATTCTAACTACATGATAATAAGATGTTGAAATAAACTATAACCTTAATACGATACTATCAAGTTTATTCGTAACAGAAGGCATTTGGGAATAGCTTTAGCCGTGGGCCTGACACATTTTCTAGAGACTTATCGAGAGACGATGTCATCAAAATTTGAAGTAGAATGTGATTCAGTATAGGCCTATAGCATTTTGCCTTTGTATAAAGTGTCGTAGCTTTTATGGATCTTTATTACTCATGGCTCTAATTTGTTGGTAGCTTTGTTCGTTTAAAGACGCCATAGGGGAAAACGGCCATTGGATCGTTTTTATACACTCTACCAAACCGGCAGTTATAGCAAGCCTCCAAAACAGCCTATTTATCGTCATTCCCATAGCCCTCTTACGTCAGGTGTACAAGTACCAACGAAATAAGAGGGAAACAAAAATCAGTCAATGGGTTCTCCTAGTTAAAAATAACGATATCTAAAGAAACAGAGCAGATTCTTTGGGCACAACGCGAAAATTTCATCAAAATCTGATAAAGAATATTTTGTAAAAATAGTGTTTCTAAAAAAAGGTAACCGAAAATCAAAGGTAAGCTATTATCAGGAATCCATGATTTATTTTTGTGATGTCTATTCCACGTAATTGCGTAACTCATCCACTTTAATTTGACACTTTCCGTACGTCACAATGGTAACGGGTTACAGAGTAATATGGTCCATCGAAAGCGAAAGGTACAAAATCCACTTTTTCCAAGTTTTGGGTTTTAATGTACATGCACGAAACTCACCTTTCTATTTAATCATAGATTTTCCCTGCAAACGTCAGACCCCCGAGGATAATTACCCCCGGAAAATTACCCCCGAGGACATTTACCCCCTGGACATTTACCCCGGACAATGACCCCCGGAGAATTATCCCTGAGGACATTTACCCCCGAAGACAATTACCCTCGTGAACAATTACCCCCCGACAGAGGAAGAGCGCAAAGTCATATACGACGGCGACCGTGCGTTTAATTTTATTATCTGATTAGATTAGGAAGCATGTATTATGTTGTTCATTGTTCAAGCTTCACAGATGCAGATGACGCAGTTTAATCTGTGTAGCTTGTTGTTGTTGTATGTTTTATGTTTGTATTTTTTGTAAAATTTCTTTGTTAACCCATTCATGACAGTAGTTGTTCAGAGGAATTAAGATATACTGTTCTTAAAGGACAAGTCCACCCCAACAAAAAATTGATTTGAAAAACAGGAAAAAACCCCAACAAGCAAAACACTGAAAATTTCATCAAAATTGGATGTAAAATAAGAAAGTTATGGCATTTTAAAGTTTCGCTTTTTTCACAAAACAGTTATATGCACATTCTGGTCGGTATGCGAATTGGCAGACTGATGACGTCACCCTCTCACTATTTCTTTTGTATTTTATTATATATGGAATATGAAATATTCTAATTTCTCCTCCTTGTAAAGTGAAACAAACTTTTATTTCTCCCTGAACATGTGGAATTACCAATATTTAACAGTTAATGGTTAAGTTAAGTTGGTCCCTATTGTCAAATGAGTAAAAATTGAAATATTGTATTATTCAAACAATAAAAAACAAAAGAAATACTGAGTGATGGACATCATCGACTCTTTCATTTGTATATCGCTGACTTGTGCATTTATTTGTTTTGTGGAATATAAGCGAAACTTTAAAATGTCATACCTGTCTTATTTTACATCCGATTTCGATGAAATTTGCAGTTATGTTTGTTTGATTTTTCTCTATCGATTCAAATCAACAATTTTCTGGGGTGGACTTGACCTTTAGTATTCAATTCAATTCAAATAAAACATTTCTTTTCTTTCATTTCTTTACATTTTTCGTAAACATAACTTCATACATAAATCAATTTGTTATAAAAGAATATATATGTACATATTGGGTTTAAGGAGGAAAGCGTATATCCTCAAAGCTAAGGCTTGTGGCGGGATAAGCCTTAGACAAAGACAAGACCTGTATTTTTTTAAGTGTTTGATACGTTAAAGTGAACTAATTGTATGTTTAACACTATCATAATTGCAAATGTGTATATGGAAAACACTGTATTTGATGATGTCATATCGTTTACAATTTAGTGACTTGGGTACTTGATTACCTTCTTCAAAGGGATCGTCCGGGCTTAAAATATTTATATCTAAATAAATAGAGTAAAATTCCCAAAGCAAAATGCTGAAAATTTCATCAAAATCAGAAAACAAATAACGAGGTTATTGAATTTTAAAATTAATCAATATTTTGTGAAAACGGTCATATGCACATCGTCATGAATATTCATTAGGTGGGCTGATAATGTCATATCCACACTTTCCCTTTTCTTATGTTATTACATGAAATCATAATTGTTTAATTTTTGCATATATGTGTAAATTGTGTGACTCCATTATGTGAAATAAGTTACGGCAATAAATAACTAATGCATTTAATCAGTTGTCAATCCAGTTGGTTCCGTTCCTGGGAGGAATGTTTTGAATAAACATATTTTCAAATAATAAAATACAAAACAAGTGGGGGTATGACATTATCAGCCCACCTAATGAATATTCATAAAGATATGCCTTGAGCTGTTTCACCGGAACAATGCTAATCTTTAGAATTCAATAACTTCATTATTTGTTATCCGATTTTGATCAAATCGTCATTTTGCTTCGTAAATTGTACTCTATTTATTGAAATATAATTATCTCCAGCCTGGATCACCCCTTTAACGCTTCATTGCTTTCACACTAAATGGTAAAATTACATGGTGTTCTTGTGTGTATTATCTTTGCTTTAAGTTTCCTGTGTGTATTATCTTTGATTTAAGTTACTGTATTAAGTTACACAGGTACATCTTAATCTGGACTGTGGACCAATTGTTTCATAATTCTTAGCTTCTTGTAAGTTAAATTGATTTGAAATAGCAGTTTTATACTTGTCAGTGTTAGTGTTGATGGTTGCGTTATCGTCTTTCAATATTTCTACCTTTGAATGTGTCTTTTTAATGTTTTATCTATTTGCCTGATTTTTCCTGAAATTAGCCCAAAATAAATAAAAATCAAATAAGTAGGAATGAGGGATATTCAGCATTTGTGAATATTATGTGCAGTCGTGTCCTTTCATGAATGTTCAATTATTCTATGAAAACCTGAACATAAAAAGGTAGTGTGAGGGCCAGTTTACATATTTTCTGATGCATCTAATGCGCAGCCAAACGGGAGGTGTGGGCGCGAGCCCCCCCCCCCTCCCCCAAAAATGTTCATGACGCTGAAGGTGCCGGTAAACAAAGAAAAACGGAGAAGGGGGGGGGGGAGAGAGAGAGGGGGAAAGAGAAGAGAGCGAGAAAAAGGGAAAAGAGCAATGTAAAAAAATAAAGTTATGAAGATAAGATAAAATAGAAAATAATTCCAAAAACCTGTGCCACCGTCCAACACTTACAATGGGTCCCTTTTGATTCTAACATCGATGCCGGAGCGGAGGGGAGGGGGGGGGGGTAAGAGTCCTAGGGGTTGTCCTAGAACCCAATATGCGAATTATACGAAAACCTACATGTACACAGCAAAAAGTGTGCTGTTAACCGGTACATAGAGGACCACACCAGTTATTTTACACCGGTGTTAAATTGGTGGTATAGTTTTACACCTATAGGTGTTATTACAACACCTATGGTTGTCACATTTACACCTTTGGTGTTATGTTCAATCTCTAGGGTGTTATTTTAACACCTCAGGGTGTGGTCCTCTATCAACACCAATTGATGTCAGTTTTAACACCACAGTTTTTACAGTGTACGGGTCTTCCTGCAGATCGAATAAGGGTATAGAGGGGGTTATGAGAAGGGCTATTTGCCAATTCGTCTACTGCCATTCCGCCCACTCATTACATGATCTATACCTTCATTTTGTCTAATGACATTTAGTCCATCAACATTTCGTCTACCACCCATTTCGTCAAATAGCCATTTCCTCTAGACATCAGTTCGTCTAAAACCATTTCGTCTACAACCATTTTATCTAACACCTATTTAGTCTAATTCCATTTAAGCTATTGTCAACTCTTACATTAATTAACTTGTCCAATGTTCATTTAGTCCAATAGCCATGTCGGCTAATATCAGTAGGTCCAATGTCCAAATCGTCTACTTATCAATCGTCTACTTATGATGCGGTACAGCGTTACACCCCCGCATTTTAGCCCTCTATCACATCACGTACACAAGGGGGGGGGGGGACTGGAGTGCAATAGTTTCCTTTGATTCGGAATTTATCCTCCTTTCTTTCTCTATTTTTTTTAACAAGTGCACACCTAAAAAAAGGATAATCATTATTCATCATTGTCGTATAACAATGATAATAATAACCAATAATAGTAATGAATAATGATAACACTAATAATAATAAATAAGAATTGTATTGTAATAATAATAACAATAACAGCTATTGGCGGCACAACAAATGAAAAGTGAGAAAGGAGGGGGAGAAAAGGGGATAGGTAAAAGAAGTGGAGGAAGACAAATGAATAAAACGCGAGGGGGGAGGGGGGAGACCTGGAAAATTTAAATTCGTACACATCACATTTTTTTGCTACATCGTGCTTCGCGCTGGCATTGCCTGTTCAATGAAATACATCATCTTGGGTAAGAGCATTATCCCAATGGAGCTTAAAATAGAGTACAATAAAAGATTAACCAAACAATAGGTTTAAATTTGTAACAAATCACAAGACCAACAGGAATCGAGTAAGCAATACACATGCACCAGACACGCTTGGCTGCTAGTAGTAGACTGTTCATGTTAGGCGAATGAATATTGGACGATATGATGATTGGCCGAGATGGCAACTGGACCTATTGGTGATTAGACCATATAGCAATTAGACCAATTGATTATTAGACGAAATGGGTTTAGACTATATGTCATTGGACAAACTACAATTAGATCAAATGGAACATAGACGAAATGAAAACAGACTATGTGTATTAGACCATTTTCCTTTAGACCGGTAGGCTATTGGAGTAAATGATAATAGACGTAATGAAATTGGACAAAGAGGAAGTCATTGGACCGATTAGCAAAAAAAAAGCAATTTGACCAAATGGCTATTAGACCAAATGATATTAGATGAAATGGCGATTGGACAAAATTGTAATTGGACGAAATTAGTTAGTTGGGCGATGTGGATAGTGGACCAACTGATGGTAGACGAACTTGCCATCAGACCATGTGGTGAGTGAACAAAGTGGCAGTAAACCGTGGAAAGGGCATATTGCCGGGCCCTTTGCCGAGTGTGTATATTGTATTCATATTAATTTTCCATTATGATGGTCAAGCTCTGAAAGAATTTCCTTGACCCCACAATTATTTGTTTTTCTCTCGGTTTGCCATGGTATTGACTATCTAATTGTAACTAATGTGTAGTCTGTAAAAATACCCTTCATTGACTCCTTGTAATTTGTATAGGATTAGAGAAAAGGCAAGACTAGTCAAAGTATAGCTTTGTTAGCTTTGCCATTGGCATTGTTGGCTGCACATACCATCGAGAATATTAGTTCATTTCTTTTATTCTTCCCTTTATTGACTGCTAAATGTGTATCAACAACTAGGGTCTGTTATTGCACACTATACTTTACATCGATGAGCGGCATGCAAAAACCCGTTCATATTTTAATATCTATTCAGTATCTCCATACATAAATGCGAGAGGTCATCACTGTGATATGGCCGGCGGCCTTTCCAGCATACAGTAATAGATATGAAGATCTTGCCTTTTACCTTAAGTTTGTGCGTGAGAAATCGAGTTTAGTCAGACGTATATCATTTACGTCTTAAACATCACTATCCGAAGGACGTGACCAGGGCTTGAACCTCAATTTGTAACATCTATCACCAAACTTGGATTTTGGATTACAGACACACGGCACATTGCCCAGTATGTATTCTTTCCGTGTATTATTTTTTAAATAGATTTTTGATTATATTTGATCAATCATTTCATCCACATCTTATCTATAAAATGATATCAATGTGATATTTTTCTGATCATGTTTTAGAACCATGCTTATATTGGCTGTGTGTATGAAGTGGATCGTAATTGAATTAATCACTGGTTGTGCATGTGCCTACATTTTGTTCGTCACCAGCCCCCCCCCCCCCCGCAGATTGCATGATATACGCATGTGCCGCGGTCGACCCTCATTTTCAGCCTAAAATTCCGTTCCCTATAGCATCACCCGTTTAAAAATCCAAAGAAATTCCTATTTCCTCTGATCCAGATACCCTCAAACTTGTGGTTTCTCGTGTACCCAAATTCCGACCCTAATGAAAAATATTTTCTTGTCAACAGGTTTTTTAATTTGTATAATAACAGCATTCTCTTGAAGTCTTCACTACGGAACTACACACAAAAGAGACAAACAAACAAAAACAAAATTCGAGATCTCCCTAGATCACTACGTCTCTTCTTCGTTGTATTAACAGGGAAAAAAAATCGTCTTTTTTGTAGGGACAACGAAATTAAATCAGATCAATGTAGGCCTAAACATCGATGCTCTTCATATAGTAATACCCTTAGCACACTACTTCGAAATACTAAAAATAATTATTTTTCTAGACACCTTGAAGAAAACAAATATGTCTCAAGTATGTGGAAGGTGATGAACAATGTTCTAAAAAATACTAAATTTATCATCTATTTTTTACAATTATGATCAACAGCTCAGAAAATAGAAATCCAATGCTGACTGCTGAAACATTTAATGATTATTTTATAAACATTGGTTCAAATCTTGCCCGCGACATTCCAAATTCCAATGTTGATTTTTGATTGCTTTTAAAAGAACCAAACCGTCAATCTATATTTTTTCTCCCATTACTTTTCTTGAAATTATCATTGTTAAAGATTTGAATACTAAAAAAAGCTCTGGCTATGATATTACGAATTTTCTTTTGAAGAAGACGATACATTAAATAGTGCAGCCACGAACTTATTTATTTAATCTATCTTTAACAATTTGGGTAGTAACCGAAAAAAAATGAAAATAACAAAGGTCATACCGATACATAAGAGTGGTAATAAACATGACATTGGAAATTATCGTCCAATTTCGTTCTGTTCTTTAAATGCTCGAAAAATTAATATACCCCCGCACTGAAAATTTTCTAAATATATATTATTTTATCGAAGGTGCAATATGGTTTTAGAAAGAAACATTGAACTACCCATGCATTATTAATGTTTATAGATAAAATAGCTACATCATAAGACGCTCTTTCTCATACTGTTTGTTTATTTCTGGACTTCTCCAAGGCCTTCGATACAATTTATCATGGCATTCCTATTTTCAAATTATCACATTTTGGAATACGCAGAAAGGCCTTTGAGTGGTTTAGAAGTTATTTAACCGTCAGCAGTTTGTAGCTCATATAGAACTTGCTACAAGCGGAGTACCACAGGGTTCTTTACTAGGCCTTTTATTATTTCTCATTTACATCAATGACTTTCAAAATTAATTGTTCTAATATTTATGAATACATTCTGTTTTCAGATGACTCCAATTATATCTCTCATATAAACCCCCAAGCTCTCTTACATTCACTAAATCATGAACTGATTTTTGTTTTGAACTGAATACATTCCAATGAAATGTCTCTTCATATCAATAAATCAAATTATATCTTATTTAGTAATACGATTGCTAATTAACCCGGACCTGTATTTTATTTTGAAAAAAACCCACCTCTTGTAAATGTTGACACGAAATATCTTGCAGTATATCGACAGCAAATTAACTTGAAAAGCTTACATAATTCACATTATTTAGTGAAATATCCAGAAATACTGGAGTCATTTGCAAACTTAAGTAATCTTTTCCCACCCGTGTCTTATGTTTGTACTCCACTCTAATTTTGCTGTTTTGAATTACGCTATCCTTTTTTTGGGGGGGAAACTTCATATCAATAAAATTTCACTTATCTAAAAAGACTAATAAGAATCATCAGCATGATCAGTTACCGGGCTCATTCTTAATCACTCTTTTATTCTTGTATTCTACAAATCCATGATATTTACGTATTTAGCCTTTGAATATTTATGCTTCAACTCTCAAGAATTACCCGCCACTGTATCTTCCTTATTTAGAAGGCATGGCGGGATTCACAGATATCCTACTCGTTATCATCTTCCACGTACCCTTACGGCTTTTAACATAACACAATAATTTCACTGGTCCTTTATTTTGGAATGATCTCCTAACCGACTAAAAAAATTGCAGTTCTATGTATTGAAATCTTATATTTTAAACAAATATCTCAATGACAATTCTTCAGCTTCCGAAAATTTACGTATTAAAAAGAAAGTGAATGGGAATGAAGTCTTCCGACTATTAACCCTTGAAAAAATGCTCCCTCCTGTCTACCCAAATACTATCCTGGGGATTTGCTGCTGGTGCTTCAGGTGATGTGGTCATCTTGTGATGGTATAAACAGCGTGCAGCGTGAGGTAGGTGTGTGTGTTCCTCTTACAGCATTTTAAGGGGACAGGGGGTTATTGTAGACTATGAGCTTGTGGAAAGTATAACTGTGTGTTGTTGAAATAAAGCTAACTCCAAAATAAGTTACTTTCCAACTCACCGGAAAACTGTGAAGTTCGAAGAGGTGTAGATCGAAGGCGAATGACCACCAACTGGACCGAGACGCGAGATGAATGTCCGCGAGAAAAGTTCGGGGCAATGATAGCTGAGCGATAAACGGCGTGAAGCGCTCAGGTCAAATACGGTAGTTTTTATCACCGCGAAAGTGAAGTCCAAGTATATTGCACAAATCCCGGTAGATGAAATTAAATAAACATGTCGCGTTTCTTGATTGCGAAAATGAGCTCATAAAATAATACGTAACTAAAGATCCGACATGAAAATGCAATGTATCCGAAATGATATTCCGTGAGTAAATTAATATCCAAAATAAGGCAGTAGAAAAGGACCGCGTAGGTAGTACAGAGGTTGACTAACTCCTCAAGACGTGCGAGATGCATGAAATGTACATGACGAGTTCGCAAGGAGAAGTGAAGAAATTACTTTCATGAAAATTAACCACGAGATCGTTCCAAATGATGATTGGTAGATCCAAAGTTTCTTGACCTGGACAAATCATGATGATTGGTCACTTGAATATAAACATTGCCGGATTGGCTATCTAAAACAGCGAGGCAGGCCCCAAGACTTGGAATGCGGCGCGCAAACTTGACAATAAGAAAATATGCGACTCTTGCGTGAAGTTAACGAGGTACACATGTTCGCGGTTAGCCAAAGGAATTTGGCCATTGTATTTACAGATTAAGACGAAAGAAAATGTAGACGGAAATTTACATTTGGGTCAAAACAAATGCAAGTCGCTACAAGCTAATGCATGTTTCAACATTGATGTCTAAACATATAAATGTACCAACAATATTTAAATTTTCAATCTTCAATACAGGAATAGGATTTTTATTTTATTTTCTTACAAAATAATTATATTTATGGTAATTATTTTGAGTACCCAGCTATAACCTGATGGGTTATTTAAGCCGCGTACTATAAAATAAAATTCTATGATATGTCATAACTCATATAAGGTTAGCTGAGAACATACTATGTCACAAAGATTTGAGCTGATCTTACTGGCATTTGTTTTACCTGAAAAAGTCATTCTTCCACCATGGCGTACTGCTCTGTTGGTGACTTCTACGCCGGCAAGACGTTGATGATCACTGGTGCCACTGGCTTCATTGGTAAGGTGCTGTTAGAGAAACTCCTTCGGTGCTGTCCAGACATCAAAAAGATATTCCTCCTTGTCAGGAAAAAGAGGAACAAGGGAGCTGCCGCCCGCATCAAAGAGATCACTTCTGGCATAGTAAGTCTATTGCAAAGAGAATTTCAATCAATCGCAATTCCACATTTCAATCGCGACTTGATTTTTAACTAATCAGAAGTTTGCATCAGGGACTTGCATTAGATCCTTGTTGGTTGCGTTCCCGTGCAATTCTTTCTGCCTGAAGCTCCATTTCGCAAGTCGAAGCCCAGCTTCATGGTAATTTTTCATATTTAAAGCGCACACAAGTAATTTTAAATGTTTTCAAAGCAAAAAAGAAAATCGTTGTTCCTACTTGCGTTCTTGGTCTTTGGTACTTCACTTCATGGGAACCGCGAAACGGTTTGGAAAGTTGGAGAGTGAGCCGAAAGTGGAAGGAGGGGGCTCGTCATGCCCAAACACATAATTTTTTGAAACATCTTGGTGCTATTTACCGGGATATTTTCTGTGGGGAAGGGGGGGGGACATGTCAGGAGACTATGGGCTCTTCCCCCTCAATTTAATGTGAAATATATCTAGTGTATTATATAATAAATACTTTTGGTACTTTTTCACCATATATATCTATATCTATATATCTATATCTGACTTTTAAAATCAGATGGGTTGCCCCCTGTCCCTTAGTATGAAGCTGCCCTTCAAATTCGAGGTACTCCTGCTCTTTACTCAATTAACTCGTACCATATTCACTGAAACAAATTCTCCTGTAAAACGACTGCGACTTTTCCAGAATTCAGTATTGCATTTATTGTTTCTATTCCTCAGGTATTTGATAAAGTTAGGGAAGCCCAGCCGAACTTCCGGGCAAAACTAGTCCCAATTGAGAGCGACCTCAGTGAACCCAACCTCGCCTTAAAAGAAGAAGACATCAGGACACTGAAGGAAGAGACAGAGCTTGTATTTCATGTTGCAGCCACACTCAGATTCGATGAAATACTATCGTAAGTACTGATTCATATTGGATTCAAGTTGTTTACTAATTCCAATGTTAACAAAACGCGTGACAACGTTAATATGATGAAATAATTTAAAGAACATAAATACCTGTTGGGAGGGGGCGGGGTGGCAAATATTCTGTTAGGAATATTGTAAGACTAGCAGAGAATGATTCACCATTCTGTGGGCCGTTTCATAAAGCTATTCGTAAGTTAAGAGCGACTGGTGAACATGGTGAACCTTTCTTACGTGCTAAACCAATTGCCAATGAACATTTTGCTTCATACCATTTTCCACAAGAAAGGATCACCTGTCGTTCTTAACCCACCAGGTGACTTTCTCTTATAAGAGTACACAGTCCAAAGGTACATCCTTGGTAAAAAAGAAAGAAAAGGAGCTATAGGACATGTTATGAAACGCACACACTTTTTTGTTTTTTTTTTACTCACACACAAACACTATATATATATATATATATTTATAGTCACAAAATATGCTGAAGATAAATGGTAATGCTTTCAAAGCCAATATAGTTTTTAAAAACTATATTGGCTTTGAAAGCATTACCATTTATCTTCAGCATATTTTGTGACTATTAGAGAAGCCAATACGTGAAACTTTAAGATATATATTTATATATATATATAAACATTCTAAGCACTGTTTGTGATCCTGAAACAGATACTTATGTAAGTAAATAGTTATATACTGCGAGCGCGAGCATGATTTTTTTATATACGTTCTGGGCTTGAAAAGAGACACGTTAAGACTGTTTGCAGTTACCCATGAAGACAATCCGACCTAAAAACTGGAAATTCTAGGCACTTTTTGTAGTCCTGAACAGGATAGGTTTAAAACTAACCAATTGTGATGCAAGCACAAAGCTCGAAAATAAACTGACATTTAGACCTAAAAACAGGACACTTTCTTAATATCTTGGAAATCATGAAAAGGACGGGTAATTGGGTATCTTCCTACATTAATATTGCGACCTGGATTTGGGGCATTCTTAATACATTTCTTTTATTATGAAAGTCAAAAATGCGAGGGCGAATTGTGAGCTGAAAATAATTATGCTCTGATCTGAAGAAGGGTCAATTTATGCACCACTTCAAGCACTGTGTATGGATAAAGCTTCCCGCCTTCAACATGTTCAATCTACCACATATTGCTCTGATGATGCGCTGCTGTAAGTCATCCAGATCTGCAGGTGGGGTGCTGTACACTTTTGACTTCAATCACATAAAATGCTTCTTTTTTGTCGACTGATTTTGATTTAGACACTTCGCAGGGCCATGGCAGCAATGCTCCATTGAGCTTTGAAGTGCATCAAGAGAAATGGACAACATGTGGAAGATTGAAGATGGGAAGCTTTGTCCAAGTTGTGGCCGAAATGACAATGAAATAGAACTTTTAAGTGAAGATGATTTATTGATTTACTGGTTCTCGTTTATTTTTCGTGATTGATAAACATACGCATAAACTTTACGCTCATTGTTTGTGTGAATGCTTTTGTCTCTGTTTCAGCAGGTACATGTAATCACCTGACTTGGCGCAAATGGGTTTTGACACTTTTTTCAAACAATGGCTGTTGTGCACTCAACCATAACAACAACGCTGAAACAAATTTTACCAAGTGACAAAGGAATATTTACTCTGTCCTTGCATGCTATAATTTCTCTCTGAATCCCACATTTCTTGAAAAATACTTAATTTAAAAAGTGTAACACTTTTTCTGACTCACACTGTACAAAACTCACCTGGATCAGCCTATGGAAAAAGGGGGTTTGCCATTTTCTTGTTTATTCACTTTATTCTAATGCCTGTATGATGAGATTCCTGCGAAAATGTAGGGCCTACCGTAAGAAAAGTTGCAATGATTGATGGAATCATTTCCCGCGCGGAGAAATCATTATTTTGTACTGTATATGTTCAAAAACTAAATTTTATATTGTGTTTGGTTAATTTGCTGATTTTTGTGTAACATTACAATTTCATTTAATTTTTGCATTTGCGGTATCAGACAGTAAACCAGTCCCAGCCTTTTTGCCAGTCAGTTAATTCCAAAATTATTTTGACAATTAAAAGCACCTTCAGTTCTTGCCCTAACTATGTGTATGTATAATAATAATGATAATTATACTACCAACATGCTTATATCGCGCATATCACTACCAAATGCCTTCCTATGCACTAAATTGGATATTATTACCCAGGCTTCAGCCCCGCAGCTAGCCTTTACAGCGCGGTGTCAATTCAAGGAAAATATTTCTGCCAGGTGCCCAATTACCTGACCTTGGACGAGTGCAGCACAATGTGGCTAAATTTCTTGACGGAGGAAATTATGTCATGGTTGGGATTCGAACTCACGACCCTCTGTTTCAAAGCCTGATGACTAATTAACTGGGACGCAACACTGCACAGAATCAGTGTTAGATGTCGAATCATAGACTTTTGTCAATCAGTTATGACTTTGCGTCGAATGAATACTTTTTCGCCTTCTTGTCACAATTAGGCGTGTGCGACCTATACGTGCACCCGGCAGTTTACTTCATTGTTGTGGCATTTTTGCTTGTCTACAAAAACAAATTAGATGAAATATCACTGAGGGATGCCTTAAACCAAAATGTCAGGATCTTTATATTTAATATTTTATCTATTTTTAGAATCTCCCTCCGAATGAACGTGCTTGCCACCAGAAAGATATTACAACTCAGCAAAGGGATGGAGAAATTATTGGTAAATGAATATTTGTCCGGTAATCATTCAAATTAATATGGTCAGACACGGGGGTTTTCTAACGAATAATTAATTCCAGCAATGTCTTTTTTATTGATTACTCTATTAATAATCGAATATTTCGGGTATGAAAACATGATTAAGAATAAGAGATCGATACAAAATTTTTATATAGAGATGTAAAATTCAAAGAATTATGAAAAAACAAGGTGATTGCTAATGTAGCAAGTAATCTTTTGCCTGGTAACCTTTTTTTGGAATGTCACAACCTATGAAGAGTTTTGAAATTTAATTAAAATTAAATTTAAGAAATCTTTGAGATTTGTATTCCTTTTCACATAAATTTGCTGGCATTTGTGTATCCTAAGATAAGATAAAAGCCTGGTTTATTTTCTTTGACTGGTAAAAAAGCGATTTACACAATTTTATACAGATATACAAAGTCTGGAAGCAATGTGAACTTAATTAGACGTTGAATTAATGTTCTCTTTTGTATAGTTTAATTAAGTTTTAATTGTCACCATTTAAGACTTCTTTCCCACTGTTATTTTCGTCATCTTGATATAACTGTTTTCCATAGTCTCTGTACAATTAGTTATAATCATAAAGTCATGTACATACCGGAATATGTAAAATCAGTCAGTATGTATGAGTTCTGAAATTTCCTGTATAAATTTCATTCGACCCTTGCTTCACTGTATTTGTTTAAATAATTTGAATTTTGATTATGCTTTCATTCATTAAAACACCCCGATTCAATTTCTTTTTCATACGGTCAATAAAAATAGAATTTCATACTGCAAAACATACGAGTGCATGTTGTTAGTTTTCTTACATATTTATACAGTCACTGCATATCAGACAGTCTTATCACAAATATTTTTAATCTACACCTTGCATTTTAAAGAATATTTTTTTTAAAGTTTTTTTTCACGTACATGTAATTTTACCTTTTTGCTCTCTATTTGCAGGCATTTCATCATGTTTCAACAGCATATAGCAACTGTGACAAATCAAGAATAGAAGAGATTGTTTACCCCCCTCCCGTCGACCCATGCAAGATCTTGGATGCTGCAGAGTAAGTTGGCCAACCCCTACCATTGACCCATACAATATCGTGGATGCTGAAGAGTAAGTTGTCCAACCCTACCATTGACCCATACAGGATCTTTGATTTTGCAGAGTAAGCTGCCCAACCCTTCCAATTGACCCATACAAGATCTTTGATGGTGCAGAGTAAGCTGCCCAACCCTTCCAATTGACCCATACAAGATCTTTGATGGTGCAGAGTAAGTTGCCCAGCCCTTCCAATTGACCCATACAAGATCTTTGATGGTGCAGAGTAAGCTGCCCAGCCCTTTCAATTGACCCATACAAGATCTTTGATGGTGCAGAGTAAGCTGTCCAGCCCTTCCAATCGACCCATACAAGATCTTGGATGCTGCAGAGTAAGTTGTCTGCCCCCTCCCATTAACCCGTACAAGATCTTGGATGCTGCATAGCCTTTGTCTACCCCCTCCATTGACCTTGGATGCTGCAGAGTAAGTTGTCCACCCCCGCCCATTGACCCGTACAAGATCTTGGATTCCGCAGAGTAAGTTGTTTACCCCTTCCCGTACACAATCGTTGCAGAAACGGAACCTTGTCTTCCGGAGATTGACTGAGCACCATTTGCTATCCATTCCTAAAACGCACCCTTACTACTGAGTTTATTAGATTTTCCATCAGACCATTCAGCTTTAATAGGGTACAGGCCCTTTTCCTAGTATATGTATTTTTTTCTACAAAATTAATTCGATTAGTATATTTTTCACCAGAAATTGTTATTCAAAAAGTTCATTTCCCAACATTTGTAACCCCCCCCAAAAGAAACAATACAAAAGTTCTTTGATACTCTCAAAGAATTGCAATGTTATCACTTAGATGGATGTCGGACGACATGATGGAGGCGTTAACTCCCATGCTACTGGGGAAGAGGCCAAATACATACACCTTTACCAAGGCTCTGGCAGAGTATGTGGTCAAAGAAGAGGGTAAAGGAATGCCAATTTGCATCACTAGGCCGTCTACTGTTTTAGGCTCGTGGAAAGAACCATGTCGTGTAAGTCACTGCGATAGTCTTCGGTATTCGGTGTGAGCGATAGTGTTTAATTTGAACCTTGAGTGATATCACAATGGCAGAAGTGCTGAATTATGCAAAATTTGGATGTCGTCCGACATCAAAAAAAAAACAACCAAACTCTGTCTTGTCCTTTATTTTTTTTTGTTTTAGCAGTGTGGAAAGATCCTTGTCCTCCTAGTAATGCACTAATATGCAGATGGGGCTCAATGGGGCCTTGGACCCTCCAAAGAAGAAATTAATGAATAGTAGATAGATGAATAAATGAAAAAATAAAATAAATGAATAAAATAAGAAATAAATTATGATCATGAAAAAGAAAGAAAAGTGGCGGAATATATTTGTTTTCTGTATATTATTTCAAAACCTGTCCTAATTGTATTTTGCATTATTTTGCTCGCTCGTTTCAATCCCTCGCAGCTTTTAGGAGTCTCTCGCACAGCCATGTCTGGCACCCTTAAGATTTTCGGTTTATTAATGTTATTAGTCTTCAGCATTTTAGATTTAGTAAAAGTGTAATTCTTTTGCCTTAAAGTGATTGGTTAACATTGGTTTCACTTTAAAAAAATCTGAGCTATAAGGTCACACTTGTCATCTGTGTCTAGGATATGTTACAAAAATTAAGCCCAGAAAAAAAAATGAGTTCAAAAATAATTATTTAGTTCTTCAAAAATTGAAATATAAAGTAACCGGAAACACCATCTTAATTTCCTCCCATATACTTATGTGTACTATTTAGGCGTCTATAAGACGCCTATTTACAAAATCGGGGTTTGCCTTGTAGTTTTAGCTTTTAATTCTCAATAATTGTTGTTTTCAGGGTTTATTAGTTCTAATACATGCACTGGTACACATGTTTCATCTTGGTTTGATAATTTTTTAAATCGGCTGCTCACAAAGTTAAACAATACCTTTAAAAGTGGTTTTGTTAAGGTGTGAGCCATGATTAATACAAGATAATTATTCGACAATTTCAAAAATACACATTTTCCTTCATTTGTCGACCAGTTTGATTTGGGTTTGTTGTTTTCACATGGTTTGGCACACTGGGACCGTCCACACTCTTGATTGAGATACGATCGACGCTGCTTAATGCAAAATTGATTTTAAATATTGCTTTCTTTCTTTATTCGTGAATGTAATTGTTTTCTTGCTCATAGATTTATGTATCTATTAATAACATGATCTGTTCTTTGAACGTAAGGATAAGGTAAGATAAAAGGAAATTAGATTCAAATTCATTTTTATAGCATTGGTGCATTATATAATTCAAAATAAACACATCTGTCAGTTATTGCTGAGTTTCCAACTTAGCAAATAATGGAGTATAAAGAGGCATGAAACAAATAGATGAAAAACTACGTGCTCATCAATTTCCATATCTATGAATGTCTCTATCATCTTATAACTTGTTTTTTCGTTTTTCAGGGCTGGGTAGATAACATATTGAGTGGAAGTGGACTCATGGCTGCTGTAAGTAAAATGATTTTTTTTAAGGATATTAGAGTAAGCAATCCAGCAATAAGAACCGTCTTATTGCATTTCATACCTCGTCCTTGGTTGGAAGTTCGAAAATGGGAATCTGGATGGTAGACCGAACCACTCTTTTGATACTGCTTTTGCTTTCGAGATTAAACTAATGAGAATTCCTTGATTGGTTTGAGTTCATTCAAGCTACTAGAGACCTGAATCTTTTACCTTTTGAATGATAGATCGAGGCTGACATGCTCCTGTGACAATTGCTCCGTTCTTATCATCCCAGAGGGCATAGGGTCAGACCTTGGACTGTAATATAGTTTTTTGATTCAGATTTATGTAAAGAGTATGATTATGGTTTATTTAGTTTTAGAGGTTAGGTTTTTAGTGTGGCTTAACGTGCAGATTTTCATCGTCGGAGCAATTGTAACCGGAGCACATGTCATGGAGCCAGGAGGATAACTGCCATCCAGAATGGCATCTTGTTGTGAACTTGTAAGTGCCGTGTATTGTTTCGGGTAAATTTCTGAAGCTAGCCAGCTTCTTCTTATGGCATGTATGGTGTCTTTGTAGCAAATTTGTCTTATGGTGTCTTTCAACGAACGAATAAACTACCAAGAAATTTCACAAGTGATAGAGATCCATCCAATTAACATGGGTCCATGTGTTTTTTTTGGCTATAGAGCTTCAAAGTTTAGCCGAATGGACGTTCTTAATAATTGCACATTCAAACGATTTTAGCATTTTTAGACATCACGAGATCTCTACAATGAGTTAAAACCTCTATTACTCTATCAAACTCTATACAAAAGTCAGTTTACTTGCAATATGGGTTAGGTCCACAATGATATTTTTTCATAAAAATATGTAAAAAGAAATGAAGACAGGTAGATTTCTTTTATAGCCAATTTTATGTTCACATGATAGGGTAGTACATCATGCCAATATAGTTTCTCATAAGAATATTGCGATAGTTGAGAATAAAAAAAAACATGGTTTTTCTCGGAATGGTCCAAAATGGACCTAACCTAACCTAACCTAACCCCTTTTGCAATTAAACTCCCTCTCTCTATATTCATATAGTTAAGTTTTTACCGTGTGATATTCTTTCTCTTCTTATAGGTTGGTAAAGGTATGGTAACAACAGTGCTCAGTGATCCAAATGCTATTCTTGATGTAATTCCTGTCGATGTTATAGTAAATGCAATGATAGGTGTGACGTGGTACACAGGCGTCCACAGGTGAGTTGGCCGAAAAGACTCAAACTAGTGCTGCATGCAGCCGAACCAAATCGAAGTTCGCCCAACATGGCGCTTTTGAACCAGCCTGAATCGAACCCGAAAATGTTGCCTGACTTGCGGGGGGGGGGCATTCAGTATATAAGGCATAGTGGGTCTGTGCCGCGGAGGGGACCCCCATTTTTACACTCAAATTTCCGTTCCAAGGCATAGCATTTTTGTCTTATTGAGAAAAAACCTAAAGAAATCCGCTCCAAAGCATATCACTTTCTTCTTATCGTGAAAAAAAGAAAGAAATCCGCTCCAAAGCGTCGCATATTTTCCGTTACGCCGTTCCGGTCGCATTGATCTGCTATAATGAGCCGAAATTTTGGTGAAAAGCGGCCGCGGAGCGCTGTCCGACTATCGCCTCTGCGCTAGCGCACCCATGCAGCGCCCGTGCCGCCGGGCGCGGCACGTATGCCCGTTCCATAGGGATGCTTACGCACTCACATGCAGGGAACCCGTTCCAAGGAACCCCGTTTTCACAAACATTTTTAGTTCCGAAGCCCGTTCCAAGGAACCTCCTTTTTACAATTTGCCCGCTCCAAGGCCCCCGTTTTTGTCTCTCCAGCGGCACATCCCTACTACCTTTTTGGTCGAGTGCCCCCCCCCCCGGGCCTGACTTGCAGCACTTTGTCATGTATAACGCAAAACCTCTTACTAACGAAAAATGTATATTATTAAAGCTTATTTATGTAATCATTGGCCAGTAGCAGTTGAGGATTGCCACATGACGTCACCACTGCACATTACGTTGACAAAAATCGTGCAGTAGACCATGCCAAGAAAGCAGTGGTTGATCACGGTTGATGTAAATGTTTTTTTTATTGTTTCCTCCGAAATGGCTGCTTTTTCCTGGCACCATCTATTAAAGTATATAATACTGTTCTTAACAAAACAGAAAGAAATTAAGATTGGTTACCCAATTCATATGTTTGGTATTGTACACAGATCTCCTACGAACGTGGTCGCTAGGGCGCCAGCCCTGTCAATCCAAACACCGTTCTTAAGAACAAAATAAAGACAGATTGGTAACCTAATTCAAATTTATGTGTTTCGTGTATTACACACACCTGATATCAGTTCATAATTTGTTCTGATCCAAACAACGTTCTTTAATACAAAACAGAAAAGATTGTTAACCCAAACCATATGTTGGGTATTATACATAAACCTGATGTGATATTAGTCCATAACTTCGTCACCAGTCCAGGTGGGCGTTTCATAAAGCAGTTCGTAGGTTAAGAGCAACTTTAATAACGACTGGTGATCCTTTCTTGTGGAAAAGGGTATATTCATTGGCGATGGTTAAGCGCGTAAGAAAGGTTCACCAGTCGTTCTTAAAGTCGCTTTTAACTTACGAACAGCTTTATGAA
Source organism: Lytechinus variegatus (assembly GCF_018143015.1). NCBI lineage: Eukaryota > Metazoa > Echinodermata > Echinoidea > Temnopleuroida > Toxopneustidae > Lytechinus > Lytechinus variegatus. The sequence continues at coordinate 29,793,280 of NC_054750.1, forward strand.
ACGGTCCCCTGTACATTCAAACCATGATTGTAAGTTCAATAAGAAAAGATTGGTAACCCAACTTATTTGTTTTGTATTATAAATATATCTGAAACATAAATGACATCAGTCTATAATTTGTTCACCAGTCCTTTTAATCCAAACCATGATTCCTAATACAATATTCACACGTTAATATCATGCATAGACCTGCCACCGTCTCAGTATATAGCTTGGTCATCAGTCTTGTTAATCCAAATCATGATTGATAGACTAACAATCATGGTTTTTGGATAAGCAGGACTAGACCTATGAAGAGATGACATTCATCTCTGAGATAATGAATTTACTAACAAGTGACTGTTTATTGGCATCTGAATAACATTCTCTTCATACTAGTCTTCTTTGGTCCTATGATCGTCATCGTGAGAAGGGACTGAATCATTTCGTGATTGGACATTTATATTTCACAAATTATATGCCCAATTGATAACAAATCAATGAAATAATGGAAAATCGATGTGCAGTTCTTGTTTACCTTTGGTAATCTTCGTTCCATGTGTTTTATGTGGGAAACAGAGGAAAATTTATCATTGTTATCCATTTAAACTTCGATATTCCAAGGCTTCTCTATGATATTCATGGGCCCTGTCTTAAAAAGAGTTACAATTGATCCGACCAATTGTAACTCTATGGAAATCCATCAGTATAATAGTCTAAGAAAAAAAATTGCACAATGTCCTTCGTATTCAAAGAGAAGCGCAGTGAATTTTCAAGAAACCAATGAATGCATGATTATACATCACAGCTAGAAAATATTTTGAACAAACATTGACGTTGCTGGTCGTCCATAGTTGCGAATGATTGGATCAATCGTAACTCTTTGTAAGACGGGACCCAGATATAGGTGACACATATTGTATATGGATCGTGTATCTCTCATTGTTATTGAGGTTCTTGCGTGCGTCCGGAAGTGTCCGGATCGAATGATATTATATTTTATATCACAGAAATCGTCTGCTTCTAAGGTTTGCTGTTCCAAATATGAAGCATATTGATTGAAAGCACATGCTTGGAACAGGGATCATCCAACAAAACTAACACTGGGGAAACTGATTCGTCTATAAGTGATCCGATACGTCATGGTAGTCATGGTGATTGCTATTGTCACAACACCTGTATGTTCTTGTTAAGATGCGCATAACCAGGTAGCGGTGACTATCATTGGATCAAAGGAAGGCTCGCGTAATCGTGCATCTCTATATGATAGGTCCATGACAGGTATAACAATGTTACATGTAGTTCTATAAGAAAAGATTGGTAACCAAGTTTATTAATTAATATCATGCACAGGCCTGCCAACATCTCAGTCTATAACTTGGTCACCAGTCCCGTTAATCCATACAAATTAGGTTCACATTGGGGTAAGTTTATTGAGAACCTTTTCTATTCATAGTAGGGGACGGCGGGGTAATTTGAGCATAGGGGCAAGTTGAGCCACCACCCCCAGTCTAATAATGAATGAGTCAGACAGACATTGTGGTGGTGTCATGTATTGATGACCCATTGCATAACCCTTAACCCCAACATTTTGTTTCCAACTTTGAAACAAAAAGTACTTTTTAGAGGGAAAAATACAAATTTCAGCCAAAAAAGTAAAAAAGGGTGTGAAATAGATAAGTGCTTTTTACCCACACACGTCTTTAAATATTGTTAGTCCAGGTATGGATTTTCATTCTTGTCATAGTCTTTTACATGATGAATGCATAAGAAATGTGTGGATGTGAAAATATCGCAATAAGTTTGTACTGGGGTAATTGAAGCCAAATCAACATGGGGCAAGTTCCCGGGGGGCAATGATAATTTTTATGGGGATGTATAATAAAAAAATAAAAAACGTAAAAAGCCATTGATATGCAGGCAGAAAGGAGCAAATTCACATGACAGTTCTTTTCCTTTTTAGAAGATGTTAGTTTTATAGAGAATTAGCGAGTGAAAAGACTTGAAATGAAAAATTGACATCCTGGTTCTTCCCACATACATTTTTACATAGTTTTTGTGGCTCAACTTACCCCAGACGGTGGCACAACTAACCCCGCAGATGGGGCAAGTTGAGCCATTTGACATCGTTTTTTTTTTCAAAGGTCACGATGACATTCAGCGTGGGGGTAGAAAGGTATATATAGGTGAAAAATATTTCTCAAGAATCAAATTTAAAGGTAAGGTACTTATTTCTACAATATTACTAGTCATATCAATTCTAACGTGCAAAATACAAAAAGTGTCACAACTAACCTCGCCTTCTATTCATTTCCAATAATCCTTTCTACTTGCGATTTTTATTCGTTATTGCAAAGGGATTTTTTTAATGAATGTACATATTCATTAGAAGTTATATTTTCCCCCTTAATTTGGGGGATTAATATCATTGTATTGTATTTATCAATTTTGCTGACATCATTAGTGTGGCAGTCAAGAAATATCTATAATACATTCCACTTATTACAGAAAATATTCCACATTTACTTTTTAACAGCGCTAACTTAAGTCCTAATGTACCCATCCTGTTCCCATCCTGTCCCCAGATCCCTACCCAGGATGCAAGAATTGTATACGTGGTGTTTTGCCCACTTTAATGACAACTCCCTTTTCTATTCTTTATTTCAAAATGCATATTTACACTGAATAAACATTTAATTTTTTTCAGACAAATAGTAAATGAATATAATCCTTTGACATTCAAAGAAGAAAATAACGTTTCCATTCTGCTTTATAAATGTATGTATTAATTTAATAAATTTTATTCCGGGGTTGACATTTTTTTCAAGTAATCTGCTTATAATGACAATCCTCCTGCAAACTGTAAATTTTAAGTTTTCTTTGTTGGTAGTATATCATAATTATTTGTTTAGAATGACTTTTTTATTTTGAAAAGTAAAGTTGAAATAATTCAAAATTGTTAGAAGCACCCATGATTTCAAATTTGGCAGTATAGATACGTTGCTCAAATGAGATATTTCTTTTTTTCCGGAAGAGAAGATACCGCCTGTTAAGTCTAAAAATCAAAGTTTTGTTACAAGAAATTTTTATGGTCACATATCTCATAACCAATTTTCTGTAGATTTACACAATGTAAGATTCTAGGAGTCCTCAAGACTCTGCTGTAGGAACTTTTTTTGGGGAGGGGGGGGGGGTGGTGGAGGAATCTTCTAACATTTTAGCACTTTATCGATGAGCGAAATTGTAATTCTGACTCGGACCAGCCACCACAAAACTAACACAAGGCCGCCCAAAATGAATTTTGAGATTTTAATTGAATTTCAACAAGTACAGTATAAGCTTTAAAAAGACATAATTATGACTTGTTCGAATACATCAACAATAAGACAACTCAAGTACCCGATTAAATGTAAATGAAACTAAGCGAGATTTTAAAGGCTTATAATTGGTTTGGGGTACATGAAGCTGCACGATCAATTTGATTCCTGAAATCGAATTGACTATAAAAAAATCTTTACAATGATTTCATTTGACTACTTTTTAGGTTTTGAATAAGGTGAGTATAATAGTGGACTTATGGAATTTAAACATTGGCTCTTTGTATTCCACTTACACACAGCTAATATCCTAGATTGTCTCCGGAAAGTTCCCCTGGAAAAGGGAATTGGACGACCAATGGTTCAACTCACCAAATACGAGTAAGAATAATTTTTCTCTATTAACACGCTGTAATTATTGTAATTAAAAGGAAATTTTCTACATTGCTTAAAGTCAACGACCAAGAAGAAGAATCACGATGAGAGTATGAAGGGGGAGGGGTGTCTGCGCACCAAACAATTTAGATTAACATTAATCATGGTGCTTCCTTAATTTCAAGAACATTTTTAGTTGGTAATGTTTCTTATACATACTACAGGCCTAAAAACCTCATATAAAATTGAAAGATATATGATTTTCTTGAACCCCCCCCACCAGCCAGTGATTTAAAGATTGAACAGAAAAAACATGGTGCCCCATGTCTGCGCACCCATTCAAATTACACACGATTCCAGGATTTTCAAGAAAAAACCTGAATATTGAGGCCGTCACATGAACTGCCCGAAATTCATTATTTTTCCACCATTTTGAGTTGGATTTTTTAATGAGTATCTTTCTATGTATTGCGTTAGTAAAGTCTGTGTTCTTCGCGTATCTTCTTTTGCTAGAATCAAGCAGATACACGCATGCATAGACAAGGTGCCCTGCGCAGACTTAGGGGACCTTCATTTTAATACGTTTGCCTTTTTTATGGAATAATTTACACCTGACATCCGCAATATTCATCACAGTCTTATCATCTTTAAAATCACCAATAACCCTGTTTATTCACAATGCCTTCAAGTAAATTGAACTCCCCCATTCATTATGTTCCAATTTCTTTGAGCATGTCTTCTTCCAAATACGAACCGGCGCATTGATTGTGACTATAAATTATAAAAGGGGCTCAAGTTAAAATTCACCTTTCTACATTTTTCTGGAACACCCTGTACACTCTATGTAACATCTCTAAAATTTCTACAATATATTAACCCATAATCTGCTTGTTATGTTTTATTAATAGGGTTGTATTTGAATGCATGAACATGATAAACGGCAAGATACCGGCTTTTTTCATAGATTGTGCATTGAAGCTAACGCGACAGAAACCTATGTAAGTATGATGGGGTGTCCAAACTTTCCGACATATCAGAAATATTCATGAACCTAACATTCATTTATAAAATATTCACATTTTACTGTATACTAACAAACCAAAATAGTTACCGAATTGACGGTAAGATCGTAAAATAAAAATTATTGACGAAAATGTGAAACAGGCTAAAGCGTTTCGCAGGTTACGCGATAAAAAAATCCTATTCCGATAGACATGTGCTGTGAAAAACCGTTGTGAAAAAAGGTGTGATCTGGCTACGCGGTAAAGAGTTTTGTGAAGATTGAAACATATGGTTAAGCTAAAAAGGCGAGATATTATTATAATTAGATGGGCGGCATTATGCTATAAAATCGATCACGTTTTGGTAATATCTGATTTCATGATGCTTCTTGAGAAGTTGGTTTTTTTCAAAACAGGCGCCAGCGGTGATAATTTTCCGATATTTTTATGAATACTGGGGACTGTGTCATCAATATTTTTGTCTGACAAGTTGTCAAATCTGACAACTTTCCTTCAATGGATTGGCCAAGAATCACTGTTCCTAGGGTAAATGTCAGATAAAGCCAGACTTGTCGGATAAAATATTCGACAAGTACTTTCATGAAACGCCCCCTGATCTAATCCTAAAGAAATTTACGCGAAAGTATTATTTCCGGTCACTTTTCATGATGATGTTAGTTTAGTAAGATATTTCATGGTTTTTTTTTATATAAGATGACCGTCACGCAGAGTTGACACGCTACCATATCGTAAAACAGGACTAGTTTGTCATAAGTGCTCTTAACCAATTGTGATGATCATAAACCACAATTTTCAACTGTCAGCTGTAGGTAAATCTTACATTACTGCATTCTAAATAATTACGATGATAAAGAATAAAATACAGAATAGCTCATTCATCTTCATATTTTTTTTGCTAGGAAGATGAATTTAAGGATCGCATCATAATAATAATGGTGATGATCATGATCATGATCATAATTAACTTCTCCCATTTTCAAGTTTTCATTTCATATTTAATGATCACGTCATTGTGACATTGTTGCGTTCGAGATGACAAAGGCGATAACCCCTGGCGTTTAGATTTGGGCTATAGAAGGGGGGGGGGGATGGAAAAGGGTGACAAAAATATTTCAAACTTAATTAATAAAGTAGAGATTTTTTGTATTAGAAAGGTCACAATTTTGGTCGCTCGCTCGCTTTGCTTGCCCGTGGCTTTTTAATAAAATTGCCCAAATACGTTATGTCAGGTCCCTCAATTTTCTTGTTCATTATGCCATTGAGGATAGCAATAGACGACAGATAACCTGATCCGTTGTCATGACTGTTTTTTACAGGATGATGAAGATGAACCAAAGGATCGTAAAGCTGGTTTACGTACTGAGGCCCTTTTTGTCGAACTCTTGGGACTTTGGCCATCATAATATAGAAGCTCTTTCTGCTGCAATGAACGAGAAAGATAGGGAGGTATAAAGGCAAACCCATTCAAGGCGATACATTAACTGAATCCTTGTTTGATCCCCTTTTATTCCGCAAATTGGCCACATTATTATTTCATTATTTTAATAACTACATTTCTTTTTATTCTTAGAGGTCAAGCCCACCCTACAAAAAAGTAGATTTGAATCAAGAAAAAAATGTAACGATGAAAATTTCTTCGAAATCGGACATGTCGAATGTTATATTATGACATTTTAAAGTTTCGCTTAGTTTCCACCAAAAATAAATTATATGCACAACTCGGTAACATGCTTGTTGATGAGAAATTCAATGATGTCTTTCAGTCACTATTTCGTTCTATTTATGTTATTGTTTTGATTATACAATATTGTATTTTTTTGACAGATTTGACATTGCTAGGACCAAACATAAAATGTTAAAAGAATGGTGATTCTACATGTTTAGTGAGGAATAAAACTTTCACAGGACAATAAGGACAAAAAATAGAATATTTCATATAATGAAATACAAAAGAAATAGTAAGTGGGTGACCCAATCAGTCTTCTCGTTTGCATACCGACACGGATTTGCAAATAATCCAAATAATCAATGAAAAGAAGCAAAAGTTATATTGTCATAACTTTCCTATTTTACATCCAAGTTTGATGACATTTCAGTGTTATGCTTGTTTGGGTTTTTCTCTTTTGATTCAAATAGTTTTGTTGTGGGAGTGGACTTGTCCGTTAGTTTTCATGTCGGGAATTTATGGCAATATAGATTTCTCGAACATTAAACCTATAATGATAAGCTTATGTATTCAAATGAGCCACTTTACATTCTTTTTCATCGCTACATTTCGTTTAATCTAAACTGTTCATATCGGAAATGAATGGAAATTGATAATGCCAATTTGCCTATAGAAAAAATATGCTCTTCAAGAATGTCAAGCGTTCATTGTTGCCAAGTTTACCGGTGCAAGCGATATGGCTCAGCGGGAAGATATACTTAGACTCTATTTATTTGTCCTTTAATTTTCTCTGATGTTAAAAATCTTTGCAAAATGAATGATCAAATGAACAGAGGGATTATGTTAACATTTCCAATAGACTCGTGTTTTAAAATGGCACTGTTAATAAATTCATTAAAAAAAATAAAGTTGAAATCAGAGGGTTGAATGTTTACTACCAGTGGATATGATATATACCAGTCATTTCATATCGGACCAGAAAAGAGTATCTTTTAGCCAGCACATTTAAAGATAAATCTGCATTTATGAAGGATCATTTTGTCACCTGAAACATTAAAGTAATCAAAATTCTTCACCACCTCAAAAATAGTTCCTAAGTCATCAATATCGAATCCTAGTTTAGGAAAGGAGCTCAGTAGTTGCCCTCCCAATTATTCATGTTAGATAGTCAATTATGCTCATTCTCTTTTATCAATCAGCAATATCAAATATATTTTTTTTTAAAATCGATTAATCAATATTATATAGCGCCATTTTATATTTTCAGGTATTTTTCACTGATGTGAGCACGCTCGATTGGCCGTCATATGTAAAAGCCCACGTAATCGGTGTCAAGAGATACATGCTAAATGAAGATATGGAAAAACTGCCTGCAGCACACGGTCATCAAAGAATGTAAGCTTTCATGCAATGAAGATCTTTCCGTTGGCACTTTGAACAAGATCTGTGACGATGTCACACATACTCAAGTCTCCCCGTTGGACACTGTTCTTCTCATTTGGCCAACGATTGATCCATGATAATGTTGGTAAACCTCTTATACATGTGCTCCCATGAAAAGAAAACTTGATCTGGTATCAAAATACAAAATAAAAACGGGAGAATTTAAGTGAGATAATATAACAAGGAACTTGTATGTGTATGACATAAGATATCTTGTAGCGGCACAGCTTTGCAAGACGGCCGGTGGCCGCCCACCGTCTTGCGCTGCCCACGTACAAAAAAAGACGGGAGTCAAAGAATGACAAGTTCGATGAAGTTAAGTTGTGTATCAGGTTTTATTCTAAATCAAAGTCAAATTACATGCTGGATAATAATAAATGTCGCATCTCTGGGCTGGACGACCGACGACAGACAAAAATCAAACCGACATGGCCTACGGCGGCAAAACAAATCGGGAACGAAAAACTGCCCCTTGTCAACTAAACACTCCCTTTTTATCCCCTTTTGGGTCAAACACCGCGTGGCGAAAAAAGCCTTTCCCCAAGTCGACCCTATCACTTTTGGTGTAATGCGCGAAATTAATCCGCCTATAATGTAAGTATATAAAACGGAACTTAATTATTGTGTACTCCGATTCCAAATTCAAGTTCTTCGGCTTTCCATTATTCTTCCAACTTACGTAACTCTCTTGACCGCTCCCCCAACTGCTCTCTCAGTCAATTAATCCTCTTTTGCGACTCTTGTCACTTCAGCCACTCCCACTCACAGCTCACTTCCACCAAGGAATTACCAGCACTCCTTGCTTCCACACCTGTTCACATTCTCTCTCTCTCTCTCTCTCTAATCACTGAAGAATGCAAGCGAGCCGAAGAACATGAATAAGAAGCAAAGTAGTAAATAACTGAAGTTCCAATGGACTTCTATTAGTCCTGAACGCCTAGCAACCCAGTCAGTTTGCCCTCTTTCACTTCCACATTCCAATCGCTAGCCTGGCCCAGAAAAACTAGCAAACGAAATCAACACCTTTAAGGAATGTAAACAATGGAAGAAGGCGAACGAACTTCTTTACCCAAACAAACAAATCTCTATTTTCCATCCCGCTATAGTATGACATCAAATAGCTTGTTAGCACTTCCAAATAACTACCTCAGTATTCAAATGTTCTCAACTTCCTTATTACTCTATATAATATGAATTCAACTTGCTTAAAGAGTGTTCATTCATATCTAAAGCACGTCGGAAGCATTGGTAAAAGTAATGTAAATTATACTTATTATATCATAATTATATTTGGCATTTGTTTCAGCCATTCGAATTCATATTTAGCATTAACACCCTCTGTCGATGTGATTTTGTGTAATATAAAAACAGGATTTTGAACACTTGCCTCACACATATAATATTCATTTATAGAAAGCTAAAAACAAAGCCATTTGAAACAACCTATTCAATGAAAACCCCATTTCTTTCTTTTAATAAATGGTCTTAGTGATCTCCTTTTCCAAACATACATAAAACGTTTTAGTATCGGTATGTCTTAAATTCCATGTGAAATAATCTCATACATTGATGGCGATGCTTAAATTTACAAAGGAACCTACAATTTCTCCTCAATTGGCTTTGGGTATTTTTGTGTCCCTTTCTCCCTTCATTTGTATTAAAAAAAATATATATATAAAAATATAGAGAAGTGTACTTGCATCTCGATGTAGTCTTTAATGTTGCGTTCAGGGCAATCATTGTTTCAACAGTGTTGAATTGTGGAAAAATGAATAAGTTGCGTCAGATTGAAGAATGGATATTTCTATTATAATGATTCTGTTTTCTACATGGATGCATTCTTACTATGAAGACAAATATTTTCATACCAATAAATTCAAGCCATAGAGATGTACATATATATCTCTATGATTCAAGCATATTCTTGCTTTTCCTTCAGGTTGCGCAACCTCCGATGGGCCTTCAATACTGTCCTCGCTGTCATCATTTGGCGTATCATCATGACCCGGTCAAAGGTCGCCCGGAACTTCCGGACCTTTATAATCAACGTTTTGTTCAGACTCATTCGATGCTGTCGCGTGCTCATTACCATTATTACGTCCATGGGTAGCTCTCATTGAACAAACGTTGCCACCACATTGTGTTAAATGCGGTGGCAGGTGACCTGTGATAGGCAATATGAAGATTCTTTGATGTACAGAGTCACTAATTCATTTATACGTGTATATCAAGAGAAATGCGCCCTCTACGCTCGTTGATTACAGCTATTTAGATTTAAAGAAGAATGAAACCTTTGGAACAACCGAAAAATCAAAGAAACAGATCAAAGAAAGTTTTAGAAAAATCGGACAAATAATGAGAAAGTTATTAGCATTTGAACATTGCGATTACTAATGCTATGGAGATTCTCACATTGGCAATGCGACAAAGAAGTGTGATGTCACTTGTAAACAACTCTCCGAATTACTTAACTATATATTTCACTTAAACTGCCTCTTTTTATCACATTTATCAGTAGATCATGTGTTCTTTCTATAAGAGGGAATGTCATACAGATTTAAAAAAAATTACATCATGGATAAAGAGTTTGGTCACCTTCAGAAAAAGCAATTTTGGAGGTATTTAAGAGTCCATCAAAGGGAAAGTTGTTCTTATTTGACATCACACATCCTTGTCACATTGCCAATGGGAATATCTCCATAGCATTAATGATTGCAGTATTCAAATGCTCAAAATTTGTCCGATTTTTCTCACACTGTCTTTGCTCCTTTTCTTTGATTTTTCTGTTTCAACACAAGCCTATTTGTTCCAAAGGTTTCATTTTCCTTTAAGTTATTCCCTATGTGTATGAGATGCAATTTACTAATACGGCAGAAATAAACCCAAATAGATAAATAAATAAATGAAAAAAATAGAATAAAAAATTAACAAATAAAAGAATAAAGCCATGATTTTCTGTTTTAAGCTTCCCAGTGATTTCTATTGATGCTTTATGCTTAAACATTCGAGAAAAATTGTAAAGGTAGCTACGTTTTGTAAATATCTGTTTTATGTTTAGGATGTCAAAGAAGGATATGAAGCAAAATCATTGACTCCTATACTGCTTCACTGTACTCTTGGTAGTACTATATGAAAATTTTCATCATTATCTTTCAAATTGCATCTTGCCTCCTTTTGAGCACAACATACATGTATGTCATGGGAAAATATAATTCTCACCCCATTATTATGGGTAAATAAAACGTTATTATTATTATTATTACTATTCCGAAAGGAGTTCCAGTCATGGTTAAATGTTATTTTTACATTTCATTAGGTCAGTATAATTTATATAGCCTTGGTTTGATTATTGACCATGTCCAGTCAATCTAGCCAGAATAGGGGGGTGACCCGCCACTAATTGCAACACTTGATTTTCCACTGCAATGCTTTCCAGGAAGGTCCCCTTAACAACATACTAAAAGTCCCAAAAAATCCAAGCAGTGGAAATTTATGAAATTTGCATATTATGCAAATAAGCCATAAAAAATAGAAATTTAAGGAAAATAGTCCAAAAATTACAAATTAAGTGTCCAAAACAATTTCATTTGAGCGAAAAGTAATGATAAATAACTGTATTCAATGTTTTTATTCAAACGCGCCAGCGAAACTACCTTATTTGCATATTATGCAAATAAGCATCCTTATATGGAAAAAATGTTAAGATATTGTGATTGTTCTCATATAGACTGCTTGAAAACATTTCATTTATGTAAACATTTTTGCTACTATCACTAAGCATGAGAATTCATCACAATGCCTGAAAATTAATTTGCATATTATGCAAATTAGCCATTAAAAATAGAAAATAAGGAAAATAACACAAATATTATAAACTAAATGTCAAAAGCAAGCAATTCGAGCAAAATTTCACGATGAATAAATAAGTACAATGTTTTTATTTTAAAAAGCTAGCCAATCTGCCTCATTTGCATATTATGCAAATAAGTATCCATATATGAAAAATGTCAAGAAATTTTGATTTTCTCACATTGACTGTTGTTCAAATCAATATTGCTGCTATCACTAAGCATGCATATTTATCATAATATGATTTGTATTTAAGGTAAAATACTGGAAATGTGTTCTTCACGTCCTAAAGCCATGTTGTTAGTCTGACAAGATGATGGGATTGGCAAGAATAAAGCACAGTATTTGAAATTGGTGAGTAGTTTGATAGAGCTGACGTCCGTTTCTTATATGGATGGGAACGACAGAAGGAAGGCCAAGAAAAGCAAACTTATGGCAGGTGAGATCTGATGAGTAGTCTCATTAGGAAGTGTAGCAGAGATTCCATCTGGCCTAGTAGCTTCATGCAGGTTGGTTTCTTTAACAATTTCTTCAGTAGTTTGGGCTACACCCGCTTGACTAAAAAATATGTTTCCTGGCCATGCCTGGGTCAGAACAGGGTTCCAGGACTTGCAGAGCAGCGTCATCATCATCATGATCAGTGGTAAATACTAATACTAAAAACCAGTTGTCTTCCAATGTAGTCATAGCATGATAACATGATATTAGGGGCTTTCAACATGTTACAGCCTGGATCATTGCCAATCCGGTCAACAAATGGTGACCATTCTATGGTCCTAGTGTAGCAATTCTGAGCTTCACCTTACTGATGCTTTAGGAGCTCAACATGCGCAAGCCTTCCTATAAAACTCTTCTTCTGACACAACTTATGTCCAGCGTCTAATTGAGGCATCTTGTGTCGGAAGAAGACATTGGTAATGGTTTGGTTCTTGCCAAAGTCCTCTTGATTAACATTCAATCTCCTATGCTCGACCTGTCGGATTACAGTACAGAGAGTTGTATGATTGTCCAAAGTACATGTGCATGACACTATGAATGTCAGCATTCCTCCAGACTAACATCCTCAGTCGTACCACGATTTCTGACAGGTTTATTCCTCTGTATACTCACAGTATACCAATGAGTAACACAAAGTGGCAAACAAATCCTGGAATGGGTACACACTGTTTAATCATTGTTGGATGGTATTTGATGGGGACGTTAAGGGTGTTCCGTTATGTTGTGTCCTCAATAATCTGGTTTAGTCCTTCATCCGTTAACGTCTGCTTGGTTGTTCATTGTCTCACTGAAGAATTTCCATTTGCCATAAATATCAGGAAATTGATATCATTTGCATACGATTTGCTTGGAAACTATAGCTACAATATTTGGAGATAGTTGCCATTCTTAGGACATTCATCAAAGAGGAAAGAACAGAATATGGATGCTTCATCCTGAAGCAGCAACAGGATTCAGCAAGAACATCTAATCATGATTCCTGTATCTGGGAATGATGTCTATATACACTTTAAGCCTTTATCATGACTTTATGAATGGCTTTCATGTTGCTCGTATGGGCAAATGCTCATTGGTACTCTTATAAACCATGCCCAGAGATCTCGTGATTCAAGCAAGTACTCATATTCACCACCAAGACAAGTGGTGTGCTACAAGGACCAAATATTCGAAGCTAACGAGATTTTATTTGTACTGGGTGTGACTTCTTGTGCTGATCACTTGACAATCAAGGAGCATGCTAGCGTGGACTATACTAGAAAGAAAAGCAAAGACTCTACCAAGTCAAGGAGAGAGCAAGACTTGGATAGAAATATGAAGCATTCAAACAGTGGGACCCATGTAGAACTGACTCATTGCACAATATGAACATAGAGCTATTAACAGAGCTCCATGATATGAGTGAGGTATCTGCTCCGGTGGTAACTGCTCATGAAAAAGTCAATATCAACCAAGCAAGGTCATCAAGGTTACACATAATCTACGTGGAATTTTAGAGGAAAATATCACAAGTTTACTTGATTATTATTTTATAACATGACGGATGCTTATTTGCATAACATGCACATTCCACTTCAGATATAGATCCACAGAGGGGAGACCTTTGAAGGACCTTTCAAAGACCAAAAATTGGCAAGGTCTTAATTTATACAGCAGTCTCCAAGATCACTGAAATTTGTCATTTCTGTTGTGGAATGGCTCAGAAAGACCCCTCAAAGAACTCTGAAAGACACCTGTCCTATAGAGATCTTTCAATGGTCTTTCAGAGATGTTTATGCATCAGGTGATCTTTCAAAATTCTTTCCATAGACTTTGCCTGGTCTTTAATTTATCTTTCGATGATATTTCAATGATCTCTCATGATAGTCCAGGATAGAAGAGGCATAACCTTGTTTTTTTATATATACAATATTTTTTGATGGTTTCTTGTCAATTCGAGGGTGCTGATTACGAATCTGAATGATGCCACTCGTGTAACCTTGAGCATTTTCCGCAAATTGGCAAAATCCAATATGGCCGCCAAAATATGCAAATTACCCATGAAAATCATAAAATTGTCCGCACATTGGCTGTGAAATGCATGAAATTGTGTGGCAGGAGTGAAATACAGTCTTAAAAAATAATTTTTGACAAAATATTTATTTTCCTGATATTCAAAATGGCCGCCATAGGCCATTGTATACACTACCATGTACAATATGAATAGGGAAAACTAATTTTCACAAAAATGAGCACTAAACTGCAAAAATCGCGATGTATGAACGAAGTAATATATGCAAATCACCATTACTAACGAGATATATAATTTGTAATGTCATATATGGGAAAATTGCAGTATTTTGAAATCTAAAATAGCCGCCACTGGCCCAAACGTTATTGCGTACAATTGCAATGGGGGCCAAAAAATTCTCAAGAGTGATCTCTAAAATGCTTATTATGAAGATTAAACAATTGGAATACTGACTATAAACATAATTATTAACGAAATATATTATTAATATGCTATGTATGTGGTAAATGTGGTATTCTGATATTCAAAATGGCTGCCAAATGCCCTAAATGTATTATACACAATGAGAAATGGGAGAAAAGAAATCACAAGATTGAGCGCTAAAATGCATATATATGTGATAAAGTAATTGGATACTGTCTAAAAACGTATTTTCTAACGAAAAATATCATTCAGGTTTCAAGTTTGTGTTAAATACTGTATTTCGACTTTCAAAATGGCCGCCATCGACATTAACCGTATTATGTACAATGCAAAGTGGGAAACCAATATTCACAGGAGTGAGCACCATAAATGCACGTAATAGTGATCTATGAGTAAAATATTGTCTGAAAGCATCATTTCCATTAAGATATATCATTTATTTTGCCAGTTAGGTGATAAATACGGTTATTTTAAAGTCAAAATGGCCGCTACAGTCCCTTACGTTATTATACACAATATGAATGGGAACAAATCATTTGAAACAGAATTTGGCTTTGCTTGGTCAAATGGTGATGTATGAGTGGAATATTGTCTGAAAACATGATTTATAACAAAATATATACTATCTTATGTAATCTAGGTGATAAATACTGTATTTCAACATTCAAAATGGCTGTCATATGCCCTTTTTGTGAACATCATTTGTCTCCACCCAAATTGTATATATACGATAAGTGCTTATGGTGGCCATTTTCAATTTAAAAATGCAGCATTTATCACCCTAATTACACAACATTATGATATATCTAGTTAGAAACCATGGTTTTAGACAATAATTCACCTTTACATCACAATTCACAATTATATGCAATATTTAGAGTCAAGCAAAGCCAAATTCTGTCAAAATTATATGTCCCATGTTACAATGTATATAATACTTTTAGGACCTATGGCAGCCCTTTTGGATTTCAAAGTACAGCATTTATTACCTCCACCATGTCCACGACCAATATGTGATGTATTCAGTTAGAAATAATGTTTAAGATAATATCTTTACCCGTACATTACAGTTATATGCAATTTATGATTCTCACTCTTGTGAAAATTAGTTTCCCTGTTCGCATCTTACATAATTTATTTAGGGCTTGTAGAGGTTATTTTGAATGTCAAAATACAGTATTTATCACCTGTATGGAAGAAGAAATGCGATGATTAAAAAAAATGTTTTCAAATAACGTTTTACTCATACACTAGGATTACATGTATATGGATGTCATAGTCAAGCAAATCCAAATTCTCACAAAATTATATGTCCCAATTCACATTGTAGATAATACTGTTAGGGCCTATAGGGGCCATTTTGAATTTCATAATACAGTATTTATCTCATGCATGACAAAAGAAATGATATGTCTTGCTATAAAACATGTTGTCAGACAATATTTTATTCATAGATCACAATTACATGCATTTTTTGTTTCTTACTCGTGTGAAAATTAGTTTCTCTATTCGCATTGTACATGATTAATATAGGGGTTATGGCGGCCATTTTGAATTTCAAAATACAGCATTTACCACATAAATGGCATATTTACAATTATGTTTTTAGTCAGTATTCCACTCGTTTATCTTAATAAATCTGCATTTTAATGCTCAATCATGTCATTTATTTTTTGGCCCCGGCCATTGCCATTGTACATAATACTCTTTGGGCCAGTGGCGGCTATTTTAGATATTAAAATACAGCAATGTTCCAATATTTGACATAATAAATAATATATCTCATTAGTAAAGATGATTTGCATATATTATTTCGTTCATACATCGCGATTTTTGCAGTTTAGTGCTCATTTTTGTGAAAATTACTTTTCCTATTCATATTGTACATGATAGTGTATACAATGGCCTATGGCGGCCATTTTGAATATCTGGAAAATAAATATTTTGTCAAAAATTATTTTTTAAGACTGTATTTCACTCCTGCCACACAATTTCATGCATATCACAGCCAATGTGGGACAATTTTATGAGTTTCATGGGTAATTTGCATATTTTGGCGGCCATATTGGATTTTGCCAATTTGCGGAAAATGCTCAAGGTTACACGAGTGGCATCATTCAGATTCGTAATCAGCACCCTCGAATTGACAAGAAACCATAAAAAAATATTGTATATATAAAAAAACAAGGTTTGGTCAATTTTCTATGGGGCCTATCCTGGACTATGAGTCTTACAGTAATCTCCGTAAAAATCTTGAGAGACTGCCGAAAGATCATAAAAAGACTAATAAGAACTTTGAAAGTTCATTGAAAGATCACTGAAAAATCATAAAAAAATAATGTTACTGTAAGACCACTGAAAGAATGTTTTGAACGGTTTCAAAAAGTTTTGGGACTCATGAGGAACATAAAGGCAATTGAAAGATCTATCAGGAATCGTGAAAGATATCGGAGATCTTTGAAAGTTCGTTGAAAGACCCTTGAAAGATCAAGCAAGTTTTATCGTCTTACAGCAGTCTTTCAGAGGTCTTGTTCTCTGTTGAATGGGGGTTTAACTGTTTGTGTGAGAAAACTCAAAATTTCTGGGGTTTTTTCATACAAGGATGCTCATAATTTTATATGCAAATGATGGAGATTTATTAACATTTTTTTTATTTGAAGAATTATTAAATTTGTAAAGATTACCATGAGCTTCCGTTCAATTTATATTGTTTTCCGCATTTGATTTCCATTTTTTTTATTATTTTCCTCATTTGCAAATTATTATGGCTAATTTGCATAATATGCAAATTTTGTGATTTTCCTATGATTGTCTATTTAATGACTTTTAATATGGTATTACTTTCCTGTAAGGCATTTCCATATTCCAATTTCAATAGATAATCTACTTGCAATTTTTGAGGAATGTATCACCAGTGTGTTTTCTTGAATATCTATCACATGTTAGATACTTATTTGCATAATATGCAAATGACACTACAGACACTAAGCTTAATATTAATGTATTCAACGTTCTTAGTGATAGACGCATAGTAATTTCAACATTATTGACATTTTCAAGCAGTCAATTAGAGAAAAATCACAATATCTTAACATTTTTTCCATATATGGATGCTTATTTGCATATTATGCAAATGAGGTAGATTTGTTTGCATTTTTGATTAAAAACATTGATTAAAATTATTTATCATAAATTTCCTCTCAAATAAAATTGTTTTGGACACTTAATTTGTAATTTTTGGACTATTTTCCTTATTTTTCTAACTTTTTATGGCTAATTTGCATAATATGCAAATTTCATGAAATTCCACACCTTGGATTTTTGGGGACTTTTAGTATGTTGTTCAGGGGACCTTCCTGGAAAGCATTACAGTGGAAAATCAAGTGTTGCAATTAGTGGTGGGTCAAACCCTATATTGACTGGACTATTTGTAAATAATTTTGATCAGTATGTTGATAGCATTTACATGGTGTAAAAGATGGTCATGATTAGTTATTTCATACTCATGATTTGTTATTTTTTCGTATGTATGCTACAATCAATAAATTTTACATATATTATTTAAAAAAAATATTCAGTTAAAATTTCTTTTATTTTTATGCATTAATTGTGATTTTCTGGAATATTTTGGAAAATAAAGCAGCCTGTGGAAGGGGGGGGGGGGATAAACGATCGGAACGGAAAAATGTAAATATTTTTTTTGCGTGTTGATAAGATACAAAAGAAAGACAGGTAAAGGAATCATCAGTTCTTTCAGAGGATAATCGTCAGGACTTGCATCGGCCATTATGTTCAGTAAATGTTACACAAGACATGCAAGATATAAATTTTTATCGATTTGATTTTTAATGTTCTTTGTAATTCACTTATACATGTATATATAAATATACATATTTCAGAGTTACAGTATGGGATATAAATTCGTATATGTTGTATCGGGAAGGGGGGGGGGGGGGCTCGAAAAGGCAAAAGCGAGGGGAAGAAATTAAAGAAGAAAACATACAAAAGGGGAAAGAAAGGGTAAAAGTCAGTCCCTCCGTCGGTTGTGTGATATCTACGTAAGTGCATTAACTGGAATACAATATCTTATTGTGCATGTTGTGAGGTCTATGTTTCACTGCATTCGTGTGTGCTCACAGTCACTAAAGCATGCATTGATTTTTTTAAAATCCTGTCAAAAAAGGCGATGTTGCAAAATAATATAGAACAGAAATACTACAGAATGCATAGAGCGATATAAAGGATAGAAAAAAAGAAAAGAGATTTGACAGATATGAATTGATAAATTGAAGAGAACGGAAATTTCCTAAATAAAGCAACATTTTAAAGAAACAAAATATTGGTAAATGTTTAGAAGGTAAAAATAAATAAAGCACATTTTTGCATGATAACATATATTTAAATCAAGAAGAGAATGAATTGAAGTAAAATGAGTGTATAATAACAAAATTTGAAAAAATATCTTTGAAGGGGAAAGGAATGATGTAAGACAGACATAGACATAAGCAAAAAGAAGAGAAGATGCGACTAAATGTAAACGAAACACGGCAGAGGAAAAAATTAAAATAGTGCAATGATCGCTGAAAAAGTTCACTGTCACCTGCTTGCCTATATCAGGTGAGAATGAAGTGAGAATATTATTTGTAGGCCTAGAATCTATATCATCATCAGAGAAATTGGGAGGTAAAACCTTCATGATGAATCATTGAGAGAGAGTTGCATTTTCTTGATAATAAGGTCAATCCAATGGCCTAGCTACCTGCCCAGTTTCATGAACACATCGTTTGTATTTAATCCTATATTTTAACAGATTCGGTTACCTGGAACACATCACTCCAAGGCAAAGCTGTGCCATTGCTCTCTTGCACACGGTTCAGTGGTTGGTGACTTTGACGTAAAACGTAAAATTTATTTTTAATGATTGATGCTGCAGTAAATCTTAACTCCACAATGATAAAGTTGTTTTATTATTATTATTTGTTTGGCGTCACCTGTGCCTGGGAGGCGAAAAGCGAACTGAATCACTATGACCCGCAGGTCTCTCCTCCCGATATGACTGATTTGGGGGGGGGGGGGGGTGCAGGTGGACCACTAGGGTTTCCCCCTACTCTTATATGAATAGTGCGATGGGTTCTTAACGTGCAAAGGTGGTGACTCTCCTCTACACCTACGCCTCCATTTAACGTCCTATCTGAGGTGTTTGTGAGTGTTTTCCATTGTAAATTTTCCAATTTTAAAGTTAGATTTGGGTCTGTAAAGATTTTTGAAGTTCTTCCTCCAGTTCAACCTAAGATTCTTAACTTAATTGAAACTCCTATATCTATATTTATCGGAAGTCCGCTGTGAATCAGTTGTTTAAATATATTTCATTTAAAAAAAACTGACTGGCTTTCAGTGTGAATAAGCAGTCTAGCTGACATACATGTCACCACAACACACACACCTTGATAAAGAAAAATGACTCCTAATTGCTGCAAATTTTTTTAAAAACGAAACCAAAATAGCCAAGTAAGAAGTTTTTTTCCCCACCAAAAAATATGATTTTATAATGATGCTTTTTAAAAGGAAATGATCTCTGTAGGAGTGTCTTTGGAATATGACCAGGGTGACCAGATTTCACAAAATGAAATACGGGACAATCGACAAAAAGATCAACAAAGATACACAGTGTTAGACTTGTGAAAAAATATTAAGAATTGAAACGGAGGGTAAACGAAAGATTTAAGGAGAGAAACAAAAGACAAAAGAAAAGAGGTGAATTGAGAAGAAAGAAAGCAAAAATGAAGAGAAAAAATTAAAGTTAGCATAAAAGAAGGATGAAAGAAAATAAAAGAGAGAAAAAAGGTTTCCGCCATTCTTTGAAATGAATATAAAAAGAAAGGAAGAAAAAGAAAGGAAGGGAAGATGAATAAATGTGTGAAAGAAAAAATAAAGGAGAGAAAGGAAAAAAAGAAAGTAAGAAAAAAGGGGAGGAAAGAAAGAATGAAGGAAAGAAAAATGTTTCCTTCATTCTTTTGAAGTAAGAAACAACAAAGACAGAAGAAAAAAGGAAGAAGGAAGGAAGGGAAAGAAAAGATAAGGGAAAAGAATTAGAAGGAAAAATAAAAAAGAGGGAGGAAAGAATGAAGGGAAGAGAGAATGAAAGAAAGGGAAAATAAAGGAAGGAGGGAAGAACGAAAAAAGGGAGAGGAAGGGAGAAGAAAGCAAAGAAAAGTTTAAGGAGAGAAAGAATGAATTTACGAAATAAAAAATGGAAATTTAATAAAGGAAAGTAACAGAAAGAAGGAAAGAAAGACAAATGAACAGAGAAAAAGAGAGAGAGAGAAAGGTTCAGGAAAACAAAAGATCGAAAATACAGATAGATGGAACAAAAAAGGGCAAGCAGGAAGGATATAAGGATGAACAAAGAATGATACCAAAGAAAAAAAAGAGAAAAAAGTTCAAACTTTAAGCAAACAAAAAAAATCGAGTCATCTAACATGAATTATAATGATATTTGGTGTTTTTAATATATTTTTAGAATTTTTAAAAACTAAAATGTTTTAGAAATGAATAAAATTTCAAAGTAAAACATTGTCAATAAAAATTAGATGAAACATAGCGGCATCATACCCAACGAGACTCAAAACGAAAGCTGAAACAAGATATAGTTATGAAAACTCAATAATTTGTTCCACCGACTACATCTCCAAATTAGTTTTAGTGTTACCTCTGCTTCGTCATCTGTTGGTTATTTGATGAAAATTTATCACTTTTAAATTTATCAACTACATTTTGTTCAATATTCTTAAATACGGGACAAATAGGCGTCCTGGGAAGGGTTTGTCGGGACGCCGGGACAAAGGAGCAAAATACGGGACAATCCCGGGAAATACCGGACGTCTGGTCACCCTGAATATGACCATTTAACGTATCTGAAAAAAATCTCCGCCCCCGACTTTTACCTAATTTGATCAATATGATATTATTTTTTCCAACTAAATCAATCAATAAACAAATTATTATTATCATTATAATACTACTAATAATGATAATGATGATAATGATAATACTAATAAAAATAATTATAGTTATCACCTTTGTCATCATCATTATTATCATTATAATTGTCATCATTGTTATATCATTATTACCGTTATTATTTAATATTACTATTGTTATTAATATTATGCACAATAATAATAATAACTTTAATGCATACTTTTTTATTTCTTTCATGTTTGATGCCATTTGACACATATTTCAATCTTCTACAAGAATATACAAAATCCTGATATCACATCATGTGATTATGCCAGAAGCATTAATATTTCCTGCATGTAAATCGCCGTTTTGCTTTAACTTTTAAATGTTGATTGGCAGTTTTCTTCGTAAAATTGTAAATTGTGAAACGTGTATTCAATTTTGCCAAAAAAAATGGAAATTGTGTAAATTTTGAAGAACGAAAACTAAAAGGTTCAGAATTTGTTCTTTTTAGAAAGAAACAAGTATATTGATTTTTTTGCAAAGAAGCAATTAAAAAAAGGATATATTTTTATCATTTCAAATCTTGCAACAGAATTCTTAAAAAAAGGAAACATAGTATTTTTGAAGATGCGACATATTTTTTTGCACAATTTGAAAAAATAAAAATATTTTATTTAGATATAAAAGTAACGAAAAGAGAAAAAAAGTTAAAGGATATATTTTTATCATTTCAAATCTTGCAACAGAATTCTTAAAAAAAGGAAACATAGTATTTTTGAAGATGCGACATATTTTTTGCACAATTTGAAAAAATAAAAATATTTTATTTAGATATAAAAGTAACGAAAAGAGAAAAAAGTTATTTCTTTTTGTACTTTAGAGTATATATGATCCCATTTTGAAATCATTTAATTCTAGAGTCATATGTGATAGAAAAGGTTCCATGATTTTGTCATGTATAAAATAATTTGATAATAGACAATTTTTAGTTTGTTCTAACCTTGTAAAGATAAGATTCAAAGAAGAATAAAAAAGTTTTGTTTACAGAACAAGGTACATATTTTATTAGTAAAATAAAAAGTTTGCGATGTACATATTTCTTTTTCAAAGGTAAAATTCCATATACATTTTGAATTACGTACTAGATTTCTCACTTTAATCATGAAAAGTCAAATTTAGGTGATATTTTATTTTTAAAAGTATTGAGATAGAAATGTTATTTTTTTAGATTTGAAGAAGTTTATTCCCTCCAAAATACTTTGCTTATATATTATTTTTACAATGTTGGATAATTATTGAATTATTGTATTACAAAAAATATTTATATTTAGTCTTTTTTATAAAAAAAATCAAAGTTTTGGTCAAAATTATTATGATCTCGACAAATTGATGTTATTATTTTCAGAGATTGTTATATTTTCTGATTACATAATTTGAAAGATATTTTTCATATGATGAAATAGTTATTTTTCCATGTTGATCGAACTTTGATCAAGATAGATCTCTCATTGCAGAATTTATTTGTATATAAAAAGCAACATGTTTAGAAAAAAAACTTCATTGCTAAAAAAAAGAGACACATTGGTCATGTTGGTTGATATGAAATAGAAACTTGATATGTACTTTATTCAGATAGCATAGTTGAAAACATATATTTTTTTATTGTCATTTTTTTTATACATGCAGATTAATTTAAAAATAAGGACATTTTATTTGTAATAGGAGATATTTTTTGTAGAGCTGTAGTGTAAACATGGTTTTAAGAATAGTTAAGGTTATTTATATAGATTTGCTCTTCATTGTTCTTAATCATCCTCTCTCCTCTGTTAGTCATCAAAATTCCATCTTTTCTTCCATCACATTTTTTACATTCCTTTGAACATACCAGATTCACTCTTCCATCCCTCTCTTTTGTTCATGCTCATGTTCACTCATACTTAACTCTTGCTAAGTTCTTATTCTCTGATTGGTTCTCTCCCTCTGACTTAAGTTCTAGATTTGTCAGTTTTTTTTATTATTATTTCATTCACATTGTACATTAGTAATGATCGTTCTCGTATCTGGTCTGGTTCGGTTTTTTGTCTCTTTTCTTCCCATTTTACTTTTCTTCCTTCAAACTTGTATTGTCTTTTTCTCTTGCACAGCATACTCTCATTTTCGTTTCCCTCTTCTTGCACAGCAACAGGAGCAGGAGCATGGCGGCGTGTCTACTCTTTTAGTGTAATGCTTCTCGGCTCCGACGTCTGATTTGTCTGACTTTCCATTCAGCTCGTTATGCAACGATGACCTGTTGTCCCTTTCATCACAACACGGCGCTTCGTCAGAAAACCAGAATGATAATACTGCTGATCAGACTTCGACCCAAATGACTCATGTGGGCAGCTTATTACTTCACAGTATTTTACAGAACAACATTTTAAATCTTTAATTAATTCTAGCAGTCTTGAAGAAGATATTTTTCTTCTCCATCTGAATATTCGTAGTGCCAATAAAAATTTCGATAAGCTAAAATTATTTCTTGATAGAAATCAGTTTCCGAAACATTCAATCATTGGATTAACTGAAACGTGGTTTTCGGAAAATCCTTGTTCTCTTTTTGCACTCTCCGATTTTAATCTAGTTGTTAATAACAGAACTCTTAGACCTGGTGGTGGTGTTGCTTTATATATAAATAATATGACTTTATCCAATGACGCTTTAGAATCACTCTTTGTTGAAATCATCAATCCAAATGGAAAAAATCTGATACTGGGAGTCTTATACCGACCTCCTAATTCAAATACTCAACATTTTCTGGAAACCCTCAATGACTTTTTACTCAATCCTTTTCTGAAAAACAAAGATTGTTTTTTTATGGGGGATTTCAACATCAATTTAATGAATTGCAACAATAACAATATCTCGCAAGAGTTTCTCGAAACGTTTTTGACTAATTCTTTCTTACCACAAATCACCTTAACGAGAGTGACTAACACTTCTGCAACTATTATAGATCATATTTTTAGTAATGTAACTTTTCCTACCCCCAAGCTGGTATAGTCCTTAGCGATATTTCTGATCACTTTTCAATTTTTACGAAGTTGTCTAAAAATAAACTTTTTAAGAATTAATCATATAATACTTCCTATCGTAAAATAACCGATGATAACATTTCTCATTTAATTAATGATTTAGACAATGCAGACTGGTCGACCATTTTTGACTCCACAGAGGTTGATGTAGCTTACGATTTTTTTATTACCAAATTAACATCTTGTCTAGACACCATTGTCCCTCTTATCACCAACCGAAGTCAAATTATAAAAAATCCCAATACATCCGTGGATCACTAAATCTATTTTACGATCTATTAATCGTAAAAATAATCTTCATCATAAATATATTTCTAAACCTAACGAAAACTCTCGTTCTTAGTACACTTGTTATAAAAAAAACCCTCACCACATTATTACGTATTGCCAAAAGGGAATACTTCTCTTCCCAATTGAACATTTACAAAAATGATATGAAAAATACTTTATACTTAATACTTTTTAATAATGTACTGAACAAAAAGAAAAAAAGCTCTACAATCACAAAAATAAAGTCAAATAATGCTATTACAGACGACGCTAATAAAATCACAGGAAATTCATATTTTTCAAATGTCGGCAACAACTTGTCTAAAAATATACCTCGAACTAACAAATCCTTTTTCGATTTCCTTGACGACCCTAACCCCAATTCTATGTTTTTTAGCCCTACCAATTCGAATTAAATCATAAACACTGTTAGTAATCTACATAAAAAAAACCCAGGGTATGACGGTATACCAAACTTTCTTCTAAAAAAATCATTGCAGCCATCGTTGATCCATTGGTACATATTTTTAATATCTGTCTTACCACTGGACGGGTCCCCAATAAAATGAAAATCTCCAAAGTCATCCTAATGTTAAAAAAGGTGATAGCCAACTCGTTTCTAACTATCGTCCAATATCCTTACTAACTTCACTATCTAAAATTCTAGAAAAACTGGTCCATATCAGAACTAGTGATTTTTTCAAATTACATAACAATTTTTCAAACTTCCAATTTGGATTTCGAAAATCACAGTACTTCCCATGCAATTCTGTCATTTATAAATAAAGTCACCACTTCCATCGATAATAATAGTTGTCATACTGTCGGTATTTTCCTGGACTTCTCCCAGGCCTTCGACACTATAAATCATGAAATTCTCCTTCATAAACTGTGTCATTATGGAGTTAGAGGGAAGGCCTTGGAGTGGTTCAGGAGTTACCTCACTGATAGGACCCAATTTGTATCAGTAAATAATAGCAATTCGACTACTCTTCCAATTACTTGCGGTGTCCCCCAGGGTAGCCTACTAGGCCCACTTCTTTTTATTACTTACATCAATGATATTAAAAATACATCAAATTTACTTTCATTTATACTTTTTGCTGACGATTCCAATATTTTCTTTTCCCATGATGATATCAACCAACTCGTTAGAATCTTAAACTTTGAACTAACAAATGTTACAGATTGGATCAAGGCCAACAAACTTTCACTTAATCACCAGAAGACAAACTACATGCTTTTCAGTAATAAAATCAATACTCTGACAGGATTTTCTTTGATAATTTTGTTCTTAATAATGTTTCCACTACTAGATTCTTGGGTGTCCTTATTGACGACAAATTATCCTGGAAGCCTCATATCGATAGTATATGTAAAAGATTTCTAGAAACATTCGAATTATTAATTAACTTAAACATTTTCTCCCTTCCCGCACTTTGTTAAAATTTTATTACACCCTTATTCTACCATATATTAATTATGGAATTATTGCGTGGGGATGTGCAATACAAACACAAATAAATAGAATATTACTTCTCCAGGAAAAAGCTCTAAGAATAATTTTTCAAACAAACTTTAGATCACATACTGATATCTTATTTTTTGAAAATAACATTCTTAAAATAAATGACATATATCTTTTCGAACTTAGTCAATTTATGTTTAAATTAAGCAGGGACGATCTCCCCGCCATTTTCTCTAAAAACGCTTCCGTACACAGCTACCCAACAAGGCAACGTCAATGTTATCATCTTCCTTAAACAAGAACTTTATTTGCAAAAACTCATTTGTCTTCTCCGGGCCTGCCTACTGGAACTCTCTGCCTCAAGATTTCAAAGAATCCCCTAATGTAAATATTTTTAAACGCAAACTGAAAAAAATGTTAATTCTGCAATATTCGTCGCAAACAGGTCAAGCTGAATACCTAATTTATTCATACTCGACTTTTATCTATATGTACTTATATTATATACATATAATCATGTATATTATTTGTTTTACATACTTTAATTTCTTCTTAAAACTGCAATTAGCCAAGTACCTGCTCCTGCTGCCTGTCATCTTTCTTTCTACTTAGCATGCTTAATGTACTGCACTGCTCTGTCCCTTCTGTTCTCTCCCCCTCTCTTATAATATTGTATAACGTAAATATTTCCTCATATGACCCATCAGTTACGTTTTTACAAGTGCACAAAAATTTTATTTATTTTTAAACAAATTTATTATTACGACCCAATATTTACTTGTTGTAGTTTTGTAATGAAACTGAGTTAAGGACTTGCCTCTTGTACAAGCTTTGCTTTTTTTCGGCAAGTCCCTCCGTTTTACTTTTAAATACAAATGTCATTTCAGATAATCTATTTATTCAATTGTGTTCCTTAAATTTATGATGATTTATATATACATATTATATTTTGTAGTATCTTCGACCTTGTTTTGTTATGTTTACCACATTATTCTTATGTTCATTATATTACTGTGAAACGGAAATAAATAAATCAAATCAAATCAAATCAGTTCATTAATATCCAATAGCAGCTATTAATTGTTTCATGTATATTCATGTATTTACTATCTTTGCTATTTGAATATTCATTATTTATCTTTGCTGAATATAAATCAAGCATGTAACTATGCCAAATAAACCCCTGAGGTTAAAAGTTGTTGAGCCCGGGGCAGTTCATCACAGGCAATCATCGAGTGAGGTTGTCCACTGTCCATTCCATGTCTTTGTAAGTTAGAACCGCATCCTTTGCCTACCGCTCTGGCCACTCTACATTATTATTATCATTATCATTATTATCATTATTAACGTTATTATCATCTTTATTATTATTTCTCATGTACCCTCCTTCTTCTCTCTATGAAAGGCAAATTGCATCTGTAGGCTCCCCCATTGTATCAAAATATTTTTTACGAGAATTGAAAATGAACGAGAATATTGAAATGAAATTATTATCATTATTATCATTAATGTTATTACTACCAGGCCTATCTTTATCATTGTTATTTATTACGACTTTAAAAAATAGGCCTACATTACAATCGCACAATATAATTGAATGATAAATATATAGGGAGCAGATAAAAAAAGAAAAGAAGGAGTAAAACAAGATGCGATGATTCTTCGATTTAATTGCTCTGTGCATGCATTTCTTCAATACAATGACTATACGCAGCAGGGAGCCCTCCAGAAATTTTTAATAATCCTTGTTTTTTTCACCTGGGCTTTGTGTAAACTGAATCCGCCCTCTTCAACCTTTCCTTTCTCAATAATGTTGTTGAATATGCTAGGTAATCTTGCCCTATAGGCCCCAGGCATGCCCTGTACCCACAAAGGGCTCAACCACTCCCCTGAATAAAAAAGATGTCTGTCTGTCATACTTTGCTTGCATGAACATGGAGTCGCCCATGCGTGTTTCCACAGCTCAAAAATAAATTTCCCGAAACTGAATCCCAAATTTCCTGAAATTCATAGATATTTCCTGGAATTTTCAAATTTGATTTTAAACGAAAATCGGGCAATAATACAGCGAGCCTGAATTCGGCCTAGGAGGCCAAAATCAAGGATTCAGCATTTTCATTGTTCACGCCCTCTTTAAAAATAGGAACAAAATTACAAATGCGAGCGCGGAGCGCGAGCGGAAAATTTTGAGCTACGTATGGCTGTAAAACATTATTAAAATGTAACCTGAATATCATGAATATTGATAGTTTCTACGTTTAATTGTTGTTTAATTGTAATTTTCGGATTTCCCGAAATTTCCTGGAATATTTTCATTTCCCGAACCTATCCTGGAAAAAAAAAATTTCCTGAAATTTCCTGAATTTCGGGAAGAGTGGAAACACTGAATGGAGCATCTCCATGCATGTTTGCTTGCATGAACCATGGACCCTACCATGCATGAACGATGGCGTTGCGAAATCCACGTTCGTCGTGGGGAATCCCACGTCTGAAAGCTGAGCGTCATAGGTAGTCTATTGTTTAATACTGGTTACAACAATCCCTTCTTTATAAAAATCCCGAGATAAAAATTTCCATATCGTAGCAATGATTCTTACAATGCAACCAGTTTTGTACATTAAGAGTCCATGGAAAAAAATTATCCCCCAAAACAAAATCAATGATACAAATAAATAACAGTCTCAAGTAGAACCATGCTATGATCGCAATGCCGCTCGATGAAACCGTTTTTTTATTTTTGGCTGCATCGACTTCCACAATAATTTTCATCATCTATTCAAAATAATGAGGAAACAAAAAGAATCATGTCTTTCCATTACCTTCGCCCCCAAATGATTATATTTTACATGATGGATGTAAATGGGGGAAAAAAAAAACCGGTAGTAAAAAAAACAAACAAAACAAAACAAAATAATAAAAAAAACCTGTCACTGTAGTAAAAGAGAGGACTGTGTTCAAAGACTATCGGGTGATTTCGGCAGGGGACTCCCCGTTTCTCTGGCGCGCTTGCCATTCACTATAATTGGTATTGCTATGTACGTTGTACATGTACGTGAACCCGCTGAATATCATGTTTGGTATAATTCAACTGAACTCCGGCGTGGTAACACTTGCCTTCGTTTTACTGCACCATAGAGCAGGTCGACTATATTATTAAGAGATAATTCGGATTCTGAAATAAGAATACTCCCACGTTTTAATTTGGTAAGAGAAGTATTTGCAAAATGCAACGCTAGTTGGTGCATGACTCCTGTATGCTTGTGAGATCTGGAATAAAATGGAATGATATTCTTCTCGCAGAGGGGTTATTCACGTAAGTTTTCATGGAACCATTTAGTAACCTTTTCATGAAATGTGAAAGCAGTGCGTGTAAGAGAGGAAATCAATATATTGTTGATTTTTCACTGTATGCCTGGGGTGGTTGTAAATCAAATTGTGTAGATTCATGGTGGTCGTCAGAGGAAGATCATTGATCTGGGGGACGGGGTGGGTGTACACTGCGGGGGGGGGGGGGGGGGTTATAGATCTATCCCTTGACCCCTGACTGGAGAGGTATATGAGAACACCTAATGTTTTTTATTTTTTTACAGTTGTAGATAGATTTAAAGGTCAAGTCCACCCCAGAAAATGTTGAATAAATAGAGAAGAATCAAGCTATAGCATGATGCTGAAATTTTCTTAAATAATCGGATGTAAAAAAAGTTTTAAAAAACACTTTAAAGTTTTGCTTATTTATACAACAGTCATTTATACACGACTAAGTGACATGCAGTTGAGGCAGTCAATGATGTCCATCATTAATTTTTTTCTTTGTTTTGATTGAATTATATGACATATGATATCTTACAGATTTGACAGTAAGGGCCAACTTGACTGTTCACCATATAGTATTAAAATAATGCTAATTCCACATTTTCAGGGAGGAATTTACTTTTTTTTTCACTTGACAATGAGGATAAAAGTAGAATATTTCATATAATAAAATAGTGAGTGCATAACTTCATCAGTGCTTTTCAGTGCTTTTATCGTTGGAATTATTTATTTCTATAGTTTCTTTTCTTTCAACTTTTCGTTGAGGGTGGACTTTTTTATTAAGGGCTTTAGAGTTGTTTCTTGTGTCTAACAAAACAACTAAAATATGTCCTGTAGATACACTGTCAACAGGTTTTTCTCGTGGCGTCATTGATGATATTATTGATTATTCGTAATTAACAACAAAATATTAGTTCGCCCTACCTACCTTAAACTTCACTGACTTCATTATTTTATTTTGTCAGATCGAATGCAAATTTCCACCGTTTGTGCACTGTTTATTTTACTCTATGCATTTAGATATGGATTTTTTTCGGCAAGGATACGGCGAGAAGGCAAACGTATAGTTTGGGGAGGGACATTTTTAGTCAAACCATTCACTCCAATTAATAAAGGTCTGAATATGCAACCTTTTTTTATATAATATAATGCATTGTGTCTTAAACATGTCTAGAGCCCTCTTGCAGTGCAGTGAAGCAACAAGTTATTATTGCTAGTCTTTGTGCGGAGACCCATCTTATTATGGTTACCCGGTGGCCATCAATTTGGAATACATAAACATAGTGCAGCTGATAAAACGCTAGCTCTACTATTAAAGCCGGGGTACTAATAGTTGCGATGTATATCTTCTGGCAAAAAGCGATATATAAATCCAGATAATGATGATGATAATAATGTTAAAAATAATGATGATATTGATAATGATAATTATTGTTATTATCGTTATCTATATATCGCGCCCTCAGTTTACCTCCGTATTACTAACGTAAAACACTTTATGAATTGTTTCCCTTTATTTAATTTGTTTAATCATATTTCATTTTCCCAGATGTCTAAGCGGAAATGGACTGCTTTCACGTAGCATTTATCATTTCTGTCGTGACCAGCGTTTCCTATTCTTATGGATTAAAAGGTAATCCTAACAAAATAATCCTTTCCAATTACAAGATAATGAAGGGGGTATTCAGTGCGTATCAAAAAAAAGTTTACACTTTGAAAACGCCCTGGGAATTTAGAAATATGCAACATGTGGGTAATTTTTTCACATATAATTATGGGTTTGGGTCTCATCTATCAAATGAAAGTAAAAGTTTTGACAGAATGTTACACTTGAGTGAGCACTGTCCATTTTTGTAAAGCTCGCAGAAATCTGCGCAGAAATGCTTGTTTTCACGCTGTGTCAAGGGGAAAAGGGCGAAATCAAACTTACCCTGCGAAGCATTTCTCATAAATTTCCCTAGCACTTTTAGCCAATTGAAATAAAACAGATACATTCAAGCATTTTGTAACAATTTTGCCACCCAAATTTGAAATTTGGGCGGCACAACCTCTACCCTTTTTGTGACAGCTGGATCTGAGGACATACCTGAATCTGAACAAAAGTTTATATCAGCCATCTCCAGCACTTTTCACTAAGTTTTTATTATTTAAAGTGGCTTTATATTTCATTTTTCATTTAATACTTGTTTCTCCACACTTTTCCCAAGCTTGGCAATGATTAACAATATGAAAATTAAGCCTAAGCCATTTCATGTAAATCACAGCTCAGTGTAAAGCAAATATCGTCACGATGGACTCGGTGTGTGGGGGAGTGGGGTGGGGCGCAATGCACTCTTCGAAGTGTTTTGGGCAAGGAAACAAGTTTAAAAAGGTAAAAGATATCTTCAAATCAATTTTAATAGCTAAATTCCACGTGTTCTTCATGATTAAGGTCTACTTTTATTCGCATAACTATTTCAAAGTTCTGCGCAAATCATTTTTCACCAACTTTTCAAAAGTAAGTGGTGCTCACTCAAGCGGAAATATTTTTCGACAGTTATATCGTCATTTGCTTTACTGGATCTGTACCAATGCTAAAATGTGGAAAAATCATTAGGATATTACACATATATAATTTTACAGGATTTTTTCTAAGTGTAAACTTTTTTTTGATACGCACTGTATAATTCAGGACTCCGTCTATTAAGTGCCAAGTATCCCAGTAATATGGCTGTATTTATTCATTCGATGTATGTTATGCATGATAAGACTATTTTGCAGATGAATGATGACATTAATTTAGTTTTCAAGGTACTCAAATGCTTTAAATATTTTAGTGTAAACTTCATGCGCAAAGATAGGGCAATATTTGTGATTAGTCAGTGTTATATCGACAGCTCTCTGCCATCGATTTTGTTTTAAAATGAGTTTTAATTGAAATGCAATGATCTGAACAATGCCATTTACCCCTGAATCAATCATGCTCTGTGCTAATTTAAAGGAAACGTTTATCCGGACTGAGTTGTTCAGTTGAAGACCTATAGTGCACCTCAATGAAAAATGCTGCAATCTGTTTCACTGCAGTTCTTGTATAACTGGCGTAATTTGCCAAATATTTTGCGGGGTTCTCGGATATGGTGTATCGGGCAAAAGTTACGTTAAAATGGATGCTAGTGAGCAAAGGGAGCAAGCAGAAAGTTTTTGACGTCTTTATTCTATCAAATGTTGTGATAAATTTTGACACAATATTTAAAAATAGTACTATATTTTACCTTTCCTTTTCTTTTAGTTTGTTATTATTTATTGTAAAAATTATTATTACTACTATTGCAAGGCCCCTTTGTAATACATAATATTGTTTGAATTTAATTCAGTTATAACCGCATCTCTAGGAGAGAGGGCGACCCTCCCATGCGAACTCCAAGATTCAGCCACTGATAACATCCTTTCGCTCTACTGGAGAAAAGACGGAACTACAGTCTACTCCCAAACAACAAATGGAGAAGTAGGACATGATAGGTATTCAGTCATCGATGCATCATCTCTCGTTATCCCTGATGTTACGAAGAGCGACGCTGGAAATTATTCTTGTAAAATTGTTAGTCAAACATTTCAAACTGAAGAGAGCGACATCACGCAGTTATACGTGACAGGTGAGTTATGGTATTAACTACCTCTAATTGTTTTGGAATCGTCTAGTCATATTATAATTATCATTTATAATGATGATGATAAACGGTGATAATGATGACGATGATGATGATAATAACAATAAAAATAATAACAATACTACTAGGCCTACTACTTCTACTACTAATCAATAATAATAATACCAATGATGATAATAATAATAAAATAATAATGATAATAACAACAATTCACATTTTTTGTTTACTGTGTATCAAATTGATATAACATCTCTGTAAGGACTTCCAAAAGACTTTGGTATTTAATATACCCCTAGATGGCTTTCAGCCTTGCAGCCGTTTTGATGAAATAATTCCTGCAAGTGATCATTTACCTCAGCTGGGTTGAGTGCACTAGTGTGGATAAATCACTTTCTTCTTGAAGATTTGCCAAATGTACTTGCTTATATCTTTCAAAATTGTTCACCAAAAGGGCCAAAAATTAGGACATCCTAGTCGCAACCTTTCCGCAACAATTCAGCACGTTTCTGCATGCAGATCAGACTTGCGTGCATACGCTTTTTCTGGCAACTGCGTGTGAGATACGAGCGATCCCGTCAATGCGAGAAACCTGCTGTTAGAAAAAAAAATTCCGTCAAGTCACACGCAAGGTTTGTACGGAACAATATGACAGTCTTTCGTTTAAGTAGTTCATTGGTGTGCTACATTATTATTTACACAAAATACAATAGTCTGATTTCTGACAGCGCTACATACCTTGATTAAATCATGGACCTACTAGCAAAGTAGGTCCATGATTAAATACAAAAGGAAAAAGTAAGTAAACAAATGAACAACAAAATGATTGAATAACTGCAATGGCATTGTATTTAAGTCTTAAGTTTGATTCTAAGCATGATATAAGACTGATGTGGATGTACTTCTACTTCCTTTGCCTGTTTCACTTTTTTCTTTTCCCTTTCTTCCCCTTTGTTTTCGATTACTCACGTCGCATATACCCATTTACATTACTAGTACTTTATAATTGTTTACACTGTCTCTAACAACTAAGTGCTAATTTAATTATGAAGGAGCGTATATAGTGACTGCGTTGAAAAGCTTTTATTTAGTCCACCACTATTTTGAAATGTATTTTTTATTGCTTTGTACATATTTTAAGTTTGTGGAAATAAATCAAATGAAGTGATGGAAATAATGATAATAATGATAACGTTAATAATGATGATGATGATGATGATGATGATAATAATCATAATGACAATGACAATTAATAACAATTTATTTGCCATCATATTTTTCAATAGATGTTGCTGTGAGCCACTGTCAGGACAATGGAGATGGTGAATGTAGCTGTTTCATCAATGGTTCAAACATTACATCCTTGAAATGCTCTGCATCCGGGTTTCAACTTCCTCCTGTGATCACGTGGGACGTGGGTCAGGTGACTTATCGATCTTCCACCCTCGATCTGACTAAGTTTGCTGAAAACTTCACCCTTGTCTGCAAGGCGAAGGATAGGAGTGTAGATAACATGGATAATAAAACAGTGTGCGTCTACTACATGCCTGGTTAGTTGCATTCTCTCTTGCTTTGATTACCCCCCCCCAAAAAAAAAAAAGAAATGGAAAACTGAAAAAGGAAAATACGTTATTGTCAATCTAATGTGGACTTGTCCCCATACCACCACCTGTAGATTAATTTCTAGTGTAAGAAATGTAGTATTGTAGATCATGTTTTTGCATTGTGTTAAAGATATATAGGCAATGAAGTGACGAAGAATAGAATTATTTTTTTGTATGGGTATAACTGGATCGACACTGTCATGAATATACAAGGATGAATGATTGATGCCTCATATATGGCAGTACTGAGTACTACATGTATAATGAAGTTTAAGGACAAACATGGCCATGGGAAGTGGGGGTGCTTGGGTGATATTCTACATATGCAGCAACCCCTGGAATTCTGTTAGGTGTGCCAAAATAATATAAACCCAATGATCTCCATTTTGTTGTGAAACCCTAACCTATATTCATATATTTTTTCTTGTTAAATTTGTCGTGTCCCAAATAACCTTAACTTTTTGGTGACCCCCCTTTTCGCTTGCCAAATTCAAATCAACGCCCCTGGAAAAAAAGAAAAAAACGTTCCCAGGGCCCTGGACAAGCTCTTCCTCTCTACTTTAATATTCTAGACCAGTATGAATCTGGAATAAATTCAAGATGGTATGTGATTAATGTTTATACTTCTTGTTCTCAGAATCATCATCTACCATGTCAACTGAGATATCACCTGTAGTCACATCTTCTACAAGTTCAGATCGTGTGTTCCTTGCTCTGATGATATTATTCATTATTTTGCTTATAGTTTCATGTGTTGGTTTACTATACATGAATCATACACGCACAAAAGGTAAGTAATAAACCATTATTTAGAGGGAGTGCTTTGTTAAAAAAACATATATCCCAACAGTTCAACAATTATATAAAAACCGTCTTGCTTGTCCTCATTCAAACATGAATCATAAAGCTACATGCTGAATTTTTTTAAAATTTATATTTCTGATTTTTCTTCCAAGGTCGAATCCACCCCTACAACAAATTCATTTGAATACACTGAAATAACAAAAAAAATAACGTTTGGAGTAATATTAAGAGAAACAAGGTTGAAATTTATTGAAGTTCACAATAATCTTTTTAAATAAATCATGTTGGATTAAAGCATGATAGTTTCAACCTTGTTTCTCTTATTTCTTATTTACATGTATATATATGTATATATATATACACACACACTCTAAAAAATGAAGTGCTAATTCAGCTCTTAAAGAGCGTGTATAGTGACTGCACTTCGGAGTGCTGTTTTTTCTCGTTCAAATTTGAACTAGACAAATCAGCACTCCGAAGTGCAGTCACTATACACGCTCTTTAAGAGCTGAATTAGCACTTCATTTTTTAGAGTGCATAAGCAATAGCTTGATCCAGCTGAGGCATGGCGGCTTGTCATTGTTCAAAACCCAACTTCACCCGACAAACGAAATTATAATTGGTATGGTGTTGAAAATCTGTTTTTCTGACAGTCAATCGGATCGGGGTCGCCCTAGCCACTTACCCATCTCTGTGGTCTAGTGGTTAAGGCACCTGAGTTCAAAGCTGGGGGACCCGCGCTTAATTCCCGGCAGAGACATATTTTCGGCATCATCAATTTTTCCAAAAAGGGTATATATAGACATGTAGCTCTGCGGAACCTTGATTTAAGCTACGCCTACCTTTGTTCTTTTCATCCATTTCTGTCACACAATATTTAAATAAAAAAAAGAGTTGCCAAAGCTGCAGTACGTGTATAACTTCACACATTTATATATATATATTTATATGCAACTACACACATACAGATATTATATATTTATGTATATTTAAATTTTCAAGTTGAATTTTTATTAAATTTTTCATATTAAACTAACAAGTACTGTAAAAAGGAAGGCAATTAGATGAACCCATTGATTTTTTTCTCGTTTCATACAGGTTCGCGGAACTTTCATTTGCCCATTCATTTGATTTCAAGGTCTACATCAACGGTAATTATACCAATTAAACAAATGCACACACAGCAAAAACCTTGGTGTCAATTGATGAACATATACTACAACATCAGTAATTCTACTCCGGTGTTAGAATTGGCGTTATTTAATACTTGTGGGGCGTTGGAACACATTTGGTTGACACTCTTTGGTGTTACTTTTAATCTCTAATTTTTAAAACCTTTGGTATGGTTCTATAACGCCAAACGGTGGCAGTTTTCATACCTCGGTTCGCGAATTATCTTTTGGGGCAACAAATCATATTTTAAAGCATCACAAACTTTGGTCTGCTACGGCCTACAATTTAATGGCAATGCTTTTCCTGATAATCTTTAAAAGTAACTTTTGGTACATTCTGTGGTCAGCAGGTAATGATTTAGAGTACTGCTGTCGTTCAACTTCATGTTTTTACCTTTTTTTTATTGTAGTTCGAGACTTCCTGTTTTTTTTCCTCCATTAGAAATCAGCTACGGAGCCTCTGATAGGTTACATGACGGGTTTATCATTACTATTTTTTTCCATAAATCGTACCTTCGACTTGATAACTCGCTCCCTTGAGATACAATTATAAGAAAAAAAAAGTTGGTAGTTAGTGAGAACGAGTCAGAAAAAAAATGTCATGTCACATTTAGTAGGTTATCCACTCCACGCTAGGAAATAAATAAAACAAAACATTAAATACTTTTGTTTTTATCAGCCAATGTTTGGCCTTTCTAACGTACACGTATATACATTATAATTATTGAAATGATTGAACTATATAATGATTACATTTAACGCAGCCGAAATCCCAACAAACGAGTATTCCTCTAGAGGCAACGGTTAGTTATGATGCAGGAGACGTCAACGTCGTGAAGGACAGCTGGAAATATGTAAGTTCAAATAAACATTCACTTTCTTCCATTTCACAAATTTCTATATTTTTCGCAATCATAGATTTAATCAGTTATGAAGAATATAGTGTACTCCAGGCTGGAATTAAGTTCACATAGAGTTAAAAATAAACGAGCAAAATTCTGGAAAATTTATCTACATGCAAATCTGGTACAAATGACAGAGGGTCTTTCACATGTGAATCTTGAATAATCATTGTATCAGTTAGAATCATCTGACCTTTCACAATCTCACTCGAAAACTGTAACTTGAATTCGAATTCCCGAGTGAAGGCAATATGTGTCTAACCGCCTTTTCACACGGTAAAAAAGCGTAATTTGAATGATGATTCTAGTAAAAAAGAAGGGTAATGACGATATTTTTTTGCACGTGTGAAACCAAACTGCATTAATTATATACTATTGACTGGCCTTGAGGGGAACATCAAATATATTGCCAGCAAATGAATCATATTGGCCCGAGTCTTTAGACGAGGGCAATATGGATCATTTAAGGGCAATATATTTGATGTTCCCCGAAAGAAGAGCCAGTCAATATTTTTATTATCCAAATCAGATATCTAGAGCAAAAATCATGATAATGGGGATATTTCTTTTAAAAATAGAGTTCTGTTGTGTCATGTTAATATCGGTCTAGGCTCTGCACTTTACCATTATGACGTACTTGCAAGCGCTCGGATTCAGCGTTGTCTTTATTATACGCATCCACAAATTCCCGGATGTGAGACCAGGGAAAATACAAAGGTATATTTTGTTTCGTCTCTGCATGCAAAGTAAATGCGCGCACTGAGACCGAGGAAAATACAAACAATATACCTACCCTTCCCGATATTCAGAAAATGTAGGGCAATACGGTTTTGTAAATGACTAGCTCAGATGTCTGATACGGGTGATAATATGTCTTATTTATTGAAGGAAACCTTCAATAACAAGCTTTGCTTTCCAGAAGGTTCTTATTTCATTTCAAAATGTTATATTATATTTTGCTTTACTTTGTAACTTTGTTGAAATTTTGGAATGAATAAATTCGTTATCAATCAATCAAACCAGAACCACGAACGCTAATTATAATCACGATTTCAAATTTTACTCGGGAGATGAATTCTATATTACACGTTTCACTCAAATTGCGGTATGAATTTTACGTGTGAAAGGCTTGACTTCCAAAACATGTTATGGGGGCGTAGCTTACGTGTCCCTCCAAGCACTGTATGCAGTGCATCCCAGAAAAAAACGAAACCGAGATTTAGAGATGATTTATCATAACTTAATCACAAATAAATTAGACAAATGACCTACCATTTTCTAAGCATTCATGTAACCAGAAAAAAGGATGGGCTCCTTATTACATGATTATTGAGGAGAGCGTGAATTGCGAGTAAAAAAAAGTGCTTTTCTAACCTAAAATGCTCAGAGAAAAAAAATCAAGATGTTTGATCAAAGCGCCAATTCTTGATGCAATACATGATTTGACCACAACATACACATGTATTATCTTCCGTTGAATTACAGCACCGTTTTCGTTTAATGAATTAATTTCATTTTCGGACTAACAAATCTTCGAATTAACGAATCTTATTTTGTTTCTGGATTAACGAACTGTGGAATGACGAACATTCGGAATGGCAAACCTTCGGAATATCGACCCTTCTGAATTACGATTGTCTCCCGAATGGACACTTAAGATTCGCGCCTATTGAAGATTTATTCTGGAGGTCAAGTCTTTTACACGTAAAAATCATACTGTAGTTTTAGCGAAACTTTACTGGAATTAACCTCCAAAGTATAGAATATGAATTCGTGATTGTGAATAGCGTTCGTAATTCTAGTTTGGTTTTACACGTGCTAGAAAAATGAGGAATTACTTCCTGCCGGTACCCATTCACCTCACGTGGGTCGTGTGCAGTACACTGTAGATGAATTCCTTGCTGAAAGAAACTACGCCATGTCTGGAATTTCAACCCACTACCCTCTGTTTCAAAGTCCAGAAACTAATCCACCGGGCCATGATGCTCTACCGTTTCTACACTATGAATTGTACTAAAAAAAAACTCCCAAACGTTAATGACATTCGGCTGAAACACGATTTGTATTGAGATTGTATAAACACAATCTTATCCTGTCGAATAGTTTGTTGAAAATGTCAAAAGGGTCTTCAACCTCCATGATGCTGATCCTACATGTATTTGTATTTGGACTTGTGTAAAGCGAAACATCAGGAAGGGGGGGGGGGGGGGCGGAAGCTCGGGAGGTCCAAGACCGATATTAAAGAAACCAAAATCCAAGCAGAGAAGCAATCTTATTTGAAAGAGTAAAATGAGAGGAACAATTACAAAAAAAAGCTTCATCCAAATTGGTTATGAAATAAGCAAGTTATGGACGTTTAAAAAGTCTTGTTTTACTTTCCATGGAGATCCTCAAATTGGCAAACGTGCTTCAAAATGGCTGATTTTGTGGACAAATCTCCATTTGGTGCCATGAGCCTAATTACATCAGGAGGGCTCAAGATATTCGTTCGACCCAACCCATTCGAATTTTTTTCAATTTGATGTGGCTGATTGACAAAACTGTATGAATATGATTCAAAATCTAACACTGATTCTAGAAATGGTAACTACTGAACTTCCTTCGCCCAAATTGGGAAGATAAAAAATTGACTTGGAACTATTTTTTTGACTGGCGGACTAATTAGGGCTATTTTACTGTTTGAGTCGATAAATTTGATCCATTCATAGTTATCTTCATAAATGGCAATTTATTTTTAAAATGAGCTGGCTACGCTACCCTTTCCTGGTCAGATATGGAATGCCAGATATATATCCTATCCAATGGTAGTAAACATTCCACCCTCTAATTTCATATTTATTTTTTATGAATTTTTCAAAAGTGCCATTTTAACACACAAGTCTATGGGGAATGTTTTACGCGCGTGACACCATTTGTTTTGTAAACAAATTTTCAGATTTCCCCCTTTCTTTTACATATTTCACATTATCTTCTCCTGACCTTGAC
This sequence comes from Lytechinus variegatus, assembly GCF_018143015.1. NCBI lineage: Eukaryota > Metazoa > Echinodermata > Echinoidea > Temnopleuroida > Toxopneustidae > Lytechinus > Lytechinus variegatus. Next base: position 29,834,058 of record NC_054750.1, read on the forward strand.
ATATATGGTGTGGATTATATTTTCACATGACATACGTTGTGCTCAGGAGGCAAGATGAATTTTGAAAGATAATGAGGAAAATCTGAAAATTTGTGTACAAAACAAATGGAGAGTTGTCCACAAAATCAGCCATTTTGAAGTACGTTTGCCAATTTTAGGATCTCCATGGAAAGTACAACAAGACTTTTCAAACTCCAGTGCTTATTTCTTAACCGATTTTGATGAAACTTTTTTCTGAATTGTTCCTTTCATTTTACTCTTTCCAACAAGATTGCTTCTCTTCTTGGGTTTTGGTTTCCTTAAAGTCTTAAGTATAGTTCACCCTCTTTATTCCAAATTTTGGCAGGCTTGAAGTTTCAGAATTAGATTAACCATAATTATAGTTTTGGAGGAGGTAAGATGATTTTTATTATGAATTATCGTTAATCAATTAATTAAGATTATTTTTTCAGCAACATAGTTTTTATGTACTGTAAATGATTTCCCGAAGATCTGTATACATGTATGTTTGTAAATAATCATACGTATCTTACTTCCAGGCTAAAGGGAGCGATAAGGGAAGTGTGAATTCAAATGATGGGCCAAGATCAGTCTATTCTGATGATATAGACTACTCTCCAACATGTCCAAAGGATTGCAATGAAGACATGGTAAGACTTACAGCTTCCTGGAATCGTTTATCACAATTCGCCTCACGATGAAACTGTAATTTTAATCGTGTTGTAATCATAGCGATCGTGTCGGATCAGTCATGGAAATCGTACTGATCCCAGTTAAAAAAACAATGAATGGTTTAAAACCTTCCACGCTCATTTATGGAAGGCAAATCGCGACATTCTTAAAGGACAAGTTAATTCCAACAAAAAGTTGATTTAAATAAGAAGATAAAAATCCAAGAAAGTTATGGCATTATAAAGTTTTGCTTAAAGGTCAAGTCCACCTCAGAAAAATGTTAATTTGAATCAATGAAGAAAAATCAGACAAGCACAATGCTGAAAATTTCATCAAAATCGGATGTAAAATAAGAAAGTTATGACATTTCAAAGTTTCGCTTATTTTCAACAAAATAGTTATATGAACGAGCCAGTTACATCCAAATGAGAGAGTCGGTGATGTCACTCACTATTTCTTTTGTTTTTTATTGTTCGAATTATACAATATTTCAGTTTTTACGAATTTGACGATTAGGACCTTCTTCCCTGAAGCATAAAATGTCAACATAATGGAATTACATGTGTTTAGTGAGGAATGAAACGTCATTTCATATGACAATGACGAGAAAATAAAAATATTTCATATTTCATATAATAAATTACAAAAGAAATTACATTTGGATGTAACTGGCTCGTTCATATAACCATTTTGTAGAAAATAAGCGAAACTTTAAAATGCCGTAACTTTCTTATTTTACATCCGATTTCGATGAAATTTTCAGTGTTATGCTTGTTGAATTTTTATCTTTTTATTCGAATCAAGTTTGTGTTGGGGTGGACTTGTCCTTCAATTTCACGAATCAATTATATTCACATCCTGGTCGGTATGCAAATGAGGACAATGATGACGTTATCCACTCACTATTTCTTTTGGTTTTTATTGTGAGAAATATTAAATATTCGAATTTTCTCCTCATTGTCAAGTGAAACAGCGATTCCCTGAACATGTGGAATTACATGTAGCATTTTTCAATATTATACGGTTCAGTCAAGTTGGTCGTTATTGTCAAATCTGTAAAAAATAAATACTTTATAATTTTAACAATACAAAAAAAATAAAAAGTGAGGGACATCAAAGACTGTCTCATTTGCATTTCACTAATTTATGCATAATATTTAATAACTGTTTTGTGAAAAATAAGCGAAAATTTAAAATACCATAACTTTATTACTTTAAATCAAATTTTGCTAAGATTTTCAGCTTTATACTATTTGATGTTTCACTATTTATTCAAATCAACATTTTTATGGGGTGACTTGACCGTTATAGAAGAAATTAATTGATCTTGAATAATGGTCTTCACGCATCATAATGAAAAAATAATTGCACGGAGATCATATTCACGCTTTTCCAATATTTTTTTCCTATTCTGGAGAGTAGATATCCTATGAAAGTTTCAAACAGTCAAAATACCCTTCGAAGAATCGGCTTGGAACAGGTCGCTAAACGCGCAAATTTTTGTGACGTGCACGGAAGCTGCGCTTCCCATATGGGGCTCGATCTAGAACATGACGACGATCCTAGGTGCCTGTTATAAGCTATTTGTAATTTACGATCAACTTTAATAACAACTGGCAATCATTTGTGGTGTGTGGGAACGAGGCATTAACAGATAACTTAAGTATTTGTTTTCTAGCTCTTAAAATTTATTGAAATTGATTGAAATAGTCGTATCGAGTCCGGTGATATACATCAACACGTTTTGATGTTTCAAAAAATAATAATAATGATAAGAATTTCAGATTTGTTTAGTTTTTATTGCGTGGGTTATTGGATAAATCGTTCTATTTATAAGAAAAATGAAAAAAAAAACAACATAACAATGATAGATCTCGCATGAGATGCCCAAGGCGCATATGAAGTGAAGGGGGTGGGGGAGCAAACAAAATTACAATTTACCCCCCCCCCCCAAAAAAAAAAAAAATGAATAAAATGAGTTAAAGAGGTAAGATTTAGCTTAATGTATTCACTCCATTGGGGACAAGTTCGATATTATATAAAATATTTACGTCACAGAAAATGGAGATAAGCGAACGTTTCCATTTTACCGTTTTACATGCACACCTTACCATGTTTTAGATTATCGTAAGTAAAACTGTATCAAGTCCAATTTAATTCAGATTTAAAATATACGCATAAATGTCTGGGCGAATATCTTGCCAAATTACTTCTGTCCTGATTTTTTCAGGTTTTGGTGGATGAAGCTGCGCCAAGTCCCGCGTTACCACTGGTAGGACAGGTTCTCCTTGATGATCTACGCTCTGCAACCGAAGAAACTGAAGAAGCTATGAAAAACGTCATCGTTGCGTTGTTATCAAAACGAAAGGAACCTTATGAGGATGACCAGTCACATATTGAACCCAGTATCAGTGTTCAGTCAACATTCATGGTTAGTGTGGTTAGTTGAACTAAACCACCCTATGACACACAGAGGAGATACATGTACTACAAGTATTACCGCTGCTGCTGTTACCATGACTACTGCCACTGCTACTACTACTACTACTACTACTGCTACTACCAGGGGCCGCGGAACGGTTTTCAAAGTGGGGGTGCTGACCATGCTAAAAATCACAATCATATATTACGTTTTGGTACACGGTTTTGGAGAAAAGGTGTGGGGGAGGGGGCTGAAGCCCCCCAGCCCCCCGGTTCCGCGGCCACTGACTACTTACTACTCCTACTACTACTGCTTCTTCTATATACTACTACTACTGCTATTTCTAATGCTGCTGCTAATCCTACTGTTGCTGCTACTGCAACTACTACCTCTACTACTACTACTACTACTACTATTATTACTTATACAACAACAACATCTACTATACTATACTGCTACTACTTTTGCTGCTGCTGCTACTACTACTATATACTACTTCTACTACTACTACTACTACTACTACTACTACTACTATTACTACTACAACTACTACAACTACTACTACTACCACTACTACTGCTGCTGCTTCTACTACTACTGGTGCCATGAGCCTAATTACATCAGGAGGGCTCAAGATATTCGTTCGACCCAACCCATTCGAATTTTTTTTCAATTTGATGTTGCTGATTGACAAAACTGTATGAATATGATTCAAAATCTAACACTGATTCTAGAAATGGTAACTACTGAACTTCCTTCGCCCAAATTGGGAAGATAAAAAAGTGACTTGGAACTATTTTTTTGACTGGCGGACTAATTAGGGCTATTTAACTGTTTGAGTCGATGAATTTGATCCATTCATAGTTATCTTCATAAATGGCAATTTATTTTTAAAATGAGCTGGCTACGCTACCCTTTCCTGGTAAGATATGGAATGCCAGATATATATCCTATCCAATGGTAGTAAACATTCCACCCTCTAATTTCACATTTATTTTTTATGAATTTTTCAAAAGTGACATTTTAACACACAGGTCTATGAGGAATGTTTTACGCGCGTGACACCTACTACTACATGCAGTGGCGTAACTACGGGGGCATGGGGGGCACATGCCCCCCCCCATATCGGCTGCCCCCCCAAAAAAAAAGAACGGGGAAAAGGAGAAAAAGAGGGAAAGGGAAGACAAACATAGAGGGAAAGAAGAAATTATTAATTTTTATATTATTTTATAATTATGTTTTATTACTGTATATTACAAAAATGAACTTTTTTTACATAACTTTATGACACATAACTTGCTCAGGGCCTACACATGTCTTCATTGTTCCTGGTGCTCACATTGTTTAACTAGATATAATAGATCAAATATTTTTTTCGGAATACTATAGTTTACAAGTATATTTGAGAGACGTGACGTTGTCAAATCAAGTCAATATACACCAAATATGTTTCCTCGCACTTCGAGCTATCATCGTTTTATGTAGTGACATGCTTCTTTTTCATGACTACTTGAAGTGATTGCCCAGTTTTAAGGTCTTAATATAAAACATTTCCTGTCCGTGCTTACGTTCGCATTAAATTGGTGAAATATGTATACAGTATACTCTTAATTGATTCCTTTAATAAAGTCTTAAAATATCCCTTTTTCTGATCTTACTATAAAAAAAATTTTCAGCTCGCGCTTCGCTCTAGCTGAAAATTTGGTCAGTGAAATACGTATGGTCTTAGTGAATTTTTACAAACAAGCCTTTATGCCCCTTTACAGGTCAGAATTTCCTAAATTTCAGCTCGCGCTTAGCGCTCGTAATATTTGATTAGTGAGATGCGTATGTTAATCATGGTTACAATGACTCCAAGTGCTTCCTGTGTTTAGATATAATTCTAACAAAATCAGCAAGCAATTGGCACTCGCATTAGAAGAATATGGTGAGATATGTATACTCTTGATTACTAAAATATAGTCCTTAAAATATCCCTGTTTGGGGTAAAAATATACAAAAAATTCAGCTTGTGCTTTGCGCTCGTATTGTTTGTTTAGCGAGACAGGTATGTAACATGATAACAAAAAGTTGCTTATAATGTCCCTTTCTAGATTTGAGTATCAAAAATTTTCGGCTCGCACTTCGCGCTCGCATTATTTGGTCAGTGAGATACATATATTCGTTCAATGACACTGTCCTTGAAATGTATCTTTCAGGTCAGTATACATGGCAACTGAGCGCGCTTCGCGTGCTCACTAGGCACTTAAAATTTTTGATGGTGCCCCCCAATAACGTGACCCACGGTACGCCACTGACTACATGTATATACTACTACAAATATAACAACTTCTAATATTACTACTGCTGCTGCTACTGTTACCACTAGTTATACTACTATTGAAATACAATCGAAATAAATGAGAATAAGGTCTTCCTGAATTTATTGAAAATATTCACCTGAGTACTTTGTAACATCTATTTTTGTAGGATACGTAAAATTATACAACTTAATTCAAAACCACATGGCTAAAGCTCCCTCAGGTTCACCACAGGTGCTACTCCGCAGGGGTCTCGGAACGGTTTTCAAAGTGGGGGGGGGGGTGGGAGCTGACCATGCAAAAAATTACAATCCTATGGTAATTTTTACGTTTCTTGTTTTTTCTTTCTTTTTTTCGTCTACGGCCCCTGCTCCGGACTCACAATAAAAGAAAACCAAAAATATGATGTCACTAGAAATGTTGAAGAAAAGACTTTTGAACAAAATGGCGTTCATATTTATATCATGTTCTAGATTTTAGCGAACATTAAAAAAACAATGGAGGGATACAAAGAGCATGAAATAGAGAGGGCGGAAATGACTATAAAGGGCAAATGAATTAGTCATGAGATATAATGAGGTGCGATATTTTTTCTCCATCTTCGGTCCGCCACTGCTACAAATTAAGATTATTCAGATTAAATAAAAAAGGTATACAGCTATATTGGCTGAGTAGTTGTCATTTTAATGTCTGTAACTGTGTAAATTGGATAAACATTTTTTTTTTAATTCAGATTATCAAGGCAAATGTCTACGTTTGATTTATTTACTAGAGATTTATTTCGATTATGAATCAAATATCTGTTCTAACATTTGCTAGCCCACGCCATTGCAAAATAGCCTTAAACTGGATCCTGGTTTGGCATTTGTTCACATGGTTCTTGATGATCTGGATCAAATCCTTGATGCCCGAGACAGAGACGAGTGCGAAATCCTTATTACCAAACCTGGCTTGAGAGATATCACAGATGAATCCCAGATACCAACCTATCAAGGAAATAGAGTCATCCAACAGGTGAAGCATATCCATAATTCAAAACTTGTGAAGTTTCCACTTCGTTATGCTTTTAAATCAAAGACATTTTGGCCTATTCATATCATATGTTTTAGTACTAAAAAAGAATAGTGTCAGTAGGCGGGTGTGTCAAGAATCTCCTTATCAGTGAGTTTTAATGAATTATTCGTTGTGAGCCAACCAGATGCAATGATATCTGCAGCATATAAGAGATGATTAAAGAAAATCACAGATCTATCGTTTCATGAAAATGATCAACGGCTATGAAGGATGGATGCAAATTGTGCTTTTCAACCCCCCCCCAAATAAAAAGTGTAGGATTATTTTTACTTCTGTTGATTTAAATAGATTTATTTTTGTGATATTTATGATTGCAAAAGGTTTCCCGACAAAGAAAAAGAAATCATAAAAACAAAGGTTTGAAAAAAAACATTGAAATACATAAGAATTTAAAACAACCATAAAATACATATTAAGAAATTAATAATATTTTTCCATTTTTTGTAGAGATTTGTTAAAAATGTAATAACTGATAGTCCCACCAAAAATTAGCATTCTACTAACTATAAACGTTGTGTTAAAGGCAAACACAAAAAAGTGCAGATTTCATACGCTTATTTGCATAATTAATACAAAAAAAAAAAAAAAAATTTTGAAAATTTATCATGCAGTCTTGTAGTTTACATTCGGCTCTACGCGCGTGCAAATTTTCGCGGGCAAAATTTGAAAAGCGGGGGTCAAGTTGACCCCTTTCCCCGTTTATTCTGGTCCGAAAAAAGCCCAGTTTAGATAGGGTTAAGGAAATACATCCATATTTCTTTTTATGCTTGGTTAAGTGAGATCATTAAAAGAACTGGGCGAAATTATGTTATCTATAAACATATGCTATCCTTAGGATTATACAAGGTTAGCATTCATTTGTCTAGATAAATCATGAAGGTTATCTCCATGCTAACATCTTAAAACTCACCACCTCTCTTTCGTATCCGTAGAGTCGTCTAGGCAACTCGTATCAGTCTCCCACGCAAGATAGCATGACGTCATCCATGGTTAGTAGCATGATGGCCTATACTAATACTCCACTAGCTTCTGTCTTAGAAAACGAACTGAGAAAGAAGCCAACTGAGAGAACAGCCATGCGTAACTCTATCTCTCAAATTATCTTAGATGGTATGACGGCAGGATACTCGAAGAGAGGAAACCAGGAACGTTTGATAAGCCGCAGCACCGGAGGTCTGCCTGTAAGTCGAAACAAACTGTTGGGTTATTACATAAAAACGATAACAACTTACTATTTTTGGCGTGAAGCAAGGCTCTGTAATGGCACCCACACTTTTCGATCTCATGCTCGTAGGAATAATGGCCATGTTTTATTTTTTCTCATGAACAAGGAGTTATTTCGTATGAATATTTGTAAAATTGCCAATAACATTAAGAACTTCTGGGGCTTATAGGTTGGTAAATAGTTTATAGATACAACAAACATCTCGTATTTCAGAAAAGTTCGACTGAATTAAAAAAAAAATTAACAAACCATGCACTGAAATTCTTTTTTTTAACCATATTTTTAATTTACATTGTTCACATTTTTCTGCTGATGGAAATCATAATAATGATTGAGAATCTCATCTAGCATCCTATGATTATGTTTCATTCATTTGGAAAGTCACTACCAAAAGAATGAAGAGTACGAAAATTTGCATGTTTTAAGGAAAAAAACAGAAGACGAATGTCTGGTGGTGGGGGAGGTGGAGATGATTTTTAGGATGACTTGTTTTTTGTTTCGTTCTTGTAACATAAACTTTTCCGAGAAAATACTCCCCCAAAAGGTCGGAACAGGTTTGTTTGGCTTGTCTCTGAATTCTTGAAGAAAAAGAGGGTACTTTGGTCCAACCTACTGGTAAATTTTGGATCAACTGCTGTTCATGAATAAAACTCTTATTTCGGATGATGATCACAAAGTCAAAGGCTTCCCGTTGTGAAATGGAGGATTTTGAGCGACTAAACTCTGAGTGCCCCATTTATTATAAGTTCCACTGTTTCCAAATATTTACTTTTCTTTCTTCATCTCATTTTTTAAAGGATAATAGTATGTCAGTGTGCGTAGATATTGAAGAGCAAGATGACGAAGTTTCAAGACTTGTTGCCTTCTGGATGAATAAGACTGCGAAGTTAGACACTAAGGTTAAGAAAAACATTAAGAGATACCTGTTTCCGTTAAAGCCAAGACATGGAAATATCCATGAGGCAAGTACCAGCCCCTCCTTTTCAAAGTTTAAAATTAATGAAAAAAGATCGCCCCAAAACGCATTCATTCTTAATACATTCTGAAGGGAGTTTTCATTTCTTGCAATCATCCATTACTTTAGCCACTTTTTGAGGAACAGATTTCACTATAGTTCTGTTGGTCTTTTTAAAACAATATTTATGTATTTATCTATTCATATTTCACCAGGGTAACTCATTCAACAAAAATCGATCTTCCTTAAGGCCAAGGATAACAAACAATACAACTAAGTACAAATAAAAAGCATCAATGATGATAATACATCTACAATCATCAGGTTATAATGTAACAGTAAAATATGAAGTGACAACAGCTTTATATCAAACAATACATAAGGAATGGATTAACCAATATAGAAAATAAATATAATAGTTGAAAGCGACAGTCCTGAAAAGGGAATTGGCATTATATCCCAGTAGATCGGCCTAGGCAAGATTGAGGAAATGTCTTTTTACCGAGAGTTTGAAATTATTTAGGGTTTTAACATTCTTGATGTTAGAACTATTCCATAGACTATTCAATTGAACGCAGCCATCATAACATAAAGACATGAAGCACTTTTATGATAATCTGTAAGGCATGTACCTTTAACTTGATCATGATGAGCACTTTGTCGAGTGTTCACATTTATGGAATTTAGAAAGTTCTTTGAAAATATTTTTGAAAAAATTTGCTGATTAGTCATGAAGAAGTTTGTTAATAAATAAATAAATATAGATCTGAATATTCTACTCTTCTTAAAAGGCAACCATTTTTAACGAGTAAACATTTTATTAGAGGGGTGTATATATTGCATTTAAAATTAGTCTTGCTACCCTCTTTTGAAATTTCGTCAACCTATCAATTTGACCTAGATTTCTATTCCCCCAAAAGTTCACAACAGTAATCCATTTGTGTTTGAATGAGACCTAAATCTGATAAATTCATCAATGCTTCATCAACATATGGTTTTACTCTTCTGAGCATGGCAAGTCCGGCAATGACTTTCCTACATACATAGTCTACATGATTGCACCAGAACAAATCATCAATAATACCACCAAGATATTCAAATCTATTACACTTTTCAATTTCAATGCTTTCATACTGAATATAAATAGCAATATATTTCATACATTAAAGGTCAAGTCCACCTCAGAAAAATGTTGATTTGAATCAATAAAAAGAAAATCGGACAAGCACACTGATGAAAATTTTATCAAAATCGGATGTAAAATAAGAAAGTCATGACATTACAAATTTTCGCTTATTTTTAACAAAATAGTTATATTAACGAGCCAGTTACATCCAAATGAGAGAGTCGATGATGTCACTCACTATTTATTGAATTATACAATATTTCAATTTTTACGAAATTGACGATTAGGACCTACTTGCCTGAAACACAAAATGTTAAAATAATTGAATTCCACGTGTTCAGGGAGGAATAAAACTTCATTTCACATGACAATGTCGAGAAAATAACAATATTTCACATTTCATATAATAAAATACAAAAGAAATAGTGAGTGATGTCATCAGTTCCTCATTTGCATATCGACCGATATGTGCATATAACTTATGTGAAATGAAGCAAAATTTTAAAATGCTAAAACTTTCTTATTTTACATCCGATTTTGGTGAAATGTTCGGTGTTATGCTTGTTGAATTTTTCTCTTTTTATTCAAATCAAGTTTTTGTTGGTGTAGACCTGTCCTTTAAGTCTTTTCTTACTTAAATTGATCATATGTATATCGTTTTATCAACATTTAAACATAGCTTATTTAACTTAATCCACTCAGCGATAGCATCAAAATCATTCTGAAGTTCTACATATACGGTAGTATTATCAGCGTACATTTTTTCTTTGCATTATTCAAAACTTTTAACGTATCATCAACAGCCATGATAACATTTAACCAAACATCAGTTGAAAAACTGAGAGTCGAAGCTCTAGAATGACCTGGTCAAAAACCGAATTGTGCTATGCTAAGAATATTATTGGACATCAAGTAGTCATATATTAATGTTATACTGAGTATTTTAAATGTAACTTTTGTATAAATAAGCATTGAAAATCGTTTTCTATTCAATTCTGGTATTTCCATATTGGATGGCAAATAATATACATGTACCTCAAAACTGTCTGGTGTTAAACAATTAGGACTAAATCTCCTGTACCCTTAATCAAATTTCCACGAATGATATAGACCTTGCATTGAAATTCTTGTAAGCAATAACGTGTGATCTACAATGACGGTCTTCTCTAGCTGATAGGAATTGAAATGATATAAGATTTTCAGCTGATTTCCAAATTCATACATTTTTCGTCATTTTTCATTGGGAATGGATTATTACTTGCTGACCCCAGACATTGTGAAAAGCTTTGGAAATGTGTTACAGATAAATATTTAGGCAAGGTTGGGGGAAAGCACACTTGGTGTACCACTGATTAATTCTTCGACAAAGCCTGCTTTGCCAATGGCGAATGTCGTGCCAGGAAAAAGGTTAGATTATGGTTTCCAGTGGCTATACGCAACATTTGCTGGTCAAATTCTCGTTCAGCTCAGTGTCATTTATATCTGAACGGTGTCAAGTTCACTGTGAAAACACACAATAATCGGCCTGTATTAATTATATATCTTTCTATGAGTGTATGCATAGAATCATTGAGAATCCCATTTCTAATTCAATATTAATGTCTCTTTGTTTACGTAACACAGAGTTTGGGAGCAGATTCGGGAATACACTCATCCAAGGAAGGAGATGACATACCACCGACAGCAAAGCTTCTTGATAGCAATGGTTAGCAAACTCCAGATTCTTGTGGAATCTTAAACTAATCTTCAACACCAAAATCGAATTCTTCCGATTGAATTCGGACCGATTCTGCCCGACTATGGCATCATTCGGATGGTTTCGGTTGATTTGAATGTTCCTGTATTTTCTCGCATTCGGGGAGGGGAAACAGAATACCACCCGCACCACCTAAAACGTGTATCCGGATGATTGAAATCGATTAATTTCGAAATATGACAAACATGGACAACCAAGTAATAAAGAGAAAAACAAAATGCTTCAATCAACATGATTAAGAAAAAATGCCCATCTCTGTATATACATGTATGCATATGCATGTGCAGCCATCAGAGCTTCTTCACGTCTTATGGGGGAGGAGTGCAACATTAAATTTGATTAATCAATGTGCACATTAAAAAAGGCCTCTCATTTTAAATAGTTTGTTATTTCTTTAAACACGTAAACACGCTGGTATCAATAATGCATAAAGTATTTTCATTTATCTGATGAGAGATAAAACAGCGATGTAGATAGAAATACCTTGTTCAAAGGACGTGCCGGGAATCGAACCCTTGTCTTTCATGGTGCAGTTGGGTACCCTAGACCACTGGGCCACGGCACCTTTTGTGAATAGATTATGTATATAATTCGATGTAAATAGAAATCTACATTTCGAAGTTTTGCATCATTTAGGTGAAACATTTCCATGAATGCCCAGATAAAGGGTCATGAGCTAATACCTACTTATTTTATTACATGTATATGAAATAATATTTTTTCATATTTTGTCCACCGTAAGAAATTGAATGATAACTGATTTAATGTGTGAGATAATCATTGCTGCAACTTATATTTCACAAGGGAGGTATATTTTAGAGACATTTATCAAAATATGAAATAAAAAAATATTGATTTCATGTAATGATGTGAAAAAGGGAATGTGGGGACCTGAAATTGTCACGTCTGCTGTATATTCATGATATCACAGAATATTTTTTTTTTAATTTGTTTCCCCTCCACAGGGATTTTATTATTATTCAAACATAACAAGATATCTTTTCAATGACAAATCAAATTAATAACAACGAAATACAGTACAACAGTAATTGCAACAAATATATAAATTGAACTGTCAGGTTCACATAATAGTAAACAATTTAAGAAACAAGCGAGGAGTAAATGAACAATAATATTCATATGTATAATCGTACATGGAAAGGGAACTGACCAGATCACTTCATGTAAACATTGCACGTAATTGAAACCATTTCTTTGTAAACTTTACCATTTTACAATTTGACTCTGCAATATATTTTTCATTCTTGAAATAATTCTGAAGTGCAAATTTAATATTATCAAAAACAGGTAATTGATGTTCTACTCTGGATATCACAGAATATTGATTAAATCTAAAATAATTGGGAATAACTTCAATATTTTTTTCATCTTTAAACCTAGTATTCATGTTTTGCAAGGACGCCAGTGCGCTCAAAACAGCATAGTCCAACATTCGCATTATTGCTGCATAAAATGCGAATGCTGAACTTTGCCATTTTTATTTTACATTCGTCTTGTCTTTGCAAAACATGACAGATTGCACAATTGAAGTTGGGTTTCATACCCCCCTTCTCCCGAAACGTTACCCCCTCCGTCGAATAATGAAATAGGTTTGCTGCCTGAATTTTTATTATTAAACCATGTTTTAAAATCAGTACATCTACAAGTTTATTTACAATTTTTTAATCTGACTAGTTTTTATTGTTCCGGTGTTCTGTGCTGATTCCCTTTTTCCGTAATTCATTTTTATAGTGATGCTATTTATATTTTGCTTTAAACATTCATTTTTGATTTGTCTACTTTTACCTTATACATGTATGTGTCAATTTTAATGTTTTTATCTGTTGGACCCCCACGGAAAACCAGACCGTGCCAGTCAAGCTGAATGCTGGCAATCTACCGATTTTATTGTACATATGCTTTTTAATACGGAAATAAATACAGCTACTGCTATAACTTCTACCTTAATACTACTACTACTACTACTACTTCTATGTCCTACAACTCGTACTACTACTACTACTACTACTACTACTGCTGCTGCTACAACTACTAATGTCCTATATAGCATACGTCATTGTATATAATAGATTATCGGTATGGAATCTGTATCATCGGATTGACTGTGGCATAAACTTAAAAAATAATATATATTTATCGAGACGTACATTTACTCAAGCATGGCGTATTTGTATCAAAGACGACAATCATGGAGGGTTATAATTATGAAATTATGAAGTATTTTTACAGATTTTTTATTGTAGCATTATTTTCACCACATTTGACCAAAGCATGAATGCATGCTATGTAGCTTTGAAATATTGTAGATAATTGATTCGTGGAGTAGATGTAAGAGTGTATATCTTGTTTACGACTACTGTGATTAAAATTTATGCTAAGAGTACCCTTTTTTAGCAAAGGCAAAGTAGAAATAACTCTGCTAAACTATGGAAAGTATTAAAAACCTTGAAAACCTGTGAAACTAAATTTGCCACGTATCAGCTCATTGTAAATGGAGATCAAGTGTCTGATACCCTTGATATGGCTAATGGACTCAACAATTACTTTGCATCTGTAGGTGCCAATTCGGCTTCGAATTTGTAATACCAACGAGATACTTACCGATATATGCCTAATGTAGATAAGCCTTTACCTGGTACTAGGTTTGTCTTTGAACACAGTGGTGAAACTAATTGCCACGAAGAAACTCTAAGCAGCCAAAGAAAAGGGATTAGATGGTCTACATAATGTGCTTCTTAAATCAGCCTTTCCGCTCACTAGATTCTGGATTCATCCCCGATGAATGGAAACATGCTAAAGTCACATCCATTCACAAGGGGAGGGAGAATCATGGCCCTAATAATTATAGACCTATATCTATTATCGTGTGGTTTTTCGAAAGACTAGTCCACACCCAATTTCAAGACTACTTTTTACAGCACAATTTACTAGGAAGTGAACAGTCTGGATTTTGGAAGAACCATTCAACAATCACGGTTATCATTATTACCTATTTAATAAGTGATCATCAGTACAAGCACATGGCGTTTGACTCAGTCGAACATGATCTATTGCTTCACAAACTTACGACGTATAGAATTCTTGGAACAGTGTATAATCAGAACTAACTAGAACATTGTTCATAGTGTACCTCTGTAAAAGCATCTTCCTTCGAATGAAAAAAAAGTACAAGCAGGAGTGACTCAAAGCTTAATCTTTGAGGCCTCTCCTGTTCATTATAATGGTGAATGATATGGTTACACTTCGTAATTCCGAAGGATCATAAATCCGAAGGTTCTTTATTCCGAACGTTGGTAATTCCGAAACACGTAAACCTATACCTCGATGTTCAATCCGAAAACGTAAAAGGATTCGTTAATCCGAACATTTGTGGCGTTATTCTGAAGGTTCGTTATTCCGAAGCTTCGATAATCCGAAAACGAAATCAGGTTCGATGTTCCGAAGGTTCGTTTATCCGAAAACGAAATAAGGTTCGTTGTTCTGAAGGTTCGTTAGTCCGAAAACGAAATAAGGTTAGTTAATCATTTAGTTTTCGGACTAACGAACCTTCGGATTTACGAACCTAATTTCGTTTTCAGACTAACGAATCTTCGGAATTACGAACCTTCGGAAATACGAACATTTGGAATAACGAACCTTCGGAACATCCGAACCTTCGGAATAACGAAGCTTCGGAATTACGAATGTATGCGAATGATATGCCAAATTTTCTGAAGAAATGCAAGATCATGCTCTACACTGACGACACTGCATTAATGTACATCGCTACATGCGCTGATAAAATTGAAATAGAAATCACTGCAGATTCACAGAGAATAAGTCCATGGCTGTTATTAAATCGACTTACACTAAACCCTGAAAAGTCGAAATTCACGTTTATTTTGGTACCTCCAACAAATTACAAAATGCAAAGCCCTTAAATGTGAGAGTTCATAATCACGTCTTTAAAAGAGTTCCAAATTTCATATACTTGGGCACGTGAGTGGACCGTGGATGAGTCGCTCTCCTGGCAAAAGCATGTTGATGCAATGAGCAAAAAAAAAAAAAATGGCCCACACATTGCCTGATATTTATTATTTTTTGAACAAGTTCACTCGTAGTTACCAATAATGCATAGAGCATTTCCATTTGTTTGAAAGCAGGTTAAAAGAGCATAGATTAAATACCTTACTCACGGGCATAGCTGCCGCGGCCGGGGATCGAACCCCGGACTTTTTATGTATAGCCAGGCGCCTTAGACCACTAGGCCACAGCACCTCCAGTACTTAATTATCGATAGTGCCAAAATTTTAGCTAATGCCTTGATAACGCATCATTTTGACTATTGTAGCCCTTTCTGGGTTAAATGTTCACAATACACAAATAATTTTCTCATTACCCATGACAAAAGTTTTATACAACTGGTTCCATATGTGTTGTAATTGATGTGTGTTCTTATGATTCTTTTATTTATACATGTATCGTGCAGGGCCCTCGTTGACTGTGTTTCAGTCACTGAACAGGAATCCCTGGGTGAAGAAGACGAATAAAATACAATTAATAAAATAAAAGCGCATATTTTGACATGAAAAAGTCCACGGTGCGCTCGTGCTATGAACATGCATTTTAATGTCATGATCAATATGTACATGTATAGTTCTTTGCTGTATTTCTTCATGTATTTTTCTTTTCAAATATAATCATGCACGTGTACATTTCATTCTTAAAAGTAAATTTTTCGTAAAGTTGTATAATATGTGGGCGGGGTATTTTCATTGTTTTAAAAAGTACTGTTTGCTAAGATTCATGCATGTTTGAAATAAAGATTTTGAAATTGTTTCGGCTGAAGGCAGTGCATGAGTGATATTATTATCTAGGTGTCAATACGGTTACAGATATATCTTGTACATGAGTTCTGAGTTTTTTTTACGGTGTGTTTAGCAAACTGTAATGCAAGATAAAGGCTGGTGATAAGAATTCTGGATAGAAATCTGCGGCCTTATCTCATAAACGGAATTCATTTAGAGAAAGTTTATTTTATGTAAAAGGGAAGCTTTACCATAAAGCCCGTTTAAAGCTCTTAATAATTTAACTTTAATAATCAATGAATGTGAGGGCGTTAATGAGATATCAAGTAGACCCATATTGCCCTCGCCAATATTCGGGGGAGTCGGTGCAATATACTATATGATTATGCATGTACTCATGTACCATATAACATGTCAAGCTTAGTTTCTACATGAACAGACGGGAGGGGGGGGGGGGTGGAGAAACCACCCTTACCGCGAGCTCCAAGACCAACGGGAGAGAGAGAGAAGAAGAAGAAAAAAAGTAAAAGAATGGAAAAGCACAATAAAATGTATACCTAATAATTTGGGTTTTCAATTGAAAGGGAAGTTCCAGAATAAAGATTAAACTATTGATGACGGCCTGTTACAATCCGACAAAAAAAATGAATAAAAATGGCGATAGCGTGACGTCACAGAAGAGCACGTCCTCCATGCGTCATGGGATATGAATTGACAAAACGCAATTTTCCCCAAAACATTGACGTGATATTATTTTATGCTGTGGATACACCATTAGGTGTATCGTTTAATACTACTTTTATGGAAAAATAATACTTTTGAATATATGATGGAATTCATGTTTTTATAACTGCTCGCCTGTCATGACGTCAGAAATTGAAAATATCATAACTCTCCTATTGATGGATTTTCGTCAAATTCCAACCAAATTTTATTTCATTTTTCTTTCAAAAGTGCACAATCTTAGAAATTGTGCCCCATACTTCATGTTGTTCCCATGTTTTTAATGGCTTATTGTGTCCCTTCATTCTGTTATGAAAAAGGTGAACATGACTCGGTGAGATATCACGGTCTCTGCGTTGAGACTAATGCTTAGATGCATTTTGATGAGGGACATCGTTTGCGGAGCAAGGAGGGAGAGGGTTGTAGAGGCACATTTCGGGGATTCCCCAAGTTAATCCATGTCCTCCATCTTGACGCACGCGACAAGGATCGTTCGAATTTTGTAACCTTTGACAAGAGCGTTATTTTATATCAAGCTGACCTCGTAAAATCGACTCATCAATATCCGTGCACCAAGGCAATGATACACTCAGTCCTATAATTGTTTCGGGAGTTACTACGCATTTCTGTCGATCGCTGATTTCCACGTGACGGAATTTTCATTCATTCGTGGATGTCATTGGATAATACACATTCTAGTCCTACATGTACCGAGGGCTTAGAATGGGTGTCTGGTGATCATTCGGTTTGGGTAAGTAGGCCCATATATGTGCATTAATATGATATTATTCTCATACATCGAGGAGGATAGGAATTTTCATCACCGTATATTACACTTTTATAGATTTAGATCTCATATCTTGAAACATGCATTGACCCGCAGTGGTAGAGGGTTGACTGCCGGTCTCTATGAAATGAAGTTGATAATTATTGATTATTACTAGATTATTTGATAATCATGTTACTCCATATTTCACCAGAGTGAATTCTAATGTCCTATAGGCCTATAATTTTTACGCTAGATCAAACATTGTTCTGTGTTTTGGAAGTAGGAAATGGTTATAATATCCGCTGTAAATTATTGTGGATGTTTGAATGATTGTTTCCTTTTGTGATAGGGCCCTAGGTGACCTAGAGGGGTACATGGGGGGGGGGGGTGGCAGGGTGTATTGACCCATGCACCCCTACTATTTTTTTTCTTCAGATTTTTATATAACATTAAATTAGGATAATTGTCATGATCCAAATAACATTGAAGATTGAATGATTATTACAAATTTAATGTCATAGTTTTAAACAGTGGCGTACAGATCGGGTTAGGGGGCTTGGGGAAGCTAACCTTTCCGAAAAATAAAGACGATAAAAGGAAAGAAAAGAAGAGATACACCCTGAAAATTGTTTTACCCCCAAACGTTCCCGTCGCTCGTTCGCATTTTGTGTGTGTGTGCAATGCGCAATATCTGGCCATTCAACATTTCGGGCTTCTTCTGACGGGCTTCGTCATTCTTATTATACAAAAAAAAAACATTAAATTATCGTGTCAATCATAGTCATACCTCCGTTTTAAATCAACATTCCCCTTCCATGCCTTCTGTGTAACACAAGCTGAACTCAGTTAATCTTTTAAACGTAGGTTTTAGGAGTATTTCTTTGTAAATGAAATATAGATTTTTGTTTTGTTTTTACTTCATTTTCGATTTCGCCATTTTTAAAAATTAATTTCTAAGCAATTTAAGATTTTTCCCCAATGTACGGTACGGTATGTATTCTGTAGAACTTAATTTTGTTTAGGTTAATTGGGTTCGTGGCACAAGTTTTTCAAAACTTTGCATGATCCCACTTCATTTCCTTTATAATTATGGTAAGTTTTTTTGTATATGTTTGCTAAAAAATTGTGTTTTTCATTATTGGTATTAAATTAATTTCAATTCCGATCAATGCGTCATTTGTGGGAAGTTTATAGATTTCCGTTTTGGTCATATGTCGAAGGTGCCTGCATATAGCCCCCGGATATAGCCCATTGTGATTATAATTTTATTCTTGCTTTAGAAATCATGATGGAGATTTGAAAGTTCAGTATGTATTTCTATAATAGATCAGCCTATTCTATACACTATCATCTCTATTTTTGTTGATTATGATATATTTTGGGTATTTGGTCACATATCTATTTTTTCTTACAGAAATGCATCTGGCAACATGGCATATAAAATAATTGTCCACATCGTCATCTTCCAATTGATGGCAGTCAGTTCCAATACAGACCAAGGTAATATAATATGCGTTGTAAAAAAAACCCTGACGTTCCACAATCAAGCATAATGCCGAAAATGTTACAATAAAATACTAAGCGCAAACCGACTACATTTTTTTTCGAGACCTGTTATTGAATTGCAATTGAAGGGAAGTTTATTGCAATGCATAGGCCTATACATATTGGTATATGATGAGAGGCGCAATCCCACACCGTTCAAACGTGTAAGTCAAGCCTCTTGCTTTAAATAAGTAGCATTGTATTATGGTGTGTTAGTGTGGTATACATACACAATGCAGGATACGAAGAAATATTAAACACAGGAAGTGAAAGGGAAAGAAGATTGGGAAAGGCAGGAAGATCATGTATAGTTGAGTTAGAAAACGAGTGAGAGAGAGAGATAGAGAGAGAGAGAGAGGGAGGGGGGGGGGGGGGTGAGGGCAGACAGAGAGGGATACACAAGGCGGAGAGAAGGATTCTCTTTCCATAATGCCCTATGCGTTAGCACCCGGAGGGTGGGGGGGGGGGGGTGACCGCCTCAATTATTTTATTAGGCCCCAAAATAAAGTGGGACAACCCTAAGGGGAACCAAATATAAAAGAAGAAGAAAGAAAGATTAAAAGGGAATCTATATATCGCAGTTTTATGATACCCTATAAAAATGATAAAAAGTTTCAGTATTATTTTCTTACAAGGAAATTACCGCGAAAGCGTAATTTCCGGCCCTGGGTTACACGTACAACGAAGAAAGCGTAAAATAAAACGAAAGACTCGGTTATACTGAAAATAATTTAAAGGACAAGTCCACCCCAACAAAATCTTGATTTGAATAAAAAGAGAAAAATTCAACAAGCATAACACTGAAAATTTCATCAAAATCGAATGTAAACTAAGAAAGTTATGGAATTTTAAAGTTTCGCTTATTTTCAACAAAATAGTTATATGAACGAGCCATTTACATCCAAATGAGGGAGTTGATGACATCACTCACTCACTATTTCTTTTGTATTTTATTACATGAAATATAAAATATTGTTATTTTCTCGTAATTGTCATGTGAAATGAAGTTTCATTCCTCCCTGAACATGTGGAATTCCATTTTTCATCATTTTGTGCTTCAGGCAAGGAGGTCCTAATGGTCAAATTCGTAAAAACTGAAATATTGTATAATTCAAACTATAAAAAACCAAATAAATAGTGAGTGAGTGACATCATCGACTCTCTCATTTGGATGTAACTGGCTCGTTCATATAACTATTTTGTTGAAAATAAGCAAAACTTTGAAATGTCATAACTTTCTTATTTTACATCCGATTTTGATGAAATTTTCAGCATTGTGCTTGTCTAATTTTTCACTATTGATTCAAATCAACATTTTTCTGAGGTGGACTTGACCTTTAAAAGTCCCCAATTGTCAATGATGCAAGTCAAAGTGGAAAGTCCGCGGAATGTTGCCAAAGACATGTGACCTGTAAAACATGGGGCTTTTACATTGCTTTAGTAAAATAACGCAATTTTCACTGCAAAATTGGGCTATAAAAGTTACGATTTGCTTCATAAAGAAAGTTTGTGTACAATGTTACGTCATTTTGGGTCCCATACCCTTTTCAAAATCCACTGGCGCTGTTATCTATGGAGCAGTTTTGATATTGGCAGGTTCTTTCAGTTTTGAACAATGTCATGGTAAAGAAAGAGCTCGCATGTGTTTTGGTTAAAATGATTCTTTGTGATGTGTAATCAGGTAATACATGTAGTTCAATGCAAGGTTGTGTGAATATTCACCCATGAGCATACCACCTATTTACTCACCCCCTCCAAATTTACATATTATGTTTTTACTTAACATTGGGTTGATGCTAACTCAACCTTTGTAGAGTTAGATTTCCTTTTAAAATTATAACATCAATTGATTTTTTTTCTGGTACAAAAAAAATGATAAATTTAAAATGGTACTTATTCAAAAAATAATAATAACTAGGATTGCATTCATAGAGCAATGCTTTAATCATGAACAGGAAAAATGCATGATGGTGAAAAACTTCTGTAGAAAAAAAGCACGTAATGAGCGTATTGTTTATCAAATCAAATGATTGATCTGCTGAGGGATTAAGATAAATAATAATAAGTTCTTCTTGTTTCTGTGACAATACTATACCACAAGGGTATCGCAGCAACTGCTGTGTGATGTTGGCCTATGAAAAAAAATCATAGACAGACCGGGTGTGTGTTTCATGAAGCTGTTCGTAAGCATGGTAAGTTAAGAGTTACTTTAAGAACGACTGGTAAACCTTTCTTACGCTCTTAATAATCACCAGTGAACACTTAATGGTGAATGTCATTTCCAGAAGAAAGGATCGCCAGTCGTTCCTTAAAAGACAAGTCCACCTCAACAAAAACTTGATTTGAATAAAAAGGGAAAAAATCAACAAGCATATCACTGAAAATTTCATCAAAATCGGATGTAAAATAAGAAAGTTATGGCATTTTAAAGTTTCGCTTCATTTCACAAAACAATAATATGCACATCTCGGTCGGTATGCTAATGAGGAACTGATGACATTACTCACTCGCTATTTCTTTTGTATTTTATTATATGAAAAATGAAATATTTCTATTTTCTCGTCATTGTCATGTGAAATGAAGTTTCATTCCTCTCTGATCACGTGGAATTCCATTATTTTAACATTTTGTGCTTCAGGCAAGGAGGTCCTAATTGTCAAATTTGTAAAAATTGAAATATTGTATGATTCAAACAATAAAAAAACAAAAGAAATAGTGAGTGAGTGACATCATCGACTCTCTCATTTAGATGTAACTGGCTCGTTCATATAACTATTCTGTTAAAAATAAGCGAAATTTTGAAATGTCATAACTTTCTTATTTTACATCCGATTTTGATGAAATTTTCAGCATTGTGCTTGTCTGATCTTTCTCTATTGATTCAAATCAACATTTTTCTGAGGTGGACTTTAAAGGTCATTTAAAGTCGCTTTTAACTTACGGACAGCTTTATGAATCACTCCCCTGGTGGTATCTGTGTTACTCTTGCGGTATAGTATCGTTGTAGAAACATGAAAAACCTATTATTTAGCGTATTGTTTGTTGTTTCTTTGACTAGTTTTTCACATATCGGAAGGACAGGATGTGACATTACCATGCACCGCTACTGTTGAAAATACTAATCTACATTCGCTATACTGGCAGAAAGATGACGTCACAGTTTACTCCATGAGAAACAATATGGTGGTTATTAACAGTCGGAATTACTCGATTACGAATGGAATCTCTCTACGAATATCGGATCTCGTAGAAACCGATTCTGGAAATTACTCCTGCAAAGTAGTAGATTTGACAGTAATAAATGGCAGGCCAGTTCAGTTGAAGGTCATAGGTATGTACATGCACGAAAAATATATTTTTCAGTAATAGTTATGTCAAAGGGAGTGTGATAAACTTAAAGGGGAAGTTTACCCTGACAAAATGTGTATTGTTAGTCGTAGAAAAAGTATTATTGAAGGTTTTAAGGAATATCCTTCAAATATTAACAAGGTTATTAGAAATGCATATTTTTATTTTTTACGTCATATGCCAGCAGCTGTCCATGTTACACGAATAAAAATAAATCAATGAAATGCCGTTTTCTCAAAAAGAATAATGGTTTTCATTGTCCCTTCATCATTTATACAACAATAAAATATTGAAATTCATAACTAAAAATTGAAATTGAACATTTTGAAATAAAGAAATTCAAAATAAAAAGAATGAAAAATACAAAATTGAAAACAAAAAATCATGTATTTTCTTTTACATAACATGTGCGGAAGCTGCTCGTTTATGACGTCACAAATGCTTAAAATCATTAATAAAATTCTAGTAATTTTCTTACTATTTGATGGATATTTCTCAAACCTTCATCAATATATCACATCATTTTTTATTGATTTTTACAACAAACTTTTCTTACTAGTGAAATTTCCCTTTAAAGGAAAGATTGATATCTAACTGTAAAAAAAAGAAAGATATATAAAGAGAGACAGAGAGGGGGGGGGGGGGCCACAAATGTAACAACACTTTACCCACAAATGTAATAATTTTTGATCGCCCACAAATGTAATAACACTTTACCCAGAAATGTAATAACGCCCACAAATGTAATAACACTTTACCCCCAAATGTAATAATGCACTTTACCCACAAATGTAATGATGACTTTACCTACAAATGTAATAAATTTGAAGTGATTTTTGGCGAATTCGTTCTAAACTTATATCCTATTGTAATGCGTTCATATAGCACAAAAGTTCAAAGTCTTTTTTCCAGACCCGGTTAATGAAATATTACAGTACAAGTCCAAGTCTTTTTCCAGACCCGGTTTTTCAAAATTACAATATACGTCCAAAGTCTTTTTACCAGACCTGGTTGTTTCAAAATTATAATATACGTCCAAAGTCTTTTTTCCAGACCCGGTTAATTCAAAAATTATAATGCAAGTCCAAAGTCTTTTTTTTCAGACCCGGTCGTTTCAAAAGTTATAATATACGTCGGTGAGGGGTAAAGACAACACTCTAAACCCAAGCCAATTTTGAAGATTGGTCTCAGCTGTCATTTTTTTAAATATTTCTTTATCTTTTAAATAACCGGGTCCAGACGAAAGACTAAGCATAATACTCGTGTTATTCCACAAGAATAAGAATATGAGTCTTTTGGTTTTAGGATTGTTTAAATCATTTTTAAATCACCGGGTCTGGAATAAAGACAACGCTCTAAACATGTGCTCTTCTACATGCATGGTCTTAATTTGGAGGATTGTTGGTTCTTAGATTCGTTGTTGGGGGTTGAGTTTTATTGATTTTTTATTCCTGAAATAATTGTGTCTGGAGGAAAGTCGATCTTCGACAATCGGTCTTCATGTTGTTCCACATTAATTAGATTATTGAGTATTCGTTTTAGAATATTTGTAAAAAACTGTTTTATTTTTCAAATAGTAACCAAGTCTGGAGAAAGGATGTCTGCTATACCCACGCGTTATTACAATGTTTTGTAGGGGTAGTAGTATTGTTTAAAAAAGACATATTTTTACTGGGTAAAACTTTGGAAATTTGGTCTTAGATTCGAAGTTTTTCAGTTACTTTTTTTTAATAGCCGGGTCTGGAGGAAAGAGTACATTTTAAAACTCGTGTTATTCCACGAGAATAATAATATAAGGTCTTATGTTAGAAGATTTTTTTTCTTAACTGTTTTAGGTCTGGAATAAAGACAACACTCCAAACCTCTTTTAAAACAGGTTCTTAGGTTGAAGGTTTATTTGGTCTTAGACTTTGATTTTTTTTTAATCTTACTATTAGCGTTTTTTAAAGAAAAAAATGGTCGGGCTGAAAGACTACGCTATATCCAGCATTAATAAGATTATGGGGTCTTTATACTGTTTTTAAACTGTTGTTGATAATGTTTAAATAACAGGTAACCGGGTCTTGAGAAAAGACTACGCTTGATTCTCAATTCACTCTTGGTGCATATATTCACAATATACACCGTATAAGTTGAAACAACAACAAAGACATTAATTCCACCAGAGTTTTAATTAACTGGGTCTGGAGAAAAGACTAAGCTCGATTCCCATTTTTTCTCAGGAATATCATTATTTTTGAAATAACTGGGTCAGGAAAAATATTTTGGACTTATTAAAATTCTTGAAACAACCGGGTCTGGAAAAAAGACTTTGGACTTATATCACAATTTTTTAAACAACCGGGTCTGGAAAAAAGACTTTGGATTTATATTATAATTTTTTAAACAACCGGGTCTGGAAAAAAGACTTTGGATATATATTATAATTTTTGAAACAACCGGGTCTGGAAGAAAGACTTTGGACTTGTACTCTGATGTTTTATTAACCCGGTCTGAAAAAAAGACTTTGCACTTTTGTGCTATATGAACGCATTACTATAGGATTTTAGTTTAAAATGGATTCGCCAAAAATCCCTTCAAATTTATTACATTTGTGGGTAAAGTCATTATTACATTTGTGGGCGATCAAAAATTATTACATTTGTGGGTAAAGTGTTATTACATTTGTGGGTATTATTACATTTGTGGGTAAAGTGTTATTACATTTGTGGGCGTTATTACATTTGTGGGTGCAACGGGGGGGGGGGGGCATCGTATTTTTTCTTTGCCATTTTGAAGTGATTGCACTGTAAAAAACTGTGGTGTTAAAACTGACACCAATTGGTGTTAATAGAGGACCACACCCCGAGGTGTTAAAATTACACCCTAGAGATTGAACATAACACCAAAGAGTGTAAATGTAACAACCAAAGGTGTTGTAATAACACCTATAGGTGTAAAACTAACGCCACCAATTTGACACCGGTGTAAAATAACTGGTGTGGTCCTCTATGTACACCGGTTAACACCACAGTTTTTGCTGTGTGCGATTTCTCATCGAGTGTGCTTACTGGATATATGCATGTAGACCAGGGGAGCGTTTCATGAAAGTAATTGTCAGACGTTTTATCCGACGAGTCCTGTTTTATCCGACAGTTACTATAGTAACGGTGCTTCTCAACCAATCAGAATCCAGGGAAGTTGTCAGATCTGACAACTTGTCGGACGAAAATATTGATGAAACGCCCCCCTGACAAATGCCTGAGATGGCTAAAAGACCTGATGTTATATTTTTCTCTTAAAAATGCATGCTGTAGAATGATCTTGGTTGTTTTTTTTTAAATTTTTCTATAGGTGGAAAGAAAGCAGAAATGAACGTTGGCACTACAGAAGAAACTACAAACTCTGCTTTATCGATATGGTTGCCAATCGTCATTATACTTATCATCATTACTTTCGCTGTCCTGATAATATTTGGGGTTTACAGATACCGCAAAAAAGGTTTGTTTCCTTTCTTCACCTGCTATTAGAGTAATATTTCTCTGTCTTTAATAATATAAGTCACATACGAGACTCTTCTACAAATTGTAAGAATTGCGTTGTTAAAGTCACATCTAAAAGATAAAAGATGCCTCACCGGGTGTTGAAATAAACCAAATAAATACCCTCACTTGACCTGCCACCTTAAAAACAAGAATATGCCACCAGGAAAGGTTCTCTGTGAAAAAGTTAAAACAAATGTATATGGTTTCAAAGAAGTAAAAATATGAAAAGTATCTCATCTGAAATAGTAATTCGGGCCCGACGCTCTACCCAAATCCTTTGCTTATTTGCTGATTTCTCAGCAGTTACACAATTTCTTCCAGAATCCTTTGGCACATGCGTTTTATTTATACTAACAGACACTTTGGTGGTCATTTCATTGGATTCTGTACGAACTCATTTTGATATCGTTACCAAAACTAGCATTATTGTTTTTTCAATGGAAATCATCAGGGACTAATTTGGGGTCTGCATGCACTGTCTTACGGAATGTTGTGTAATTTCGGAACCGCGTAGCCGGAGGTCACAATTTTGGTCTCAAAAGTTGTGCGAGACTTAAAAGTCAGCGAGTGATGAGGTCAAAAATGTCGCATGGCGGATTTATCGCGAAAAATATCGAGGGGGGCTGAATCAGCCCCCCAGTCTTCTTAGGGTTAAACTCTCATTGATTTTCTTCTTAATTGTAAGTATTGTTGATTAAATTTGCCAAGTTTAGGATGGACCTCTTTTCTTAAACTCGATAAAAATCCTCAAAATTTATGAGTGTCTTACTTTATTTGTTTATTTTCTATACAATTACTATTTTATTTATTTCATTTATTTATTTTTATCTATTTATTTACTTTATTTCATTAATTTATTAATTCATTTTTATTTATTTCATTTACTTTATACACATTGATGTACAGAAGTGAGGTTTTTTTTTGCTTAACATGATTTGAGACCTTTTAACCAGGTACATTACATGAATGTTAAGAATATACTTATTTCATACAAAACTTAACATTATTTAAAACAAAGAAGTTGTTGATCATCACGCTTGTTGAGATGAAATGAGGAGGGGGGGGGGGGTAATCAAATGAATATGGGCGGAAATCTGTCCCCAAAGATAGGGGACCAGATACTAGAAAATTGGACAAGCCAAGCCAAAAAAGAAAGAAAAAAGGTATTATCCGAAATGCAAGGTAATTTTAAACCCCCCAAAAATTGACAAGCAAAATAAAAGAAAAAAAAGAAAGTTTTTCATAAAAAATGTACGGTCATTTAATAAAAAAATACAAATATACTATTTCGATTGTTAAGTTATGTATTTTTCTCCATCAGACCAAAATTAGTAGGGGGACATTTTATATTGTGCCCCCCTACTATTTTTGGTAGGGGGACGCGTCCCCCCTCTCCCCCTCGGATTTCCGCCCATGCAAATGAAAGGTCACTAGAACTACGGATATGCACATCACTAAAATGTCTATAGAGGCAGTATGATGATTACATTAAGTAGAATATGAGTGAAAAAATCCTAAACACGATATGATAGAACTTGAATAAATATAAGCAAAATCATACAAAATCATGTCTGGATAGGAATACCAACCTAATTTTCAATGAGCTTCAACTTTTCTTTTTTTGTTACATTAATCAGGAATTTCATTCGTGTTTCGAGACGGCAGATTTCAACGAACGACTACGGTAATGTACAATCGTTTAAATCTGTTTCATGCCAGATTATGTCGTAATTTTATAGATATGAAATAATCTATAAATATATCCCTAAACTAATTGTATAAATGATATCTAATAGGCATGCAAGTATCTTTATAAAGAACAAAGCTGGAATTTATTTAAGAAAACAGACATTTAGTTAAGTTTTAGTATTAGCAAAAACAGAATAAAAATGTGAGACGGCCAAATCCGAAGAATCCCAAAATAAGGGTAAAAATGTTGTAATCATATATAGGCCTACTAAAATGATGTTAAGCGCTATATCAATGGTCCATAATACAGTAGTCGTTAACAGTTTTACAATCAGGCAGGATTGCATTATTTATTGATGATTTAATTGAAAACTTTAAACACCTCTTTGATTGTTAAGCAATAAGAGTCTACTGTGAAGTTCATAATATAAAGTAAATCGTTGTATAAGACGTTTACGCCAAAACATTGCTAGAATAATGCTACTAGATTGAATCTATTACACTGCCATGACTGCATATTGTACTCCTGCATGCACCTACAACCCATATTTAATATCAAACTTGAATATTACATCTTGATTTCAATCAATCAATTCATTTATTTGACATCCTTTAAAAACATACAAACATAATTATATACAAGTATAATATAATACAACAACAGAGGAGTAAAAGAATTTATATCACAGTATAAGCAATAAAAATGGCAGAAATATGAAGAAATGAAATGAAAATGAAGCGGATGTATTAAGTCAGAAAGGCCATTGACCTGTCAAAGCCGACTCCTTATATTACTTCATAACGGTACGATAAAAAATACAAATAGAATAGTGGCCAAAAATGAATAGATTACAGACACGAATATATCGATTTTACAATGAAAATCTTGTCCGTAGGAGACTGTTTATTTTCTACATTTTTGTATCTTAACAGCCTATGTCTGATAATGCATTAGATGACTTGAGATTTAGTACCCTTCAACATCGTATGAAGAGCGTTGAAGAGGATTTACACAGCGTTGATGTCCCTTTGAAAGATTTCAATGAAGAAGTTGTAAGTAATGTGATTACGCACATTTCTTGTGAAAGAGTTGGTTTTCATATTCGATAAGCCTATTATGAGTTAAGGAAATTGTCAATTATCAAATTTCGTTTAATCTACAGTCAACTATGCGAATTTTATGCCAAAAGTTGAGTGTAATATGTTCTCTGTTTATTTCTGTGTTTTGACATCCCCTGATTTTTGTTTAATAATATTGTTTCATGTTATGCTAAATAAACAAATAAGGAATTGGGCAATGGAAACACGGTTTTTCATCACGAAAACATCTAAAGAAGCGGATACTTTGCTCTAAAACACATTAAGAAGAACAAACAAATCGTTAGATTGATTGACTTCGAATTCGGGTCCGATGTTCACATTTTTGTTTGAGATCTTACCCATTTTTTGTCACATGGGACCTAATTTCTAATGGGGTATGGCACCAACAGACCCGGCATAATATGACCCTGAAATTATTCCGAATGAGATTATTGTGAAAAAAAAAATAGTGTCTCGAAATATGCACGAAATACAAGAGGAACAATTTGGAAGTCTGGTGAAAAAATTTCATTCGCCCACTTTATATCAGCCCACCACTTTTTTAATAAAATAAGGGTTTAATAATAACTGAATATCATTATGCCTGAATGTTCTCCCAATTTGATGCATCAACAATCCCAAGCTTTAATCATGCATGTCTTGTTCGAGCGATTGACATTTATTATGTCTCCATTTTTTGGTCAAATTTGCATTTCATGCAAACCTATCTCTTTCCTGGCTCTGGTCTTTCAGATCTTTGCAGATGCACCTGAGCTGTCGTTTATTCTGGTCGGACAAGTTTTACTCGATGATCTGCGTTCGTCGTCAGAAAAGGAGAAGAAATCGCTAAAAGCTGTCATTATTCGACTTCTAAAGAAACGTGCGAAACCTTACAAAGAATGCCAGTTACCAACTGATGCAAGTACCCCTCTCAATGCGTCGTTGTTACAGAGCGTGAGTTCAATAACTTTGGAATTTTTATCCATGTCAACCCGGTTTGCCGGTTTATTTGTCAAATCGCTATGCGTCTAAGTCAAACCATTACCTGCCATGTCAAAGCAGTGTGAGTCTGGTCGAACCGATATGTATCATTAGCCAGGGGGGGGGGGGCTTGTCCTCGAATAGTTCTATCACATACGGGAAAAATAGGAAATCGAAAAAAAAATAATTGAAATGGATATCATGTTAAATGTGGTCACAAAACTAACCTTACATTAACACGGAGAGAGGGTTTGACGACTCGCCACGATTTTGTCGTAATATATCTCTCCCCCTCTTCCTCCCCAACTACACAGCAAAAACTATGGTGTTAACCGGTGTACATAGAGGACCGCACCATTTTTTTACACCGGTGTTAAACTGGTGGTGTTAGTTTTACACATATAGGTGTTATTACAACACCTTTACATTTACACTCTTTGGTGTTACGTTTAATCTCTAGGGTGTAATTTTAACACCTCAGGGTGTGGTCCTATATTAACACATATTGGTGTCAGTTTTAACACCGCACTTTTGACAGTGTAGTTTCCTCCTCTCTCTATGCAATATAATATTTGAAAAGATTGAACAATAACTGATTTTGAAATAATTTTATATTGACAGTCTATGAGGGAGAGTATGACCAAGGATGGTTCAACTGATAAAGACCTTGCCTTCGTGGAGCTTGTGCTTCAGAAACTGGATCAGATTCTTGATGAAACAGACAGAGACGAATGTGAGATCCTCATCACTAAACCAGACCTCAGGGAGATCACAGATGAATCTCAGATACCGGATTATGAAGGGAATAGAATCATCAATAGGGTAAGTGCTTTTACTCGCTAAAACACAAAATGAGGTTTAAAGGTCAAGTCCACCTCAGAAAAATATTGATTTGAATTAATAGAGAAAAATCAGACAAGCACAGTGCTGAAAATTTTATCAAAATCGGATGTAAAATAAGAAAGTTATGACATTCGCTTATTTTTAACAAAATAGTTATATGAACGAGCCAGTTACATCCAAATGAGAGAGTCGATGATGTCACTATTTCTTTTGTTTTTTATTGTTTGAATTATACAATATTTCAATTTTTACGAAATTGACAAGGACCTCCTTGCCTGAAGCACAAAATGTTAAAATAATGGAATTCCACGTGTTCAGGGAGGACTGAAACTTCATTTCACATGAACATGACGAGAAAATAAAAATATTTGATAATTAAAACAATAAAAAACAAAAGAAATAGTGAGTGACATCATCGACTCTCTCATTTTGATGTAACTGGCTTGTTCATATAACTGTTTTGTTAAAAATAAGCGAAACTTTGAAATGTCATAACTTTCTTATTTTACATCCGATTTTGATGAAATTTTCAGTATTATGCTTGTTGAATTTTTATCTTTTTATTCAAATTAAGTTTTTGTTGGGGTGGACTTGTCCTTTAAGGAGTGCTCCCTGATGATAATTTTTTTTTTATAAGTAGCGGAATTAGAAAAAAATATTGATGATGAAGATTTGATAAAAGATTAATCAAAGAATAACGGAGTGATGAGTTTTTGAAGTTTAGATTGTGTGACGTCACAGATAAGCAGTTCCTACTCTGATATAGATTCCATGAATGTCATCACAAAAATGAAAGTGATTTTATCTGTTACTTGTTAATTAGGAAATGTAATTAGATATTTTCACATTCCCCCCTTCAATCAAGTATTTGTATTCATCACAATAAAGTAAGATTACATTTATACGTAATTATAGAGGGAAGCTCCATCATGGTGTCTCAAAAAAATCAAATGCATAACTTTTTAATATTTCGAAGGATTTTCATCAAACATTGTCCAATATTATTTTTGTATTTTCCTGCTTTTATAACAATTAACTCATTGTCATTCCCCTTTAATGGCATAAAGGAAAGTTAATTTGTTTTTCAATCATGCTGCTTAGGCAACTACGCCATGTCGCCATCAACGACGAAAGTCTGATAAAAAAGGCCTCTCATACATGTCAAATTAATGACAGCTTATACATAAACAAATGTGTTATTCATTAAAAGAATACGTTTCTTTTATTGCATAAACGGTACAATAACCATCTGATTTCGTGGATAGATTGTGTACGTGGGATGCTAATGATTATCGGCAAGGGATTAAAAATATTACTTGGATTCAGCGAAATAATAAAAGTACATTTTTTTTTCATTCATATGAGACAGAAGAAAGGAAGGGAAAAAAAGATGATACTTGAATCTTTATATCAAATCCTTGAAGTCTATAGTATAACCGATCGACCCAGTTTCCAAGCATATTTTTCCATACACTGTAAAAACTGTGGTGTTAAAACTGACACCAATCGGTGTTAATAGAGGACCACACCCCGAGGTGTTAAAATAACACCCTAGAGATTGAACATAACACCAAACAGTGTAAATGTAACAACCATGATAGTTGTTGTAATGACACCTATAGGTGTAAAACTAACACCACCAATCTAACACCGGTGTAAAATAACTGGTGTGGTCCTCTATGTACACCGGTTAACACCACAGTTTTTGCTGTGTACCTTCACTTCACCTGTTTCAGTCAACCCAGCTGCAGACCAGCATGAGATCGTCGATGAATAGGAGCCGACAAGCATGTAGTATAGAATCTTCAGTCATAAGGGAAGAACTAAGAACAAAGACACCACCAGAGCGCATTGATGCGCGTAATGCTATCTGTCGGATAATCCTTGAAACAATGGAAAAGGGACGGAGAGCTAAACTTCTAAATCGCAGCGATGTATCAACGGTGAGTCTTGTCAATGGAGACGGTCTGCAAGATGTGAACATTAATTCAGAAATATGTATGATAATGTACTTATGTAGTACCACAAGCAAGTCTTATGCTTGTTTTTATGTTCATTAGTGCATTTGGACCACTTAATTTCAAACGTCTTCCTCTCGTAGATACAATAACAGTTAATGTGGACAAAAAATTGAATTATAGCGCACTTCTCGTGGTAATACAGCAGCAAATAATAATATAGCGATTATTTCCGATTGAATGCTTTGTACTTAAGAGAAGTGAAATATACGTATTGAAAAAAAAATCATGACATTTTTTATCATAACGAAAAATAATGAGTGTGTGACGTCATTATTTCATCCTATGCTCACTGCTAGTGTTGCAGCTGCCGTAACCTCACAAATTATAGAATAGAAACTTGCCATTGATTTTTTCTTATCCATATTTGAAAGGAAATTTAAGCGTTATGCTTGTAAGATTGTAAGTTTTGCCATCCTAAACAAACACAGTCAATGAATACCGTTGTAAATCAAAGTGAAACGGTCGATCATATTTTAAATCTACAATAATTTAAACGGTATTTATTTCATTTTTGTATTTCTTTTTTTTTGTTGGCAGTACACCGAGGATTTTTTCCATAGTCCTGACGATCTTGTCGATGATGTAGCTCGAGTTGTTGCTCTCTGGGCTAGTAAGATAGCCAAACTAGATGATGATATCAACACTAAAATAGAAGAGTATCTCTTCCCTCTACCAACAAGGTTATCCGAAACGGCAAGTTTGATTTTTATCATTGGTGTTATTGGCGAACTGAAAATGTAAGGGATCTTGTCAAAACATCAATCTATTATTACAGTTTGACGCAAGATTCTACTGTATTTTAATAAGATACGTAAGCCCTAGGGGGGAAAAACATCCTCATTAAAAGCGAAGGAGACGCGTTTCTCCGTCCTTTTAATTTTTTGGAATGATGATATATATTTCTAATCCTACTTCACTTTTAACGTTAGATTTAATCCAGTACCATGTAGATATCCCCCGAGACTTGTCCTCTTGGGCAAAAATTATATTCAAGGAAAAGTGTCATTCATTAGTTTACACTGTATAATAGCGTTAATTGCGAACTTTACGCGACGCCTTTTGAATGGAATTCATCAAAACAAAACTCAGGGGAACGCTGCACTCATTAATCTTATTGTCCGCAAAGTAATGATCAGGCTTAGTTTGAAACATATTCCTTGGCTGGTCTTTGGAAAAAAACAAGAAAAACAAAACACAATTGTTGATTGAGTGACATCCTAATCCCTGATGATACTCGGTATACAGGGACAATACTTGGCATATAGTCAATAATCTCCTTAATTGCCTATTTTTGCGCGATTGTGACGATGATGTGTATGAACATGAAGGTATGCAATGTGACAATGATAATATTAATTTAATCTTCTTATATTTTACATTTGAAAAGTGCTGGCTGGGTTACTTGTATTTTTTTTGACAAATGATCTATTTCTTTTCTTGGCGAAATTTTCAGCCGATTCTCACCCAGTGAAAGTCCGACTCCGGATCCGCGCCTGCTGTAATCATTCCCATAGTCCCACGGAAATAAGCGCCAACAACCACTCGTGCAATTACAGAATACACTTGCAAGATCTAATTAAGAAGGGACACACTGAACGAGAGATTTAAATAATTAGCTGGAATTCAACAAGTTTTTTATCAGCTCAATAGTTTACATTTATTGGAACTTTAACTTCAATAAATATTTCTTCACCTACATGTACTTCTTTAACCATTTTATTATTGTTAATTTTTTTTTATTTCTTGATACTCACAGAAACAAATTTCAGACACATCAAAGCAGCCAGTTGATACAGTGAACCAAGGATCCACATCAAAGCAAGATAAGAACAACGTACAGGGAGCTGAGAAGGAGCAAGCGGCTGCTGGAGAATGCAATGATTTGTCCATACCAAAGAGAGAAGATGATGATCAACTCGGTGATGAAGTCATTGGTGAACCAGTTAACGAACAGAACGATGAGTCGATGAAGGGGCTACAAGCTGAATCAACCGATAAGGCAGTGGATAACGAGGCAATCAGCTTAGACGACTCTTTCCAGAAATAGGAAGCTTTATGATTCAGTCTTTTTTCACTCAGCAATACACGTTCGTCTTTTCCTTCTGCAGATTTCATCGGCATAGTTATTGTTTGATTCTCTTCATCTCAGTTTTTTTATTTAAAAAATAATTGTATGATTTCATTACATATATCTTATTTTAACACGGTATACACACTTTAGCCAATGGCTGTTCTTCTTTTCGCCGTTTGCTTCTCCATATTTCCACATTCACTTAATTGCATA
Organism: Lytechinus variegatus; assembly: GCF_018143015.1. NCBI lineage: Eukaryota > Metazoa > Echinodermata > Echinoidea > Temnopleuroida > Toxopneustidae > Lytechinus > Lytechinus variegatus. Next base: position 29,869,203 of record NC_054750.1, read on the forward strand.
ATATATTTTGTTTTCCCATTTTTGGTAAGAGTGTCATTTTTTACCTTTTTTGTCTATAGGTGCAACTTTACCAAAGGCGACGACGCCGGCGTCAACACCACATCTTAAGCGAAGGTTAAGGTTTTGAAATGACAGCATAACTTAAAAAAGTACATGAATCTAGTTCATTAAATTTGGCCATGTGGGTAATCAAATACAACTGAACATCCTGCTTGAGTTTCAAGTCTTATGACTAAGGTCAAATAGGGTATTGATATTGATAATAATATATGGTATTTATATTGCGCAAATATCCAACTTGTTAGGAGCTCAAGGCGCTCCTATATTACCGCAAAGCTAGGTGTTCATAGCGCACACAGCTTTTTAACGAATAACTTCCTACCGGTACCCATTTACCTCACCTGGGTTGAGTGCAGCACATTGTGGATCAGTTTCTTGCTGAAGGAAATTACGCCATGGCTGGGCTTCGAACCCACGACCCTCTGTTTCAAAGTCCGAATACTAATCCACTGGGCCACAACGCTCCGAGTGTCATTTAGGGTCAATGACCTTTGGCCAAGTTGGGGGTATCTGTTGAATTACCATCATAACTTTAAAAGTATATGAAGCTGATTCATGAAACTTGGACATAAGGGTAACCAAGCATCCCTGACAATAGGTCGCTTGATCAATGTCAAATGTCATTTATTGTCAATAAACAGTATTGTATCATTATATGAATGGTGTGTTTGTGAATATTTTTTATAGTAGTTTTGAAAGTCAGCACTGCTGCAATATTGAATCGCGTGATGCAGGTGAGACTGCCAGAGGCGCTCCAGTCTTGTTCACCGTACTTGTATGGCTTCCGAAAATAATGCGTGCGTGTGTGTGTGGGTTGGTGGGGGGGGGGGGGGTCAATCCACTTCCGTTCCAAGGCCCCTGTTACAGTTAGTGACCAAAATTAACATGATTTCTATTTTTAGACGTTGCCATAGCAAATATGTCATAGTCTGCGGTACAATCCCTTTACTTGAGTCTGAATGTGCAGCCTTTAATGCCTTGTGTACTGAAGGTTACTTGAAACAGCAAGTCTTATATGTGCTAGTATTTGCTTGGAGACCCATTTGTTGATCAAAGTTTGAATAAGAGATTGTGCCTGCAGACTAAATATGCAACATGATGTAATGGGATATGAACTGAGCATTAAAAACAAAAACAAGTTTATTATGATTCATTTTCAATGACTCCTGCTAATCTTTTTAATCATTTCAAAACGTTCGGAATTAACAACACGGATTTATTCCTTTATTGAAAGTGATTATACAAACGTTCCGACTCAAGTAGTTGTAATATTGAAATAATATGAAGAAATGGTTGCCATTAGCCGTGATCAAATTATTTTGCAAATTGCTTCCATTTGACCATCCATTCAATAGTTCCGTCGGTATAGCGCAACCATGACGATGAACATTTAGATAATTATGTGCTCAATCAAATAGCGTAATTTCATTAATGGGTGAAATTGCACTAAATATAATAAAAATAAATATAATAAACAGGTAAATTTTGTTCAAGATAATTTACTGTCGGTTAACTCTCCGTAAATTGAGCTAATGAAAATAATTATTTCAAGTGTCGGTAAAGGTGTCCTAGAATGTCATTTCATAATTTAGATGCTCGTCGATAAGAAACATAATTCAACGTTGCCTACTCTCTGATGCCATGATCTTTCTTAAAATAAGATTCGACATCTACGACTGTTACCTTGGAAGGTGAACTAAAATCAAACAATTATAAATCAGTGCTACAATAAAATATCAATAAAAATACATAGGCATACAGATGATGTTTCTTACTTATTTGAATCATTTGTTAGCAGAAATTGAATATTTCTCATCAATATTCTTTATCAAAAATTCCTATTTATGATGCTTTGTCAATTTTGCATTATTAGCGCTTTGATTTTTAGACTGTTACCCATTTTGTTATTCATCATTATCATGATTATAGGTCTAATAAAATGTTTATAAAAAATAATATTTTGGACTAGGCTTCTTTATACCTCCGATGTTCCTACAAAAGATCAAGCGCTCAATAGTTGGATCTACCAGGCCCTTTTTACCACGTTTACACTTTCTCGGATGCAACAAGGATCATCCCCGATTGCCGATCTGGGGTCATCCGTGTACAGTCCGGGATTACCATGTGCACACCGGCTACTCATCCGACGCCATCCTTGATGTACCGGAATATCCGGGAGAAAAATTGAACATATTCAATTTTCCATCCCGGAGTAGTCGGACGGATAATCATCCGTGTTCATCCTTGTAGCCACCATGAATATCCGTGTAGCTACCGGATTCATCCGGGAAGCTCTTTGTAAAAAATCGGGAGATCCTTGTTAGTGCCGGCTGCTTATCCGGGGTCGAAAACTTTCTATTGTTTGCGTACATGAAGAATAGTCAGTGTATGTGTATGCTTCAGATGCTGCAAAGTGACAGAACTTCAAATTTGGCCAATAATCTAGATATGTCCCTGTATAGATACCGTAATTCAGCCACCTTGAAGATCCGTGTAAGGACCCAGTAACATCCGTGTTGATTCCCGGTAGCTTATCAAGCAGACTTCCTAGTGTTACCTGGTCTATCCTTGTACAAACCTGCACTTTTCCGTCCATTTCTGTGTAAATACCCAGCTAAATCCGTATTCACTCCGGCAATGGTAGAAAAATATCAATTTGCCACCCCGGATCACCACGGACTGAGATCCGTGATGATCCATGTTGCAACATTGCATGGGCTTAAGCTTACTGATGCGTTTTCAAATGCCCTATAAAATTCGAAGTGTATATTCTTGTAATTATTTTAGCGATATCTTGTAAAAAAAAGTGCTTTATGCACTTTTAGGGGAAAAATAAAGCAGGACACACCGGTATTAATGTTCGTACAACGTAGAATAATGGTGTCGGGGGCGGTTTCATCATCTACAATTTTGAAAACACGAGATTTGAATAAATTATTTTGTTGAATTCACCAAGAATAAAATTCAAACATCATTAAAACTCATTTTTATCCTCACCTTCAACAATAAATTGCTTTTATTCGTATGAATTTTGTATTGAGTATTTTGCACTAATACGAACATTTTAGTGATAAAAAATCATGGACTGAAAAGAAGAGTTCATGGTATTGTGTAATCCAAAGTGTGTTGATGAAAACGCAGAAATAAATCAACGTGTAATGAGTTGTTTTTAAACAATGTTTTCAGCGTGAAATGCTTCCCAATGGATTCAGCAGCAGCAGTTCAGGGGAAAAAATTGCCCTGATATTTCTCGAAGCCCGTTACACGTCATTAGTTGTAAGTAAGTGTGTTGTCTTTTTGTTGACTTTCAGATGAAATAACTATGTCAGATATCTCACAATGCCTTTCGTAAAACACTCTCATATACTTGTAGTACTTACTGACATATGAAGTAGAGATAATCACCATAACCTATGACACAGGCCCTCAAGGGGGCATTTCAGCAACATTATTTTGTCGTCCGACAAGTCAGTTCCGACATTTTTTTTTTCTAGAATTCGATTTGGTGTGATGCACCGTTACTATGGAAACACATGGAAAAATAGGACTTTCCAGAAAAAGTCGTACAAACTTAACTCACATCGGATATATCATGCAGACAAACGTCAGGATTAACGAGTATATATATAGGCACACATTTGGCTCATGACGCAGTCACTTCGGACGAATGTCGCCGACACACAGCCTTGATAGTGACATCGTTTTGACAAGACATAGACCTGCTCAGGTTTATGCTACATCCTTACATCGGATTTATGTCGAAAACAGGTGGTTTAGGCAGATACGGAGTATGTCGCCAGCAAACATCAGTCGTTGCAGTAGACACACATCGTTATGAAATGTACATACGACTAGCGTACAGGGGGGGGGGCAGACTGCCCCCACTGACGAGTCACAACTGATGCAGGGGACGTACCCTGCCCCCCCTGATGGGTTGTCACAGCTGATCCAGGGGACGTACCCCCCCCCCCCCTTGAGAAGCAAAATTAATAATTTGTAATTTTAAAATGCAATGAAAACAGATTGTGCCCCCTCTTTTGAACTTTAACATTAAAAAAAAATATTTTTGCTTGTAAATTTTTTCGCGGACAAAATATCCTCCCAAAACACTGCCCCCGTTTTGGAAAATCCTGGGTACGCCGCTGGTACATACGCCATATTTATGACACAGACACACACCAGTTTTCTACGTATAATCACATTTTGCTCATGACGCAGGCACACCAGAAGTATGACGCAGACAAACATCATAACACAGCATCGTAGACACACATGACAAATGCACGCAGGCATATGAAGCAGGCACATATGACGTAGACACACACATCGAGCCGATAAGACACAGATCACGCATCAGAATTGTGACGTAAGCTCAAAGTTTCAGGCTTCTTTAGCGCAGACATCTCAGGCTTACAACGCACGCACCTCTTGTTTACACACAAACTTCATATCTTATTCGTTACATGACTGAGTGGATATGTATCACACGGTGATGAGCTTAAATGCAGTGAATCATACCAATTTATTATCAAAGATCATTACCAAACTTTAGCAAAATAAGCAAATAAGAAAATAACCAATACGAGTCTTGACCACATTCGGGACGGATTCGGGATTTTTAAAATGGAAGGAGGATTCACTTTTTGATTTATTTTGGTTATTGGTTATTTATGTCAAGAAGAGAGATACAATCTATAACAAGCAACATTCTCAATAAATTTTCAGACTACTTTTTGTAAAATATGACATGAGCAAGTTGCTTTATGCCCTCATATAAAAAAGAGAAATCTGAATGAATTATCAGGGGTCGTTTCACTATGAATGTGCGTTTATGGTAACATTACCATATTAGGTTTAGGATGAGGCTTACTACCATGACGACACATCTCAACATCACTGGTATGCGGTCAAAAATGAAAACTTCCATGGCAGTTTCTATAAATTTTTTTTTTACATGATCATGAATCATAATAACACAGCTCTCTGAACATTTTAATATCTTAGCCACATAAATGATTGATTTGGCTAATTTGAAAATTATCAAACATGTCACAGGATTTGTGATTCCGTCATTCAAAAATAACTTTAACATCCTAATTTTGTTAAAACCTACACACAACACTTTTCTCTGAATTGCCTTCTTTTTCTATTCAAGAATAAATATTCTTTATTGTAATAAAATATGCTTCAGATATATTGATAATCTTTTATAACTACCTGATAATAGGCTAGCATGCCTTCAACCCACATTGATAATGGTAAATTCCACTTTCTCGCTGTTTTATTGTTGTTTTACATGAAAAAATACTGAATACCATCAGCAGACTCAACTTATTTCTGCAGGTGTATAAAGGAGTAAAGTATGGGTTTACATAATTAAATATTACAAAATATTTGAGGGGGGGGCAAGGCAACCGGCTCATTTTTATCATTTGAAAAATAAGGGCAGTATAGTTACTTGAACTCATTTTTTTTACTACCTTGTCTTGCTCTTCCAATTTTACCAGATTCTGTGTTCATTTTCCGTTTTTGATACTACCTGAAAAGTCGTAAGGATTGTTGCCTCCCTGCCCCCACCTAACGCCCCTAACCATTTTAAATTATAGTATTACTAATCTGCTAATTGGGCCGTATTCTGATGTCAGATTTAACGGTCCAACTCTGTGCTAAAATTATGAGCAGCCAACAATAAAAAACATATGTTTATATATATTATATATTTCTTATGTTTACTATTTTGTTTCATTTGGCTTTCATCATGAAGAAATACTTCAGTTATCATTTCCAAACAATTAAGGACGATTCGGATGTCATATGAGTTAACAAAGTGAATGTGTACTGTTAGGGATTAGTGCCCCAATTAGCTCTCCATAGTTCAGAATACAGGCCATTGTGTCTTAGATAAAAAAAAAAAAAAACTATAAAACATGCCATCAGCATACAGTTCAAGGGCAAAGCACACAACCTTAGATAAATTATTACATATAATTAAACTATAATAATGATAATAAGAATATGTATCAATACTTCGCTCTCACTGTCATGCGATCCTCTAAGAAAGCCAGGATTGGCCTTTTGTAAGTAATCGTGAGTTTTTTTTTAAACCTATTCACAAAGTTTCTACGATCAATACGATTGCCACGTCTGATCTGTTAAGATCTCATACGATCTGACAAGGTCACTACGATTACGTTCGCCGTTAGAATCATGGTGCAAATCTTGACAGTGAGAACGAGGTATAAGCCCCCTTCCCTCCCCAAAAACACACACACAATAGTAACGATATAATATACCTACATACATTCTCGCCACTAAATCTCCATATTTACACTATATTATAATATTGCACTGTACATACTCCACACCAGGCCTAGTCCGATGATACACCAGTCGGTGGACTGTACCTCATCAAAAGAAGGAGGTATATCAATTCAGACTTAATCATTAGCAACATCTGATTATCTTAAATACAGAAATTGAAATATTTTGTGCGTATTAATATGCATTATAAATACATTGTACGAAATCAAGTGACAATAATCTACATCGTTTCGCATCTCAAAAATACATTTTTTCGTAAGAATTTGCTCAGAATGTGGGAGTGAAATGATAACATTGGCTAATTGAGAAAACACAAGTTGATATCTCTTAAACTTTATGCCTCTTGCTGAGAAACCGTTGCCACTGTGCTTTTACTTATAGAACCTTTCTCGTTAGAGTCGGCATTTCCATTATTTACCTGTTGCCCCTCGCCGCTTCGTGGCTTAGAGCAGCATCGTTTGCTTAGAAAATTACGGAAATCCGTTAAACGAGACCAATAAATGATGGGATTAACAATCGAATTCGCACTAAAGAGCCACCAACGTAACACTTGGATGAGAATAGCACCCACCTTTCCCCAAGATGACCTCGGCTGTGTATACAATATGATAATATAGATACAACCAGGAGCCCAACAAAGGATATTCGTACCTACCACGAGTGCGAAAGTGATAAGAATGCGCGCATTCTGTTTGGCACGTTGGGCCGAAATACCAGCTCTACGCGCACTAGCCGCAACGGCAAAATAAATGACTACGTAACAAAAGGCAGATGCGATGTGACAACCTAGTATTACGATAGGGGTGATGAAACCCAACAGACTATTCTCCAGTATGTTGTAGTGGATGGTAACAAAGATGGCTGAGTTCATCAACCAGAATACGATACATGTGATGATACACCGAGACCCTGTCACGAGGCGTCGATTGTTGAAAGGATCAAGTTTGATGACGATGAAACGATGAAAAGCCACAGCAAGAGTGCTTAAGATGGCAGATGTATATGCCACACTAAGGAAAGCTGTTATCACGACAGGCTGCATTTAAACAAGAAACAAAAAAATCCTTTATCTAATTATCAAGCCTAAACGAAAATGAATAAGAAGGTAATGATAGTCTGACAAGACTATGGATGTGTTTAGAATGATAGGAAATTCAAGCGATCTACACTGTAAAAAATGATTTTACGGAAAAAAGAAGATTTTGCAGAAAGCAATAACAAAATCATTCTGTAAATTCATAAAACAGGAAATTTTCTGCAATTTAACAGAACAGGTCTGTTTAAAAAGAGAAAAAGGGTATTTATTAACGGAAATTTGTAAGGTTCCATACACCAAATACCAATTTCCTGTAATTTTACATGATCTGGTAAGATTACAGGTGTTCTCGAGACTCTGCTGCAGGAACTTCTTGTTAAGGATTTTCTTACAGTGTATAGGAATTCAAAGTATCCCAAACATAAGCTTCGATCACACGTGGGCTCCTATAGTCTGAGTAAAATTATGTTTATGCATGGATTAAAATTCTAAAGATATTTTTTTCTTATCACGACCCGGACTGATGCAGTGTTGGTCGGAGGAAATCCGGTGGAAATAAGACAAAAGGTGATGTCTGGACAGAGTTACTCCTTACTCCGATCAAGATACCCGTGGAAATTACCACCAATATGGATAAAAACTTTGAGCGATAATAGTGGCATCACTATCCGACCTCATGGTTTTATTGTTGCAAAGGTAATGATTGGAAAAAAAGTTTGAAATGCATCAGTGATCTGAGTAGTAATACTATATATAACCTGTTTCCCTCGAAAAATACTTTCACCAATAAATGCTGTTTACATTGGAAAAACAAACTTGATATCGATGTAAATTGCGCAAAGATATTTAAAAATTGTCTTATTCAAGTTAGAGAAAATAAATTACGAGAGTTCAATCTTAAGTTATTGTATAATCTCTTACCAGTAAGAAGTAACCTGCTCAAATGTAATTTTGCAACAGATGATTTGTGTCCAAAATGCAAGGTTAAATAAGATATTATACATGCTTTTATTGACTGTGAAGTAATCAAATCTTTTTTTAAATATATCAAAATTATTTTGCGAGAAGTTTACAATGTAAGAGTGGAAGTAAACAGCAAACAATTACTTAAAGTTGAAAGTGATAGTAAAACAAATACCTTTGTAACTATTTCATTTTGGTCAATATATACATGTAAAGTTATTTTGGATAGGAACAAATCAGGAATTGAAAAAAAGAAGTTTTGTTTTGAAACATGTATTTATAAAAGAAATAAAAAAAAAACGGATCGAAATGTACAACATTGCTAGTAAAAAGACCAAAGAAAAAGATGAACTGCCCAAGGGCCTGCTACGATTCGTGTAAGCACAACCTATGTAACGTAGATATGATATTTTGTAATTATTGTAATAATACTTATATGTTTCATGATTTATGACTAATTGTGTAACCTTTGATTTGAATGTGATTTACTGTGTACTACCCCTGATTTGGATGTGAATAAATCCTGTAATAGAGGCCAAAAAAAGGAGTATCTTGGTCAGAGGAAGGTCGGAATAACTACGTAGTGTATTTAAGACCTTGCCCATGTGATCATCCATCCACCTAGTTTCTATCACCTTCCACAGATATATCAATTTGTTTTTCTTCTCCATTTTTACCAGATAAACCAGAAAATTATGATCTGCTTCGAAACCGTTGATTTCTTCTCTTTTTTTATAGAAGACAATGAACAAATATGTCGAAATATATATATATATAAAATATCATAATCAGGGTAATGATACGATTGCCATGATTACCAAAATCTTCCATCCTAACAAAATCAAGATTCATTGGATCTAATACAAAGTCATGTGAAAAGAAGATAGTAAATAGAGAAACCGATCATACATCATAACTGTTGGGACAAGAAACGGTCATTGTCTGCAGCAAAACCAAAAGCTTGTTTTTGTTTTAAGGACACCCCCACAAAATAAAAGAAATAAGTACTCAACAAAATTTTGCATTGAAAACATTTTTTCATCAAATGATAATAGAATCACAGATATTTCAAAACATTTTTAAACGTATAAATGTAGGTTTGCGTATATTCATGTAAATGATGTATATGATATGAACCAATGGGATAATCAGGGAGAATATGGAGGGGATCAAACATGATATGGTATGTTGGGGTAAATCTTCTGTTAAAATCTTATGAAGAGTTTGATATAATATTCAGAAAACAATATCATGTTTCATTAATTTCCTTTGTTTTTTCCTTTTCTCCATTTTCCCCTCAGTCGTGAAAACCTTCGGGGTCCGTGCCCCTCAACCCCCATCTGTACGCCCGGGGCATAGTTTTATTTTCCACCGGCAATGGAAACAACAATCGGACCACCACTTAGGCTTTTCATCTTGGTTTCAATCAGAATCGAGTGATCCCATTTCACTATACTATGCAAAATCACATGCGTTTTTTTTAACTGATCTCATTCTTTCTGATGTTAGTCAAAAGCCAAAGAGGAGTTTTCTCTGCCATTATAGTAAATCGAATTACTTTTATAATGGCAACCATCAAGATGGCGATCATTAATTAAGTAATTAATCAATTAATAGGTTAATTGATTGATAAATTAATGAATTTAATCAATTAATTTTTTTTATTATTATTATAAAAATCGAGT